>NC_064867.1:30467999-30810499 GCF_024139225.1 Suncus etruscus | reverse complement strand
TCATAGAGGAGGATTCGAAGATTCAGCTGACCAGCTGAATAAAGAGCAGAGAGGAGGGACTGATAAGCCCTATTGTGTCCCAGGTCTCCTTGACGCCGCCTGGGCTCGATGGAAACTTTACCTGGAGGTGTGGGTGGTGGGAGTTAAGGAAGAGGTGAGGGCAGGGCTCTACCAGAGAGGTTGGTTCTAACTTCCCTGAACCAGTCTGTCCACTGCGCCCTGGACTCTGGGATTGAATGATGGGGGGTAACAGGACCCACTGATCCCAGCACTTCCAACTTGGCTCACAGTAAGGGTTAAGGAACATCTTAGGGTTGAAGGGACAGAAAAGAGAGAAGGTTGGGGGAGCAGAGGGTCAGGCCTGGTAGACATATGGTCAGCAGGGGCCAAACTCAGCATCTTCACTCATCAACCCTCCTCCATGGAAGCAATGTTCTCACAGTAGGGTTTGCTGAGGCACCAGAGCGGGGCTCAGGACTGGGCCAAACTCCTGAACTGGGCAGCAGGATGGACACAGAAATAGTTTGCTTCTCAGAGGGCCATGGTTTAAGCTCCAGGAAGTGGGTTTGTGTGGCATGTAAGGAATAGGAATAGGCCTGGGCCATGGTTCTCTTGGTGCTATACTGATGGGTACAGCTTACCCACTTGTCCTGTAGTTTCTAGAACCATCCATGCAGACCCTGAGGCAGCATTCAGACCATAACCTTATAGAATCCTGCATGGACCAAGGCAGGGTTCCCTTCTGAAAGTTCTAGGCATGGGCCAGAAGCAAGCCTGGTCACTAAGCCTTTGAGAACTGCAGGTGACTTGCAGAGCTTCCTGGTGGTGTCTGGGTAAGCTTCCTTGCAAGCCTGGGTTTCCCCTGGGATAAAGCCCAGAGATATTCTTCCCCAGGGTGGGGCCAGGATGATGACTGGGTGGATTTTCACATGCCCCTTACCCTGAGATGAGATGTTCCATCCTAGGATCCCCTTCGGTTTTCCCTGCCCATTGTCAGCTTCTGTCTCCTATCTCCTATCTCCCCCATCCCAATGGGTGTTCTGGGTGTTTTGTGTTACTCATGTGCACATTAGCTGATAACAATTGAATGAGTCTCTGGACCAAGATAAGGGCTGATGCTTAAAGCCAGTCGGAACCTCACTCTGTCCCAGGTGGGCCCATGGAAGGCTGACTGAGGCACCCCAGTTGCAGCTGCTTTCTAGGTGAGGTTGCGGACAAGGAAACTCATGATTCACTTGACCCTTCAGAGCTTCCATTTCTTCACCTTTAAAATTGTGAAAAATGGGACCCACCCAGCAGCGCTGTTGTGAAATTCCCCACAGAAATAAATGCCCCATAGACAGGGGTTGGGACCTGGGGTTGGGACACCAGCCAGGGTTATTTTCCTAATGCCCTTTCCTCTTGAAACAAATCCTGAAACCTGGATTGTCTCTGGGTCTGGCTCAGCCATTACCTGCTTTACTTCTCCCTAAACCCGGTGGGGGACTATGGCTGGTCTTCTAAGGAGTAGCAAGTCTGCTTTCTTGAGGCCCCTTACATGAACTATAGGCCACTCAGGAAGAGGTCTGTGATGCTGTAACTGCCCTGTATTCACTCAGCACACATGGCTGGAACAGTCACCTGGGGGAAATACCAAAAAGTGCCTGCTTTCCAGAACATTCTATTCCATAGGAGCTGTGGGGTGGCAGGTGTGGGTGGAGGAAGAGACAGGAAGGGGGACCAGGAGGTCCCAACGACTTCCTGTGGAGCAATCGAGGTTCCCAGATAAGGACATGTAGGTCCCAAAAGGCAATTTGCCCAAGGCCACCCACTTCCGTCAGAAATGGGCTCCAGTCTACTCCCTCGCTCACACACACACACACACACACACACACACACACACACACACACACACACACACACACACACACGGTTCTGTTAGCATTGGGAGCATGTCTCATGTGGTTCCTGTACCATCGCTGTGTGCATTAAAGTAGCCACCTCCAAATGCCTGTCTCAGGGATGGAGCCCCCCTTAGATTCCATACAACTGGCTGACATTTCTTGGATATTTGCAGAGGTGGGTCTTACAGGGGTCCTCAAACTTTTTAAACAGGGGGCCAGTTCACTGTCCCTCAGACCATTGGAGGGTCTGACTATAGTAAACACAAAACTTATGAACGAATTCTTATGCACACTGCATCTATCTTATTTTGCAATGAAGAAACAAAACAGATACGAATACAATATGTGGCCCGCGGGCCATAGTTTGAGGACCACTGGTAGAAGCTCTGGGCTTTTACAGCCAGCACCTGGGTTCTGGGGTCCTTTGTGGTATCTGAAGGCAGTAGGTACAGAGATAAAGGCCATAGCACGGGATCAGTTCCCTCTGGTTGGGGGGGGGCATACCAGTCACTATGCAGTGGTGCTATGGTCCTTCCCTCACAGGAGGGATGCATGAGGGACATAGCTGCTGGCCCTGTGATGCCCACAGCACTCCAGGAGACCCAGGACAGGGCAACTCCCCACCCTACATACACATATGCACTATTTCACCTGATGCTGTGCTGGCCACCCGCATCTTGTCCCTGCCCCAGGGAGGAGTTTTCCAGAAGGGCAAGTCTCTAATTATATGGTGACTGTGCCCCCCTACATTTGCACACCCTGTTTCTCTCTGATAAAGGGGCACAGTCACCTTCCAGTGGTCTGATGTGACCACACAATCAGAGTCCCCCTTGGTCACTTCCCAGTCACCAGGAGAGCCACCTCTTTTCCTCACTTCTTGACTAGCTTTTCTCAGGTGGGGGGGATTTTCCCAGCCCCACATCTGCCCTGGGAGTCCAGCATTGAAATTTTATGTATTTATGTATTTATTTATTTTGGTTTTGGGGCCACATCCAGTGATGCTCAGGGGTTACTCCTGGCTATGAGCTCAGAAATCCTCCTAGCTTGGAGCACCATATGGAATACCAGGGGAATCGAACAGCAGTCCGTCCTAGGTTAGTGCGTGCAAGGCTAACGCCCTATTGCCTGTGCCACTGCTCTGGCCCAGAAACTTTTTGTTTTGTTATGGAGACATTTCATTATGCTTTTACTATATAACATGACAGTGACTGTCAGATTAGGTATGTGTGTGTTTAATGACAAATGAACCAGAGAATGACATCTCTCTCTGATTCCTGAGAATATCAATCTCATCTGTCTTTTGGCGGGTCTGGTTTGTTTATTTATTTAGTTTGTTTGTTTACTTTTGGACCATGCCTAGTGATGCTCAGGGCTTATGCCTGGCTCTGTGCTTAGGAATTACTCCTGGTGGTGAGCAGATGATGAAATGGGATGCCTGAGATTGAATCTGAATCAGCCTCATGCAAGACAATTACTTGTCTTAACTGCTGATCTATCTCTCCAGCTCAGATACATTTTTTTTTTTTTTTTTTTTTTTTTTTTTGTTTTTTTTTTTTGTAACATCTATGATGCCATCTTGATGGCAGCTTGATAGTAAAAAACATTTTGCTAAGTTGTTCTTTTATGGATTCTTGCATAGAATAGTCACCTTTTCTCCTGTAATCTGGCTTTGAGTACTTGATCATGTGTTTCTTCAGGAGCTGGGTGAAGACTAGATTTTATGTGTTTATGTGGAATATTCACAGAAGGGTGTTAGTAAATTGTCTTCTTCCCATCTGCTGTGAAACCAAGCACAACTCTAATTTGGAGATAAAGGTTTCAAGATAATTCTGTTTGCTCATGCCCATTTTATTTCTGCTGCTGCCATGGTGAACCTGGAAACAATTTTTTACCCTTAAGAGCTATTCATCACAAATACCACCTAGCTGTTACGTCTTGGCTCTATCCTACTGTCCCTCCAGGGGGACCCATGTCAACCTTCTTTCTAAAGCTCATTCATTGCCAGGTCCAGCAACATAAGGCAATCATATTCCAGCTTTCCCCCAATCCAGAGGGCTCCATCTGCTTGTGGCTCCCACTCACCCACCCCCAGGCCTCTACCTTCTTGTGAACTCAGCCATGTCTCCAAGATCTCAGCATATCTCAGTTTTCATAAATTGAGCCTTGTTGGGCATTTGGCCTACTGACTGCCAGGCTGGAAGCCAAGCTTGTGCGTGTGCCCACCTTGTCCCCTGCTGTCTAAAGTGTTGTGAACCACACCCCCCTTTTTTAATTTTTTGTTTTGTTTTGTTTTTGGGTCACACGCGGCAGCACTCAGGATTCCTCCTGGCTCTACGCTCAGAAATCACTCCTGGCAGGCTAGGGGGGCCATATGGAACGCCGGGATTTGAACCACCATCCTTCCACATGCAAGGCAAACACCCTACCTCCATGCTATCTCTCCGGCCCCTGAGCCACACCCTTTATGAGCAGTCATGCAGACTGAGGTTTTTTTTTTGTTTGTTTGTTTTTTTGTTTTTTGGGCCACACCCGGTGACACTCAGGGGTTACTCCTGGCTATGCGCTCAGAAGTCGCTCCTGGCTTGGGGGACCATATGGGATGCCGGGGGATCGAACCGCGTCCGTCCTAGGCTAGCGCAGGCAAGGCAGGCACCTTACTTCTAGCGCCACCGCCCGGCCCCGCAGACTGAGTTTTGGATGCCAAGTCCAGAATGCATACAAGTAGGTTTTCAAGTAAGACCCCCTCAAATTTGGAAAGCTTCTGAGAGCAGCCCCTCTAGCCGCTGCAGTGACAAAACAATACTTCTGGGCTCCCAAACAATCCATGAACTTCTCACTGCTGAACATGACTTTTTCCCTTCCCCAGGCGTCCCTTTCTCTTTCCAGTCCCTGCCATCTATTACACACTTGGGAGGAGAGGCCAGCTCCCAACCTTCCTGGCACTACTTACAGTCTTCGTGAGGGGGCGCATGGATAAGAGGGGGAACAGACCCCTAAAATAGCAGTGAACCCACAGCAGGAGCCATGATGGCATGAATTCTGTGTCACACTCATCTAGAGAACCTACAGAGCAAGAGCAAACATGGCATTTGTATCAGGGCCTTGAGCCAGGCCCCTGTGCCTGCTGCAGAGCTGGGCACACACACAAAGGGAGGGGCACCTGCTGAGTCACAGGGTTGGAGAGGAAGGCACTGGGTTCAAGTCCCAGCTCTGGCCTCAGAGCTCTGTGCATGTCTCTGGGCTGTCCCTGGGCTGTGAGCCTCTTGCTCATGGGCAGGTGACACCTGATGTCAGTGTGGATGGGAGTAATTGGTCATTGTCATGAGGCCCCCCCTCATCTGGCCCCAGACCTGGATAACCAACCTGCAAGCATTTTTTTGTTTGTTTTTTTGGGCCACACCTGGTGATGCTCAGAGGTTACTCCTGGCTTGGGGTACCATATAGGACACCTGGGGATGGACTTGCGCCACCGCTCCAGTCCCAACCTGCAAGCATTTTTCCTCTACTGCCTTGTCAGCTCTCTGTCTGTATTCAAGGCCATGGGTTGGGTGGGGGGGGACAGGAAGGCCAAGGGGTCTGCAGAGGTGGATTTGGGAGACTCCCACATTGTCATCGCCTCCCATGATGCAACTTTCTTGGCAGTGTCTTGTTCCCTAACTCTGCCTTCCCGCCAAACTGTGACCCAACTCTCTTCATGTCTCCGTTGCAGGGAGCCGGGAGGCTGCCTTTACCTATGCCATCATCGCCGCAGGAGTGGCCCACGCCATCACCGCTGCCTGCACACAGGGGAACCTGAGCGACTGCGGCTGCGACAAGGAGAAGCAAGGCCAGTACCACCGGGACGAGGGCTGGAAGTGGGGTGGCTGCTCGGCCGACATCCGCTACGGCATCGGCTTCGCCAAGGTCTTTGTGGATGCCCGGGAGATCAAGCAGAATGCCCGCACGCTCATGAACTTGCACAATAACGAGGCGGGCCGGAAGGTAGGCAGCAGGTGGGGGGCCGGGTGGCTCATGGACAAGAGGCAAAACAGTGACCTCCTGGTGGTGGTAGTTTTGGGGTATCAGCTGGCAACCTGTGTCGGCTGGTTCCAACTGTCCGTATGCTACAGGGTCAGGATCTGGGGACAACTGGTCAGTGACCAGAGGTAGAATCAGTCTTAAAGTACTCAGATTTTGCTTTGTTTTGTTTTGTTTTTGATCATACTCGGCAGTGCTCAGGGATTACTCCTGGCTCTGCTTTTAGAAATAGGCCCTGGCAGGCACTAAGGACCATATGGGATGCAGGGATTCGAATCACCGTCTGTCCTGCATGCAAGGCAAATGCCCTACCCCTGTGCTATCTCTCAGAAGTCACTTAACATAATGAAAGAGGTCCACTGAATCAGTTGGGGTGAGGAAAGGTGGGGAGCAGGTGAGTTCAGTAGAAATCACCCTATTGGAGAACCTGCCAGGGCTGCTAATAGGGCCTTGGTCATGTCACCAAAGGCTTGGAGCTCAAATTAAAGGAAGTTCATTGGTTAGAGTCTCTTTGGATTCTCCCTGAATTCAGCTTCAGGAAAGTCAAGGTGCCAGAGTGAAGTGATAACACAGCAGGTAGGGTGCTTGCCTTTATGCGGCCGGCCTGGATTTGATTCCTGGATTTCCATATGGTTCCCTAAGCCTATCATGAGTAATTCCTGGATGCAGAGCCAAGAGAAACCCTTGGTCACTGTTGGGTGTGGCCCCCAAACAAACAAACAAACAAAATGTCAGGAATGACCTTAAAATATTTGAGTAGAAGTGCTCAGGCACTCCTGCCCAGGGGTTACTGGCTGCCCTGGGTGAGGGGGTAGGGAGTCTGTAGACCCCAAAACCAGAGAGTGGCACAGAGTTGGGGAGAGGGGGTCCTAGAGAAGAAGGCCCGGCAGAGAGAAAGGAGCAGTTCTCACTTTTGGAAAACTGTTGAGAAAAGGAGTGCACCTTTCATTTTTTTTAGCAGTTTATTTATTGATTGATTGATTGATTGGTTTTTTGGGCCATACCCGGCAATACTCATGGGTTACTCCTGGATTTATGCACAGAAATTTTTCTTGGCAGGCTTGAGGGGCCATATGAGATGCCAGGAATTGAACTGGATTTGTTCCCGATCAGCCACATGCAAGGCAAATGCCCTTCCACTGTGTTATTTCTCCGGTCTCGCACCCTTCATTTTGGATGGTGTTTGAGCAGAAGCAGTTTGGTCATGTGTCCCTGGGCACCCAAGCCAGGCACAGTGTCCTGAGCTGAGCCTGGAGTGGGCTCTGGGGGTGCTTAGACCCCTTGCCCAGGAGGGATGGGAGAGGAGAAGCTCAGATATGGGCTGGGCATCACCCAGTAGGTACTTGGGGGCCACAGCAGACAGGGAGGGAGGTCCATTGGTGGCATAAGGGGGATTGGTCACTCATGTATCAGGTGCCAGGATATGTGTAAAGGACCTCTGGGGGTCAGGCAACAGGAGGAGTGAAAGAAACCAGGCCACTCTCCGTGGGGAAACTGAGAACCAGGTCAGAAAGGGTCATTGGTGTGGCCCTTCCTCAACTCTATTCTGGTGTGCTTGGGTGGATCCCTCGATCCACAGAGTCCTGATTGGTCAGCGATTTCTTCATTCATAGGAGGTGAGCATGCTAAGGATCACCAATAAATCAGAAAGATGGAAAACAAGGACTGATGTGATAGTAGAGAGTAGGGCAGTTGCCTTGCCTGTGGCTAACCAGGTTCGATCCTCCGCATCCCATATAATCCCCTAAGCACCATCAGGAGTGTGATTCCTGAGTGCAGAGCCAGGAGTAAGCCCTGAGCACTGCTGCGTGTGGCCCCCAAATCCCAAAAAGTTAATAAATGATTCTTTAAATTAAAAAATAAAAGCCTTCACAAAAGACAAGCAAAGCAAAAGGAAGGATTTTACAGGGGTTCTAGCCTATGCATCCACGGAGCTGGCCCTTTGGAACTAAGAACTCAGATGTCTAGATGAGTTTTGTTCTCAAACACACTTTGTGGGGTGACCCCCTTAATGGTGCCTCCCTTTGTCCCCTGCCCCTGAAGGGTCAAAGCCACGGGTCTCAAATAATGAGTGAACCTCAGACCCCCCCACCCAGAGCCTGACTTTGAGCCAGTCTCTTCTCTGTACCAAGTGGGGACCAATAGGAAGGGGCCAAGCCTAACATGGGGCAGTCTATCTGGAAGGGATGTTGAGGTATTGGGGGCCTACACAGCCCCTCAGGCTTTTCCACATCCTGTATGCCATAGTTCTCCGGGGTTGCCCATGAGTCATGGGGTACAGCTCACTTGGCCAGTCGAAGGGCAACGTCCCAGGGCCATGCCAGCCTACGCAGTGATGCAGCCAACCTTGCCCTCTCTCCCAGCCTGGGTCTCCTTTGGGCTGAGTTTACAGGTGATGGGCTTCTTGATCTGACCTGTCCTGGCAGTGCTCACCCTTGCAGTAAAGAGAAATAGTGCCTAATTCCCAACCCTAATGAGGGGTTAATTGGAAGGGCCTGTGTGAGAGAGAGTGTGGTGGGATGTGAAAGGGTCTGTATTTTATGGGTGTAAGGGACCCTCTTTTTTGACACAGATGTGGGGGAACCTGCCAGAGGTCTTCAGCCCAATCTTGCTGGGTTTCCTAGAGAATGGGCCCCTACAAAGGAGTAAAGTTTGACCAAGCAGAGGAGAGAGGGGAGGCCCGGGCCTACTGTGGATTCTGGTGACTACAGGTCTAGATCCCAGGTCTAGAGCAGTTTAGTAGCACAGAAGGTTGGTCTGTAGGCCTCTGAGGAGGATCGAAGGCCAGAATTACCTCTAGGACTGAAAGCTTCTGGATTACTGTCCTGCCTCAGGCTCTGAGGACCCCCCATCCTCTGCCACATACACCCCAGAAACTTGTCCTTTTAGCCTGACTTTGGGAACTGCCTTGTTCCAGAGTTTTCTACCCCCATGGCCCCTGAGCCTGCTGAAGACAGAGCCCAGACTGTCCACCCACAGGAGGTGGACAGGATGTCCTTCTTAGGGGCTCTGAAGTTGCTGTTGGCTCTGGAGAGGGGCAGGAATCATCATGGGCATAAACTCCTGGTAGGCAGAGTGAGGTCAGGACAAACACTAGGGTTCAGGTAGAGTGAAGGCTGGGTCTGGCTGTGTCTTTTCTAACCAGAAACAGGGTCCAGATGGTTCATGGGCTCACGGGGCACACTAGGCAGTAGCCAGACTTGTTAGCCAGAGCTGACCAGGAAGGTGGCCCCTCGGCCATTTCTAGTCTTGTGACCCGGTGGCTTGTCAACTCAGTCAAAACCTCACTGTGACCCAAGGGCCAAACACATGTCCAAGTGGTCAGAAACCAGGACAGTCATCTAGCCTAGGCAAAGGGTAGTGATTCAGGGTATGACGGCAGTGGAAGGGCCTCAGTTTCCTTGCCTGTCAAATGGGCTCTTGAGGCTCCAAGAGGCCTTAGAAACCCTTGACTTGTGGGTCTCTACGCCAGGATCAGGTGTGGGTGCAAAGGGACGATCCCCTCGAATTCTGCCATTTCCTGGAAGGCACAGCCCTCCCCCTCAGGACAGGCCACAGTGGGCCCCAGGCACGTGCAGCCGCGCCTGGCTGAGCGTCTTGGAAGCTCTCACAGATGTGTTTATCGCTGCTCCTGGCTCCCGCGACTCCTTGACAAGACTCAACCTGACCACAGGCTCCGGGGCTTGTTGCAGCTGGGGCGAGAGCAGGAGGAGGCAGGCGAAGTCGAGGAGGGGGTGCGTGTCCCAGAGGCCAAAGGTGGCAGCTTGCTGGATCAGGGTCTGTTGCCGGGAGCACAGCCTTGGCATCCGGAGGATTCAGCCCTTGCAGTTTGGACCCGGGCAATCGCGTGCCAATGTGACCCCCACACCTGACTTCTCTTACAGGCTGGGGGACCAGCCCCCCTTCCCTGTACTATATCATGCAGTTGTGTGGTCTAGAGGCTCTATTCAGGATAAGCCAGGTGGAAGAGAGACAGGGGGCAGAGGGCAGACATCTTTTTTTGGGAATCAGGATTTTTTTTTCATTGGAAGTTTAGGGTTCATACAGACTTGAATCGGACCCTCAGGTTGTTCAAATTGAGACAGTCAGATATTAGGGTCCTATCATCAAATTGGAGCTTGGAACCATGGCCCTTACTATGAAGTAGAGGGAGAGGAGGGATGGGAGTTTGTTGGAATCTGACTGGCAGGACCCTGGGCTTGGAACTTCTTCTTTCTAGCATTTTGAGGGAGAAAAATGTTTACCTTCAATTGCTGTCTGACGACAAAGGTAGAGGAGAGGATTTGGGGCTCCATGCCATGGGAAAAGAGCAGCCCAACCCCAGTTGCAGGCTGGGGTTGGTGAGCAGATGCTTGAGATGGGATGGGGCGGGGGGGGGGGGGGGGGGGAGAAGACAGGCAGATGGGTCAAATTTGAGGCTAGAATGATAGTCCAGAGGGTAGGTATTTGCCTTGCACACAGCTGATCCAGGTTCAATTCCTGGCAATCCATTGTTTTTCCCCTAATTCCACCAGATGTGGTTCCTGAGTGCAGAGCCAGGAGTGAGCCCTGAGAACTGCCAAGTGTGGTCCCCAAACCAAAAAAAAAAAAAAAAAAACCAACAACAACAACAACAAAAAAAACCCAAAGAACAACCAAAATGTCAAGTATTGGAAACACACAGTGGCAGCTTTAATGTCTTGGGCCATGGGGTCAAGGAATGGCAAGGCTGTGAGGGGACATGGAGCAGATTCATGCCTTCTGCAGGGCTGACCTACAGAGACAATGCAGGGCTCCATTTCTCTCGCGGGTAAAGGTCAGAGGAGCAAATGTGACTGAGACAGCAGGGGACCGGGAATGAATGGTGGCAGGGACAGCTCCTGAGACAGCAGAATGAACCCAACTGGCCTTGGCAGGGCTGGATGGTTGGGTATTGTCCCATACTGGTGTTGGGCAGGATCTGCAGCAGAAGCCATTGGACCTGGAGGCAGGTGATTGGATGGTTAGGGGGCATGGAACAAGCCTGATTCTAGCAGATGGTATGCACAGAGGCCTCCTCTCGCTGCATCTTAATTCTAGAAAGAAAGGCACAGTCTTTTTTTTTGGGGGGGGAAGCCACACCTGGTGATGCTCAGGGATTACTCCTGGCTGTGTGCTCAGAAATCTCTCCTGGCTTGGGGGACCATCTGGAAGACTGGAGATCAAACCCAGGTTTGTCCTGGATCAGTATGTGCAAGGCAAATGCTCTACTGCTCTGCTATCACTCTGAACCCTAGAGAGGCACAGTCTTGAGCTATTGCCGACTGCCTCTGGTGCATGAAAGTATAGAGGGCCTGGGATGGTGGCAGAGAGCAGGGCACAACCTCGGGGAGGCACGCAGCAGGTTCTAGGTCCTGCCTGTGTGTTTCCTTGGTAGCCCCCCAGGAGGATGCAATAAAGGGGGTGTTCTGAGCCAGCCTGCCCACTAGATACTCTGGAAGGCCTCTGAGTGCATCCAGGAAGACATAGACCCTGGCTGGGGTGCAGAGGAGCCTGAGTGAGGGGTCCCGGAGCCCTGGCGGGGCAGTCCTGGGCCAGGGTCCCTGAGGGCCGCCAGCCTGCTGGAATGCACTGTTGCCTCCCGTGTGCTTCAGGGAGATGAGCTCAGGCCGAAGGAATTCCACCTGAGCCCAAGTCCCCTCCCTGGCCCTGCCCAGCCCCTCGCTCGCTGGCGAGGGTGCCGATCTTGTCCCTTCCTGCCCTGCCCCGTCTGGTCTGCCGTTCCTGGGAGCCAGGGGCAGGCCTGTGAGTCAGGGCGAACCGGTGGGTGGTGCCCAGATAAGACCCACTCAGCTATGTCCCTCTCTGCTATCCTGAGGGTCACTTACATATTTGATACAAGACGAGGTCAGGGATGGCATGTCAAGAGCCATGGAACAAGCCACTGTTGCTGCCCTCCACCCCAGGGCCCAGGGTGGACCTGGATTTTCATCGCCTGCAGGAAACCAAGTGACATAGGCTGGGCACAGACTAAGCCATATCCCATTTCTCCCGGGTCTCAGTTTCCATGGCGAAACCTTCCTTCCAGCCTAAATTGGGTCTTTGGGGTCCGACAGATGAAGAGGATGGGAACTGGGGCTTCTGTTGACCTCAGGGTCTTTGCACATATCTCTCCTTTGTCTGGAATGTCCCTCCCTCTGGGTTTTGCCTAACCAGCTCCCTTGGTCTCCGCAGCTTCCAGCTCAGATGTCCTCAACCTCAGGCCTATTCCCCACTGGCCTCCTCTGCAGTCATCTGGGCCCACACTGCACTGCCCCTACCTTGTTTCGCAAACACTTAAGTTCCAGACAAAGGCACCTCCCCTCCACGATCTGCCTTGTGTCTGCCCTGACTGTGTGGCCCATTACAGCGTCCACCACATGTGGGAAGAGTGCCTGGCTCATTGCCGATGCTCAGGGAGTATTTGTGAATTTGTGCAAGTGAATGAAATGGCATGCGTGCATTCTGGCCTTGAGGGACTCTCCGAGAGAGCAGGTGCCAGAGTTGGTTGTGGAAGATGCAGCCCTCCCCCCAAAAAACTAAAATTTGAGATAAACCAAAGGTGGTCCCAAATTTCTGTGGGGCCGAGAAGGCTAGTGTACTATAGTGTTCTGCTTGGGTTTAGTTTTCATTTCTTTCTTTCTTTCTTTCTTTCTTTCTTTCTTCTCTTTCTTTCTTTCTTTCTTTCTTTCTTTCTTTCTTTCTTTCTTTCTTTCTTTCTTTCTTTCTTTCTTTCTTTCTTTCTTTCTTTCTTTCTTTCTTTCTCTCTTTCTTTCTTTCTTTCTTTCTTTCTTTCTTTCTTTCTTTCTTTCTTTCTTTCTTTCTTTCTTTCTTTCTTTCTTTCTTTCTTTCTTTCTTTCTTTCTTCCTTCCTTCCTTCCTTCCTTCCTTTCTTTCTCTTTCTTTCTTCCTTTCTTCCTCCCTCCCTTCCTTTCTTCCTCCCTCCCTCCCTCCTTCCTCCCTCCCTCCCTCCCTCCTCCTTTCCTTCCTTCCTTCCTTCCTTCCTTCCTTCCTTCCTTCCTTCCTTCCTTCCTTCTTTCTTTCTTCTTTCTTTCTTTCTTTCTTTCTTTCTTTCTTTCTTTTCTTTTCTTTCTTTCTTCCTTCCTTTCTTCCTTTCTTTCTCTTTCTTTCTTTCTTCCTTTCTTCCTCCCTCCCTCCCTCCTTCCTCCCTCCCTCCCTCCCTCCTTCCTTCCTTCCTTCCTTCCTTCCTTCCTTTCTTTCTTTCTTTCTTTCTTTCTTTCTTTCTTTCTTTCTTTCTTTCTTTCTTTCTTTCTCTTCTTTCTTTCTTTCTTTCTTTCTTTCTTTCTTTCTTTCTTTCTTTCTTCCTTCCTTTCTTCCTTCCTTCCTTCCTTCCTTTCTTTCTCTTTCTTCCTTCCTTCCTTCCTTTCTTTCTCTTTCTTTCTCCCTCCCTCCCTCCCTCCCTCCCTTCCTTCCTTCCTTTCTTCCTTCCTTCCTTCCTTCCTTCCTTCCTTCCTTCCTTCCTTCCTTCCTTCCTTCCTTCCTTCCTTCCTTCCTTCCCTTCCTTCCTTCCTTCCTTTCTTTCTTTCTTTCTTTCTTTTCTTTCTTTCTTTCTTTCTTTCTTTCTTTCTTTCTTCCTTTCTTTCTTTCTTTCTTTCTTTCTTCTTTCTTTCTTTCTTCTTCCTTCCTTCCTTCCTTCCTTCCTTCCTTCCTTCCTTCCTTCCTTCCTTCCTTCCTTCCTTCCTTCCTCTCTCTCAACTTTTTAATTGATATTTTAATGGAATCACCATGAGATACATAGCTTCAATGTTGTTCATGTTTAAATTTTAGCCAGACAATGTCCAACATCCTTCACCAGTGTCCACTTCCCTCCACTAATATCCTCAGTTTTCGTCCTGCCCTCTCCCCTGCCTGTCTCTAAGACAGACATCATCCCATCCTCTCCCCTTATTCCTTTAAGACACTGTGGTTTGCATTATTGTTACTGAAGGGATATCATGTGATATCACTTTCTCTTTTCAGCAAGAGATAAGATCTTTTCAGTTCGTGTCCAGCATGATTCTTTCCAACTCTCATTGTCATAGTAGTTCCTTCTCTGCCCTAACTGCACACTCCTTCCTTTGCGACAAGCTTCCTGCCATGGGACCAGTCCTTCTGTTCTCATCTCTATTGTCTTTGGGTATTATTACTATCTTTTTTTTTTATAGCCCATAAATGAGTGTGATCATTCTTTCTATCCTTCTCCCTCTGACTCGTTTTACTGGTTTCTTATATATATTATATATTTAAAATAACGACTACTGAGATTTTATAGATGTGACACATAACTATGAGAATATGGACTGACTCTGGATTCCCTTGGGCTAGGCTTTCTCCTGACAGAGAGCAAAGACCCAGTCTGTTCTCTCAGCATCATTGTTCTTGGTACTATCAGTCCCAATTTTCCCCCGCTTTCCCCTGCCCATCTACAGCCCCTCACCCTCCCACACAACCCTTCCACTCCCCAAAACTGCCCATCTCTCGCCTTCTAGGATGGAACCCTTTTTTTTTTTTGTTTTGTTTTTGTTTTTGTTTTTGGGCCACACCCAGCAGTGCACAGGGGTCACTCCTGGCTGTCTGCTCAGAAATAGCTCCTGGCAGGCACGGGGGACCATATGGGACACCGGGATTCGAACCAACCACCTTTGGTCCTGGATCAGCTGCTTGCAAGGTAAACGCCGCTGTGCTATCTCTCCGGGCCCTAGGATGGAACCCTTTAGGGAATGTTACAGCCTTACTGAACGTCCTGTGGATCCCAATGAGGGTTGGCTTTTTTTTTTTTTATCATCCCCTTGAGTGTCCCCTTTGTCCTGGGGAGCTGAGACACTCTCTGTTCTGGCCCAGGATGGACCCAGACAACCAGCAGCAGGCCCAGAGGTGCCAGCCTGAGCGCCTGGCCTGAGAGATGATCAGAGAGCTCAGCCTGGAGCTGGCCAGCTACTGTCACTACCAGTGTCCCCATCATTAGCCCTATCATCTCCATCACTGCCCCCTCACTGTCCCCTCTCTTTCCCTCACTGTACTCTCACTATCTCTGTCACTGTCCCCTCGCTATCCCTAACACTGTGCCCATCATTGTCTTTGTTCCCATCCCTGTCACTGAAGGATGCAGAGTGAGGAGGGAGGCAGGGTAGCCTGTGCATGGGGGTGGGTGGGAGGGGCTCATGTCCATGAGGAAGAGGACACTGTAGGGAACAAGGGGTGAGTCTCCGTTCAGTTCCACACCCAGGATTCAGGGGTGATCCACATACCCCATATCCTGCCAGGTAGCTCTCTCTACAGTTTTCTTCACTTTGAAAGGAGGCATGGGAAACAAAGAGGTTCAGAGACTTCCCCATGTCACAAGGCTGTAGCGCCTCCCCCCTCCCCCCGGGACTGGATCCAAGCCCTGGGACCCCACTTCTTCTAGAACTCCCAACTCTGGCAGTTCTTGTCTTTCCTCACCTCTATTCACACTTCACTAAATTCTGAGATTTGGTTGGTTTGGGGGCCATTTTTGGTGGTGCTCTAGGTTTGCTCCCTGGCTCTGTGCTCAGGGTCAGTCTTGGCAGAATTTTTTTTTGGGGGGGGACACGTGGTGCCAAGGAATTGACCAGATTTGGCATCCTGCAAGGCCTTTAGCTGTGTGTCCACTCTCCAGCCTGGAATTGTGGGTTTCTATCCCAAGATTCCTAGAGCACTGGGGACCCCCATTTTATATCTAGAGTTCTGGAAACTGTCCTGTCTCTTGCTCTGGTCACTGTGGGAATGCTGCCCCCTGGGACAGTCCTGGGCCATTGTCCTGGGACTCAGGGGACACTTCCAGGAGGACACTTGACTGGGGGTAAGGGGGTCTCAGGTGAGGGATCTTCACTGCCATGGAAAGTCAGGGTACTACTGGGTAAGTAGTCAGTCATCCATGCAGTAGGGTAGAAGGCATTTCAGTTTTCCCAGCCCATGGAGTCTCCTCCTTCAGAAGTGCCCCCTTCAGAGGGCAGGAGCCAGACCCACATTACTCATGGTGGGAGACAAAAGGACATGGCTGAGACCTAGTACTAGCCTAGATGATTGGGGGCCATGGGATGCCACCCTCTCTATCCCCTTTCCATGCCCAGAGTATATGATTTGTGCTGGCGTATGAGGGGGCTCTGAAGATACTGACTTTACTGCATCTGTGTGGGAGCAGAAGAGGTTATTGACTTCACCTCTGTGCCTCAGTTTCTCCCTCTGTAGAACCAGCATGGCAATAGCCCTATGGAGTCATGTGAGATCACAGGATTACAGGACTAGAAAGAACCTTTAGCCTCATTGTCTGGCAGAGCCACAGGTGGCTCTTTCCATTTGAATTATCAGGAAAATGGCACACTAAAGTGTGGCTCATGGCTGTCACACTAGGGCTACTGGTCTGAAATCTGTTGGACATTAGAGTTATTATTATTATTTTTATTTTTTTTTTTGGTTTTTGGGCCACACCCGGCAGTGCTCAGGGGATACTCCTGGCTGTCTGCTCAGAAATAGCTCCTGGCAGGCACGGGGGACCATATGGGACACCAGGATTCAAACCAACCACCTTTGGTCCTGGATCGGCTGCTTGCAAGGCAAATGCCGCTGTGCTATCTCTCTGGGCCCCATTAGAGTTATTATCGAAGGTACATCCATCCTGTTGCCTCCCTGGCTCCTTGCCAGCCTGGGGGCACGTCAGGGGGGAACTAGCTGATTTCCCAGTAGGGATCTTCATTGGGCTACTGGCCCTTCACCTAGGGCCTCATTTAAAATCCACCGGAAAAGGAGATGGCAGCCTGGGGGGGGGGGGAACTGAGAGGCTCCCAGGGAGGTGAAGCTTGGGGCTCAGTTACACCCCAATGAGACCAAGTCAAAAGGTGCCCACTAAGGACAATCACCCCCTTTGTCCTCCAGGGGCTCTGGGACTCTTGGGTGTTATCAAATCTGCAGAGAGGTGGGAGGAAAGCAGGGGAAAGAAAGGAGGGGGAGTCTGAGGGGGGAGCAGGGGTGGCAGGAACATAGCCCCAAAGAATCATCAATGCTTGCAATGTGAAGGGGATGTGCCACCTTTGCTAAGCCTGAACACTTCTGTGTCTTTGGAGAAAAAATCCAGGTGCCAGTATATCCCTCTAAGGGCTGCTCGCCCCCCATTAGGCCTCTTTAGATCACCACTGCAGCCTACATCTGAAATTTTGGTTGCAAAGGCTGCTCTTGTTGGAATGCCCACATCTGGCCCCCCTCTTGTGGCTTTATGCCTCATCCTTGGAAGTGGCCTCAGCTCCCCATGAAGCCCATCTCAGGTGAGCATTAGGACCCAGGCTGCATCTTGTGTGGCCTCCAGGATTCTGGAAGTCTTTACTACAAAATGAGGTTTCTCCAATCTCACCAGTCACTCCATCTGCATGTTCCAAGTATCCACAGCTGAAATTCACTAGTGGAGGGCCATGGCATGAGATTAAGGGGACAACCAACAGGATAAAAGGCACAGGAAGGAAATGGGGGTCAAAAGAGGTTACAGTAGGGAAAAAAAGATTGAGAAACACTGGCCAAGATGAGCAGCATCCTATCTGTCCTGGGTACAGCCGAAGCTTCCTCTTCTCGTTCATACTGGATGGGTGGGTGGATAGATGAAGGGCTGAAGGGGTATGAGGGGATAAATGGGGAGTTGGGTGATGGATTAGTAGATAGATGAAGGAATGAGTGAGAGGACGGGTGATATTGATCAGTGTGATATTGATCAATGAGTGGATGGATGGTTGGATAAGTGGGTAGGTAGGTGGAAATAGAACAGATACATGGGTGGATGGGTGGGTGGATGGATGGGTGGCTGGTGGGGGTATGGGTGGGCAGATAGATAAATTAAGAAATGGGTAAGAAGATGGATGGAGATAGGTGGATGGGGATGTAGAGTGAATGGAGCATAGATGGGTGGGTAAATTTGGAATGGGTCAATGAGTAGATATATGGATAGATAAATAGGATAGATAGAAGGTGAATGGAAACTTGGAAGGATGGATGGGCGCATGGGTGGGTGGGTAGATGAATGGGTGGTTGGGTGGATGGATAAGTGGATGGATGGGTAGGTAGATGAAGGAATGGGTGAGAGGATGGATGGAAGATGGGTGGATAAAAATGAAGGATGAATGGAGAGAGATGGATTGGTGGGTAAATGTGGGATGGGTCAATGAGTAGATGGATGGCTGGGTGGATCAATAGGCAGATAGATGTGAGAATGGGTAGGGATTGATGAATGGAGGATGGACGGAAGAAAGAATGGGTGGGGGATGGATGAATGGGGAATGGATGAATGAATGAGTAAATGTGAGATGTGTCAATGAGTAGATGAATGGGTGGGTGGATGGGTACATGGACAATGAATGGGGCCTGGGGTGATAGGGGGTGGTGTATGGGTAGTTATTTGGAAGACAGTCAGTTGACTGAGTGCGTTGGAATGCTGGCAAGTTGGACATTTCCCCAGTGTAGTCGCCAGACCTATTGAAAGAAAGGGGGTAGAAATCCACTCATTCATTCATGCCACAATGATCGGGAAGCAAAGCACCTATTTATGTGTCTGGTCGTGTTTTAAGCCCTGGGATTAGATGATACTTGCCTTTATGGGGCTGACATTCCAGAAGAAAGCAGGGGACACGCTGACCCCTGGAATGTTTCATCATCAGAGAGGGAAAAAAACAAAGCAAGCAGAGAGCAGAGAAGAGAGGAGAGCCATTTCTCAGAGAGAAGAGTTGGAAACAGGAAGTGTAGTCATAAGGGAACAGAGAAGGGAGAGCAAAGACAAGAGCTATAGTTGAGAGGCACTGGAGCAGGAGGGGGAGATCTAGGTGCATTTGTGACTTGGAGAGTCAGGATAGCAGAAGGGGGCATGGAGAGAAGAACTCTCCAGAGGTGGACTTGGAGCCTGGGTTGACTCATTTCTGCAAGGCCTGCTGGGTTGGCTCCTCTCACGATTGGTCCTGCCCCTCCCTCCTTGCTCTGGGCAGTTGGAAGCTGTCAGCATTAAATACAGTTCCCCTCTCAATGGTTTACAACTCAACCGTAAAACAGGCCCTGGGCGGCAGGCGGCACCTCGCAGTGATTCACTTGCTCACCACATCTATATTTAGTGCCACTTCATGCCTGCGGGCCACCGTTCAGAGGGAGCAGGAATTTAGGGTGAGTTGGTTAACTTGGTTCAGTTTTGTCTTTTGGCACCTATCTGGTCCTGCTTCTCAGCGTTTGTTGAATGGCCCTTGCCAAGTCCCTAAGGGTTGGCCCCAGTTGTTCTCCATTTCCAAGAGGATTCCTCCCTCCCTTTTCACCTGAAAGCTAGTGTGTGGGTCCTTGTGGTGGGAGGGAGTGGACGGACATGAAAGGCCACAGAGATAGCAAAGGACCCCATGATCTAGAATCTTCCATCACATAGGCTGAACCACACTGGCTGAGGGCCACACCTTTCCGAAGTGAGGATGGGGTGGGGTCCTCCGGATTTCCTGCCAGGGTCTCTGTTGAGCATCTCAGGGGTTTGTTTTGTTTTGTTTTGGTCTTTGGGCCACACCTAGTGCTCAGGGTTTAGTCCTGGCTCTAAGTTCAGAAATTAATTCTGGCGGTTATCAGGGGACCTTATATGATGCAGCAGGTAGAACCTGGGTCAGCTGTGTGCAAAGAAAGTTACCTAACCACTGTACAATCACTTTAGCCTGGCATTTTGGGTTTTGATCAAGCACCAGTCACCCAAGAAACAGCTGCCAAGACCTTCAGATTTTGGAGGGGCCTGAACTCTAAAATTTCCAACCGGACCCAGGAGCTGCCAAGCCCGGTGCAGCAGCAGCAGAGATTTTGATAACAGCTCATCTTTCTTTGATGTGCTCTCATTGTCACATTAAGAAGGTGCAAGGGGGTGACATTCAGTCTCATGCCATCCCACCTATCTCGCAGTTATGCCACTACACTCTGTGATGGAGATGAGTGTGGTCGTTTACGTTATTTGCTTTCCTTTGTTTCATGTTCAGACCTTGAAATCTGGCCTTTCTAGTACAACTGAGTTCAGGCTGTTTGTCTCGGGGCACTCACATGACTTTATTTTGCAGAGTACAGAGCACAAACTGGCTTGATTGCTTCTGGTGACAGGGAACTCACTTCCCTCTGGGAGCTCGACTCTCTCCTGCTGACTCTGAGTTGGCTCCTTGGATCCTTAAGCTGGTTTC
Source organism: Suncus etruscus (assembly GCF_024139225.1). Classification (NCBI taxonomy): domain Eukaryota; kingdom Metazoa; phylum Chordata; class Mammalia; order Eulipotyphla; family Soricidae; genus Suncus; species Suncus etruscus. The sequence goes on along the minus strand of NC_064867.1, from coordinate 30,790,423 downwards.
CACTCCCTACAAAGCATAATCCTGCAAAAATCTGGGAGTTCCAAGTAGGACTCTGCAAAGTCTTGAAGCCCCAAACACAGTCCCCTCACCCTCTGCCTCTCTGAGCCTCTGTTAGCACCTCAACATGACTCCTATTAGTCTGAACTCTCTAATTTTCTTTTTTTTTAATATATTTTTTATTTAAGTAACATGATCATAGTTGGGTTACAGTCATAACCAGAACACCCCCTTTCACCAGTGTAACATTACCCTCTCCCCCCCTACCCATCCCCTGCCTGTATTCGAGACAGGCATTCTACTACAGTTATTTGTTTTAAGTTCAGTAAGTTGTATTTTTTTTTTCCTTAAAGGATAAGAGTAAAAAAAAATATATAGTAAAGGTGTGATAGTGGCAATCGCCATTGTTTGCATAGGTCCAGAAAAATGGGGAAAATGGAAAAAAATCCTTGACCTAATTACAAAAAGGCCTCACCCCAGAAGTTTATTGGCATAAGACCGACTCTGGGTTCCAGGCATACCAGTCTGTCCAACCCGAGTCATTCTCCGTGGTCCCGGTGAAACTTTTTCACACTTTAGCTATTGTTGGTATCAGATTCTTATATTTAAAGACTCTGGATTCTGTGCATTTCTTTCATCGATGTCAGGCTAATGTGGAGCATCCTCTAGTTTCAGCATACCATTAAATGAGGAGCGATCTGCCCTGCATGCAGACTGTTGCTGAGTCGTCTGGGTGTTGGGAGTACTCTTTGGAGTAGTCAATGCCAAAGCAGTTGAACCCTCTAATTTTCTAATGGAGGAACCAGGCTTTGTGGGGTTAAGTAAAGCTCTGTCAGCCAGTGGCAGGGCCAGACTCCCCATACTGCAGAGGCCTCAGTTCCTCAAAACAATAGGGCCTGGGTTGAGCAGCCTCCTAGTCCCAGCATGCTGACAGGGCGTCAAAGAAGGCCAGAAAGGAGGGCATCAGGAGCCCCCTTCTCTCAGTGGCAGGGCCAGGGCATACCCCCAGTCATTCTTAGGCCTGGGAGTTTCAAAACAGTAAGTCACTGGCTCTTCCTTAAGCATGTGCCCTTTCTGCAGCCTGGGGGACCCCCCCCCCCCACCATCTCTCTGGGAGAGAGATAACCCCGACTGTTTTTCCCACTTATCTGGCTGGAAAAACCGACTCTGCCAGGGTAGGAAAAATGATATCTCAGGAGGCATCCCTCGCCCAAGGAGGCATCCTTGGCCCATGGTGGGGAGTGGGGCGCCTCAGACAGTGGTCCAGAACACTGGGACAACACACAAAGGAATGGGTCAATGGGCTTCATTGATTCAGGGTCACTGGCTGGGCCTTGCGGAGGGTGAGCCAATTTGCATTTGGTCTCAGGGCTCAGAGCTCTCAGCCACGTCACCTGCTCCTCCATCCTCCCTATCCTGGCCTGGCCCACACACCCCAACCTGGTACTTTATTATTTTTTTAATTAATATCTTTATTTATTTAAACACCTTGATTATAAATAAGATTGTAGTTGGGTTTCAGACATATAAAGAACACCCCCCTTCACCAGTGCAACACTCCCACCACCGAGTCCCCAAATCTCCCTCCTCCCCACCCCACCCCCACCTCCCTCTAGACAGGCTTTCTACTTCCCTCATTCATTCACCTTGTTAGGATAATTCTCAATGTAGTTATTTCTCTAACTGAACTCATTACTCTTTTTGGTGAGCTTCATGTCGTGAGCTGGACCTTCCAGCCCTCCTCTCTTTTGTCTCTGGAAATTATTGTAAAAATGTCTTTTATTTTTCTTAAAACCCATAGATGAAGGAGACTATTCTGCGTCTATCTCTCTCCCTCTGACTTATTTCACTCAGCAGAATAGATTCCATGTACATCCATGTATAAGAAAATGTCATGACTTCATCTCTCCTGACTGCTGCATAATATTCCATTGTGTATATGTGCCAGAGTTTCTTTAGCCATTCATCTGTTGAAGGGCATCTTGGTTGTTTCCAGAGTCTGGCTATTGTAAATAATGCTGCGATGAATATAGGTGTGAGGAAGGGATTTTTGTGTTGTATTTTTGTGTTCCCAGGGTATATTCCTAGGAGTGGAATAGCTGGATGGTACTGGAACTCAATTTCCAGTTTTTGGAGGAATCTCCATATCGCTTTCCATAAAGGTTGGACTAGACGGCATTCCCACCAGCAGTGAAAAAGAGTTCCTTTCTCTCCACATCCCCGCCAGCACTGCTCGTTCTCATTCTTTTTGATGTGTGCCAATCTCTGTGGTACTTTAGTTTTGACCTACAATGGTCAACCTGAAAGGAAATGCCAACTAGACTTGACCGGGGTGAATTCATTCATTATGACACTCACTCTTTGTGCATGCATTTGTTCAGTCACTCACCCACTCATGCATTCAGTTCACTCCTTTATCTGCTTGCTCATTTATTCACTCGTTCCATTACTCACTCACTCATTTATTTACTAGCTCATTTATTCACAGTTCACTCATTTTTTTTTTGCTTACTTATTTATTCACCCATTGCATTATTTAGTCACTCATCTATTGGCTCACTTGTTGATTTATTCACTCACATGTTCACTTATTTATCCATCCATCCATCCACTAATTTATGCAATATTTCACTTGTCTATTCATTGACTTCTACACTTGACAAGGACTTGCTGAGCCACTCCTGAGATGTATCTTCTACAAGGATCCAGATGAGATATGGAGCAGCTCTGGGGCTAACTTTAAGGCAATGAGAGAGAGAGAGAGAGAGAGAGAGAGAGAGAGAGAGAGAGAGATGACATAAGCAAGGCTTCCCTAAGTGCTTTGGGTGCTGGAAGAGGTGATGAACCAGGGTGATGGGCAAGGGGGTGAGAGGATGGGGTGTATGGGGAACCAAGGAGAGGTCAATGATGAGGGCTTTGAGGGGCTGAGCTGGGGGAACAGCTGAGGAAGCAGTGCTGAGGCTCTGAAGAAATGCTGGGCTGATAGAGCAGGAAGAGACCAGCTTATAGCTTATTCACTACTCTAGTGGGTTCTGGGGTTCTAGCTGAGGAAAGGATCAAGATGCCCCTTAACATTCATGTTTGGTTCTATGAAGCTGCCATCAACAACTTTTTTTTTTGTTCTTTTCCAAGGAGCTACCTGAGAGAGTATCTCTAATGCCACACCCACTGATGCCCCATGGGCATCTGAACCAACTGCTCCCCCCAGGAATGTCTCAGCCCTCCCTGCCTGGCCTTCTCTCTCCAGCCCCTACCCCTGCACTACTGCAAGCTCCAGGGTCTCTCTCTGCATCAGTTGTTCTTCAGCAATTGCAAGACAGACTCAGTCCCTGCATGTAGTTTGTATTCTTGGGGAGAGAGGAGATCCCCCAGAAGTGTGTGATTGCTCAGAGGACTAGCCTGATGGGTGTAATGAAATGAAGGGGATGGAAATGATCCTTTTAGGTGGGGGTGAGGGGCAGCAAGGGCATAACTCTGGGCACAAGCCTGCCTGGGACTGCTGAAGAGAAAAGTGGGTGCAGTGAATGCCACATGCCCAATCTGGCTATGCCCAACACTGCTCAGCTGCTATGCAAGTTCCTCCCATCTTCCCCTGCTCCCAAGCAGGAGGGTTTAGTAAGATATTTTTGAAGGAAAGACAGAGGAATACCAGACTGATTCTTATCAAGCCATTGTCTCCATTGCATGTCCCAGGGGCCAGAGGATACCCCCTGGGGCAATGGCCACAGGACAGATCTTTGCATTTTCCCTGGGGCTTCACTTCAAGTTTGGTATCCCAAGCAGGCCCCTCTACAGAGTCATGACCCTCTCCAGAAGGTATCTGGAGTCAGGTGCTTTCCGGCTCTCTTCCCAAACCCTCCTCAGATTCAGACTCAGACTAGGGGGAAATGAGCAGAGGGGAAAGATGCATCAGTAAATGAATGAATGAATGAATGGGTGAATGGATGGATGGATGGGGCCCATAGCCAGTTCTGAGATGTTATGGCCAGGTGGTTTTGACAGTTTCCTCAACTTGGGTTCTTCACGATGCACTTTGTAAGGCTGGTGTCCATCTGTCTGTCCATCCACATGTGAGCCAGGGCATGCCTTGGGTTCAGTTCACACATGGCAGAATTCACACCTCCTTAAGGTCTCCTTCCCTTGCCCCATGGAACATGTGAGGCAGTTTGTGTATGTGTCTGTGTATATGTATTCATGTCTATGTATGAGGATATATGTGAGGATGTGCATAACATACATATATGTTGTAAGCATTTGTTTTTGCATCCTTAGCTGGGTAAGATGTCTACATGTGTTGCATGAGATTGAATGGGGCATGGTGTGGGGGAACTCCTGTTCTGGTATTAGGAGTGTGTAGGTGTGTGATGAGGAGGGTATGTGAGCACTATTTGATGGGGTGTGTGGATAGGAAATGTGTGTGTGTGATTATATCTAAGGGCCCACAGGTGGGGGGGGGCAGGAATCCAAAAAATGTCAATTCTGGGGTGGCTGGGGTGTGGTCATGAGTAGTGGGTTCCTACAAGACCCCAAAGTTGGGTAGAGGCTTTGATTGGGGGCAGTGTGGGATTGCCAAAGATTCCTCCAGAGGGCAGGAAGTATGTCTCCTGGGCCCAGGTTGCAGCTGGCTCCAGATGACCTGGCTGAGCCCTACTCTAGGCCGAGTAGTTAGGGCGAAACTGGCTGCCTTCTAGTGCACAACCCCTCCCCCCTGCCCAGTCTGATGGGAATATTTGCTTGAAGTCAGTGTGTTCAAATATGACTTCAAGATGGCGACTAAGAAAGAAAAATCTCAGAACGGTTACCAAAATAGAATGGGCTTTTCCTCTTTCATCTGAACTGCCTAGAGGAACACTGTTCCAGCTTAGGAACGAAATGCATCTCTCCACTTGTAGTGGATGACACTCAGGAGCAGGGCAGAGCAGAGGGTGGTGAGTAGAGCACTGAAAGAGGGATGGGGTAGGGGAAGGAGAAGTTGGGAGAGGGAGGGACAGACACAGAAGTGGCTATAGGAAGAAGAGACAAAAAGGAGCAGGAGGAGGGAGAGCAAGGGAGGAGGAGTTGGATTCGCAGGAGGATGTGAATGAATGCACATCTGAAACACAGACCAGCCTATGGATTGGGGTCTGGGGTCTGGGGGTGCCCCCAATGTTGGATCTCAAATTCTCATTCCAGTTCCGCTGCTCAATAGGTGAGGCATTTGCCTTGGACAGGGCAGATGTCTGTTCAATCCTTGGCATCCCATATGGTCCCATGAGTCTTGCTAAGGGTTAAACCTGAATGCAAAGCCAGGAGTCAACCCTGAATACTGGGCCAGACGTGGCCCCACACTCCCCACCCCACCCCTACTAAAAAATATACAACCGAACAAAAACTAGTTCCCAGCTCACTGTGGTTGCTTCATGTCTCAGTTGCAACACCATACACTTTCATAAACTAATATGGTGGGAAAGCTGCTGGGGTGGCCGGGAGCATGTGCTAACTTGTTGGTCATATGGAGTAAGCATGCTTTCACCGGCCACCATGCCTGAGCCCCTGTTGCTAAATCTAGGGTGGACAATTTATGAGTCCCCAAAATCATCTCCCCACTGTCAGTGGCTGGATTTGGGAGCACTTCCTCTACATTTGTCTCATAGAACCAGGAGATAAAACTGAGCCTCAAGCTGGTGGGATGGACCCCCATCATTTATGCATGTGGGGGCCAGAGGGGACTTTACTTCAAGGTTTGTGGGTCCCAAGCCCTGGTCACATGCTGGGCTGCCATTTGTTCCCCATTAGCTGCTGCTTCCTCTGGGTCTTGTCCCCCCCCCCCCCCCTCTACTCTCCTGGGAGACACGGGTCCAGGATGAACCTCACCTGTAAAAGAACCAGCAAGCCAAGAGACTCAAAGGGAAAGTGGCTCAGGCTGTGTCTTCCCTAAAGGTCCTTTCCAGAAAAACTTTCCTCTGCCTCCCAGATGTTCACCAGGTCAGTGCCTGGAATCCCAGACCTTTAAAAAGGGCATCTGCACTATAGTTAAAAGAAATTCTATCCCAGTGTACGTAGGCTTGAGGGGCAGAATCCCACTACAGTGCCTTAAAAACAAAGTGGATTCATGAGTTCCTAGAACGCAGTGGCTCTAAGGAAGGAATTCAGGTTTAGCTTGATCCATAGCACAAATGATGGTTCCCACAAGGGGGACTCACACCCACCACTTCTTATCTGTTCTCTTCTTGGTTCCATTCCCTGGCCCAACTATAGGCTCCAATCTCTCTGTCCACACCTCTGGACCCTGAAGTTCTTCCTGTGCACCGCTGCCAGGCAAGAATCAGCAGACTTCCCAGAACCTCCAGTCTTTTGAGCCACCAGCCCAAAACCCTGGAAGCCATGTTCAGTGGAAACTGTGGGGGGCTGATGGGGACCAGTATAGATGATGGGGGATGTATAGGGATGATGGGGATCAGGAGGAATGTTGGGAAGCTGGAAGCAATGACTAGGATATTCTGTGAGCTGAGAGGGGGTACCCCACGAGTTTGTTCAAAATGTACAGAAGAGGGATAGGAGCAGAAGAGCTGGGCTGGGGCTCCTGCCATGGTGGAAGGGTCTCCAGAAGATGGGGTACAGTCTCTGTAAAGGATGAGGAGGGAGTGGGATCTCAGATTTCTGTGGAAGTAACTGGACATCAGGAGGGCAGGGACAACATTGTGTGGCTTAGCTATGGGGACCAGAGGTCACTCCCTGCAAACTTCTGCACCCCATCCTTTCCAGGGGACATCTGGGACAGCCCATTAGGCCGATATTGATACCGACAGTTGCTATTTTGGGTTTTGAATCAAGGCACTTCCTGGAGCCAAGTGTCTCAGTGGCCCCTCCTGAGCTGGGGCCCCACCCTGGGTGATTCAGGGCTCCGGGCAGCACCTGGTACATAGTTGGCACTTCCTAGGGCCTGTCAAGGAGAGATTGATCTCTCTCCCTCCAGCGGTGCGGAAAATCCTTCCTGCTGCTCCAGACAGTTTGGGGCTGGGCTTTGGAGCAGGGAGAGACCCAGAACAGCACTGCCCCACCCGACCCAGGAATCCCCCAGACCCTTGTTCTAGGCACCCACAGTTCATCCCCTCTCTGCAGCCCGATTCAGCTCTGGGCATCTGGTGTGTTCTGCTGCCTTGAGATTTTTCAGGGACAGGGCTGCAAAAGATGTGTGGCAGTGAGCAAAGACCCCAGAAATCAATGTGGTTAGACTGAGACGTTCTAGTCCTACATACAGCTAGGCCCTCTGGTCTCCATGCTCTGCATGTTTCTGTTCATCTTCTGGACTCTGGGTCCAGTATAGTACCTCCTCCCCATGTGTAAGTGCTAAATCTCAGTTAATATGACCCACATGACTGTCTTTTTCACAGTATCTTTTTTTTTTTTTTTGGTTTTTGGGCCACACCCGGTAACGCTCAGGGGTTACTCCTGGCTATGTGCTCAGAAGTTGCTCCTGGCTTGGGGGACCATATGGGACACCGGGGGATCGAACCGCGGTCCGTCCAAGGCTAGCACAGGCAAGGCAGGCACCTTACTTTTAGCGCCACCGCCCGGCCCATCTTTTTCACGTATCTTAAGTTCATCTTACTTGACTGGCCAACAATATCTGCTCTCTCTTTCAGAGTCTTTTACTTTGGAAAATCAGTGGATTTTAAAAAATGTTTTTTTTTTTTTGGTCCACACTAGGTGATGCTCAGGTGTTACTCCTGGTTCTGCATTCATAGATCACTTCATTTGGTGCTCAGGTGGCCATATGGGATGCTGGGGTTAAAACCCGAGTTGGTCATGTACAAAAGAAGCTCATACCTGCTGTATCATCACTCTCTCATTTTGTTTGTTTTTAACACTTACCAGCATAGGTACTGGCATCTGGCTGGCTTCAACCCATGCTCTGTAGTTTAGGGAATCTACTGAATGCCGATCTGATCACATTATATCCCAGGCACCTGGGCTCATTGAGGCCCCATATCAGTGGCACCAAGAAACCCCTGTTCCCCCAGAACCCCCTCTTCCTGGCCAATCCTGCTACCTGTGTCCGTATCTAAGCCTGGCCTTTCTCCTGGTTTCTTGCTCAGGTCACAGTCTCTGAACACATCAAATCTCCCCTGGCAGGATGAGTTTGCCTGGCCCCTTTCTGCCAAGGAGTGCCATCAGGGGACACCTACCTTGTTTCTTTGAAGGGTTCATTGGGCTTTGTGGCTACTCTGGGTAAATGCCCCTTGTGGACTTCCTGTTAAGGGACAATCTAGACACTTCCCTGATATGATCCTCTCCCCATCCTGTTTTCTCTGTCTCTAATCTTTCCCCCTATTCCTCTCACTATGCCCTGGGAAATGCTGAGAAATGCTTTTTTCCCCTCCAATCACTGATTTACCTTTCTATTATCAGGCTCCCTGTAGGACCTTCTCAGAATTTGGGGCTTTTCCTGATCCATTCTTCTTAGAGCATAATTCCTTGGCTCTCTTGCTCTCCTGCCAGTACCCCACTTTATAATTAGATGAGGGGTATATGCAGAGCAAGTGAGAGGGCTCTTGCCTTGAAGCTTCTTCCCTAAGACTATGGAGCAGCTGTGATGTGCCCTTACTGCACCCAGATAATTGGGCAGGGTTTTGTGGAGAGCCCGTCCCCTCACACCTGAACATCCCCCTGGTCCACTCATGTCTGAGGCTGGAGAGTTGGGATGTCCACACCCCCATGAGAGTATGCAGGCGGGGAGCTGCTTGCTGAGTAGGATCAGGGGGTTCTGGTCTCTACTATTTCTTGAAGTCTATGAAGGAAGAACTAAGGGGCTGTCTCAGTTGCTCTATACCCCATGCGGAGCCCTGGGGGAGCCTCAGCAGGCACTTGGCTGCACAGGCCTTGGCCATGGCTGTGGAGACATCTCCACCTTGGCTAGGAAGTGAGATCTTCCTGGGTGACACATCTCTATCTATCCAAAGAATTTCGACTGGGTGACAGGTAGAAAGTAGTCCTCCAGAACCACTATCATACAATCTCCATGACTAGAACAAAAAATAGAAACCAGGAAGGAGCTAGGAGTGTGTGTGTGTGTGTGTGTGTGTGTGTGTGTGTGTGTGTGTGTTGTGTGTCCCTAACAATTAGGGAAAGCTCTAACAATTATGGAAAACATTGCAGAGGAGATGTCTTTTTTCTGGTATGTTGGATAGCCTAATGGCACAACATGCAACCCCCTGGAAAGAAAAGCAGTATGTACTTGACCCTTCCTGAGAATGAGGGGCATGCCATCGTCACTGACTTCTCAGCATTCTCCCAGAGTCTCTGCTGGGTGCTTCCAGGAACACGCATAAGGTCCTCTTTCCCAACCGAGCCGGCGCATGCTTGGCATGCCTTCTGCACCTTGCATTGTTCTCTTCACCTGGTATCTTGCAGATCAGCCCTCAAAAGTGAGGACAGAGCTGCCTCTCTCAGCAACAGTGACCCGGCCACAGACGCTGCAGCATTTCTGCAGCCTGTCCCCAGGGAGGACCTTCAGATTCTTTGAGTCTCCCGGGATATCAGATAATGCCTGATGAGGGGCTTGGTCATTCCACACATCTATGCGCCTCCTTGGAGGTACCCTAGTAGGTGGGCAGGAGTCTCACTGATCAGGCTCTGGAATGTGGTCATGATGGGTGCAAGTGGATGGCAGGCATGAGGAAGAGGCTGTGCAGTTGTTGGGCCATGAATAGGGCATTAGGCACATGTGGACAGGGACAGAAGAGAGTTTGAGAAGAGACACCAAACCGATGGGTGGGTGGGCAGCAGGCAGGGGTGTAGGTCCCTCACTAGAGTGCTGTCCAGGCATGTCCAGGAAGGAACTTCTGCTGTGTGCTAACCCCAAAGCCCATATATTGTATGACACGGCTTAAAGGTATTCTCTAGACTAAAGGATGAAGCAGAGGGTAGTATGGGAGATTCATGGGTATGAATTTTGGGGGGTCATGAAACAAAACAAGTAGATAGGAGCTCAGCAATAGTACTATAGGAAGCATATTTGCCTTGCATGCTGCCAACCCGGTTTGCATCTCTGGCATCCCATATGGTCCCCCAAGCCCACTGGGTGTGTGAGCGTAGAGCCAGGAGTAATCCCTGAACACCAGGTGTGATCCAAAAATCAAACCAGGGGCCGGGCGGTGGCGCTGGAGGTAAGGTGCCTGCCTTGCCTGCGCTAGCCTAGGACGGACCGCGGTTCGATCCCCCGGCATCCCATATGGTCCCCCTAGAAGCCAGGAGCAACTTCTGAGCGCATAGCCAGGAGTAACCCCTGAGCGTCACAGGGTGTGGCCCAAAAACAAACAAAAAAAAAAAGCTACAAAAATCAAACCAAACCAACAAATAAATAGACAATGGTGATGATTTGACAATCTTGAGTGGGGACAGACCCCCAAATGTATTGTTCCTCACAGTTGGTGATGAGGGAACAAACATTGATTTCTGGGAGGGTGCTTGCACCTTTTGCCTGGGCCCCATCTGCCTGGGGTCCCCCTATGCTTTGCTTTCCTTCAATTTCCCCAAAGATATGTCTGGTCTGGGATACTCTCTATGATATCTGTGTGGCTGTGTTCCCTGAGTCTCTAGCTAGGGATGTAAAGGTAACCTCTTGTATCCCGAGCCACCGTAAGGGGCTCCAGGCACCCTTGATCTTGAAAAGGAAGAAGTAGGTTAGAAAAGGAAGGAAAGAAGAAGGGGGGAAAAGGAGGGAAGGAAGGAAGAAGAAAGGAGGGATGGAAGTAAGGAAAGAAGGAGGGGTGGAAGGAAGGAGGAAGGGAGGAGGAAGGAAGGGAAAAGAAAGAAGGAAGAAAGGAGGGAATGAAAAGGAGAAAGGGAAGGTAGACAGGAGGAAGAGAGGAAGGAGGGAAGGAGAAAATGAAGGAAGGAGAGAATGGGAAAGGAAGGAGAGAGGGAAGGAAGGAGGGGAAAGTATCAAATTATTTCTGTTGAAAGTTTTCTTGCTTTCCTTGGAGTCTGGCGGTCCTTCTATGACCAAGACAGGGACCAAGCTCTCCCTGTTTCAATCCACATGGCATCGAGCCAATCTCCTTTTGGGGTTATGGGACTCATGGAGGGTCATGTGTTCAGGATCCTGTGGGGACATTGGGTGAGCTAAAGGCCAGCAAGTGCAGACTCAGAGTTTGTGGGTGGTGTGTGAGTTAACTAAGTTGCTGTTATTGAAAAGAGGGGGTGTAGGTAAACTAAGGACAGATCTCAAAGAGCTGGAGAATGAGCCCCAGAAATGATCACAGTGATTGGAGGGGCAGGAGCATCTCCTCACCCCATAGTGGGGCTGATGAGTTTGGGACCTGATGAGATGGGACCTGAGCTATTTGTTATCTGTGATGGGGTTTCCCTCCCTGGGTTCCACAGGATGAGCAGGACAAACTCTCAGTGGTAGAATCACCTCCAGAACCTTCCATTGGTAGAGCCCAATGGGAGGGACTGGTGTCCTCAAACTTTTATCCTCATATACCACACCCCCAACATCTCAGCCCCACACCACACATGTCTCAGGACCCCAGTGGAAATTATCCCAGAGGAGATTCTCTGTGGCCACAGCCAGGAGTCTCCTCTTCATGGTTCTAATCAGGGCCTACACTTCTCCTTGGAACAGTCCCCCCACTGTCCAACAAACACCCCTCACTGATCCACAAACTCCTATATCAATGACCACTGTTGGCCAGGGATCTGCAATTTTGCCCACACCAATGCAGACATTAATTCATGGGAAATCTCAAGATGCTCTGCTCACATGCTAACAGATGGGGTGTCACTGGATCAGAGCCTCCCCCCAAACACTGACCTGGCCCTGGGTCACCAGTGGCTTCATGGGAAGAGGGGGAGTAATAATATATGAAAGCCATGAGCTGAGGGAGCGGTAGCTGGACCAGGCCGGACGCAAGAGCACCTGGGCTCCCTGCCCAGTATTCACCACAGTAAAAAATATTTGGTCCCAGCCTTGCAAACACAATGCATCTTTTTTCACGCAAAGCACTTAAAAGAAAAACCCTGACAATATTAAGGTGTAGTTCACAGAACATACCCTAAGCTTTCTTGAAGTGAATTGTTCCACAGTTTTAAATATATTTGCAGGCAATGGGCAGCCATCATGAAGATTGATTTTGTAACGTTTTTATTACCTCAAAGGGAAACCTAGACATGCCTTTAGCAGCTAATTGTTTTCCCACCCTCCACCCAGCGCACGGATCTGCCCGCGACTCTATAGATCTTTAAAGTGCAGAAAGTGTTTAAATGCAACCTAAGGGTTGGAAGATAGGACAGTGGTGAAGGCACATACTTGGCATATACTCCTGTCTGGGTTCGATCTCTGGCACCATCTTGTTCCCCAAGGACCAGTGGAGGCCACTGAGCATGGTAGGGGTGACCTTAGCAGCTTCCAGCACTGAAGCATCACATTTTCAAACCTTAGCACTGAACCACTGTCTGGTTGGATGGGAACATTGCTGGGAGTGGCCATTGGATCAATCAGGAGTCCCCCCCCCAATAAAACAATTAAACTCTGCCGTATCATAATATCTGTATGGCCTGCCCCTCCCTCCTCCAAGGCTGGCAGGGTTCCATTTCTGAAGCTCAGGGAAAGCCCACCTCTTGTCCTGAAGAGGCCTCCATGAGCCTCACTTACCGTGGCTATTGCCTCAGAGTATTAGAATTTCAACCATTGAACTTGGGGGTTACACACACATATGGGTCCATCCCTTTTCTTCACATCCTGGGTAGCAGTGTGGTGCAGGTCTTTTGTTTGTTTGTTTGTTTGTTTGTTTTTGCCTGATAGAGATCAAGGCTGAGCTCCTTTTCACATGCTCATTGACCACTGGATGTTTGGTGCTGTTAGAAAAAGTCAGATACAGCTTCACTGTAAGAATGGCTCATGGGAAGGGTCACTGTGAAAGAACCATAAAGACAAACTCTGTGATGCAGCTCGCTGGTCTTCAGCTCCTCCTGCTTTAGCTCCTTTCTGTCTCCTCATTTACCCTGCAGCACATAGAGCTACAGGGAGCAGGTTCACTGTAGATCCGGCCTTTCCCACCTTGTCCAATGCTGTCTGACAGGCTCTTGTGGTGCAAGCACAGAGTGAGTTTAGAAGCAGGGAATCCATACACCATCTAATGGCAGAGGCAGTGCAGCTGCCGTGGAAGGTCGGCCCAGAGCTGGAACTCCCAAACCTGATGTGAACCTTACTAGATAGGTGTAATAAAGCACCCAATTCAGTGGCCTCTGTAAAAACACAGTTTTCTGCCAGGCAGGCAATAGGTCTGTGGCCAAGGAGGCACCTGGGGCTCTGAAGGAAGTTCCCAAAACTGTTGCCATGTGACAAGGCTGTCAAAGGTGGCCTGCAAGGACAACAGGAATGACAGCACCAATGGCATTGGTGGCCAGTTGTATGCCAGTGGATTAGGACCCAGCTGCATCAGTTATTAAACCAGTTGGATGTCTGCTTAGAGTTGCATAGATGGTGTTTGACTTGATGAAAATGAGAAATTAAAAAAAAAAAAACAATCCTGGGGGTCGGAGAGATAGCACAGCAGTAGTGCATTTGCCTTGCATGCAGACGGACTGTGTTTCAAATCCTAGCGTCCCATATGGTCCCCCGAGCCTGCCAGGGGTGATTTCTGAGCACAGAGCCAGGAGTTACCTTGATCCAAAAACAAAACAAAACAAACAAATAAACAAACAATAAATCCTGGGACTAGAGCAATAGCATAGTTGGGAAGGCATTTACCTTGCCTGTAGCTGACCCAGGTGCAATCTCCAGCATTGCGTATGGTCTCCTGATCTGTCAGGGGTGATTCTTGAGTGCAGAGCCAGGAGTAATTCCTGACCATCACTATGTGTGGTCCAAAAGTAAAAGTCAAAGGCCGGAGAGATAGCACAGCGGTAAGGCATTTGCCATAGATGCAGAAGGACAGTGGTTCGAATCCCGGCATCTCATCTGGTCCCCTAGCCTGTCAGGAGCGATTTCTGAGCATAGAGCCAGGAGTAACCCCTGAGCGCTGCCGAGTGTGACCCAAAAACCCCAAGAAATAAAAAGTAAAAGTCAAAAAAGGAAAAACAACAACAAAACAAAAACAGAACAAGCAAACAAACCCCAAATCCAGGATTCAGGTTATTCAATGTTGGTTCCAAAATGAGTTAATTTAATAAATTAATTTATTTTGTTTTGGGGTCACACCTGGCTGTGCTCAGGACTTATGCCTGGTTCTACTCTTAGAAATCACTCCTGGTGGGGCTCAGAGGACCATATGGTGTGCTAGAAATTAAACCTGGTTAGCCACATGCAAAGCAAGTACCCTACCTACTGTACTATTGCTCAAGCCCCTCCAATATTATTTTATATATAGGCTGGAGCATAGTACAGTGGGTAAGACACTTACCTTTCATGTAACCAACCCGTGTTCCATCCCTTCCATCCTATCTGGTCCTCTAAGCACCTAAGAAGTGGTTCCTGAGTGGGCAGCCTGGAATAGCCCCTGAGCATCATAGGATGTGGCAAACCAAACCAAGCCAAACCAAAACCAAAACCAAAATATTTCACACCTGTGCATGAAGGCCCGAGACAATCTGTTTATGTGAGCTGCCCTGAGCTCATCCACCTGCCAAACTAAGCACCAAGTAGGAGTTCCAAGGGGCCATCGTGTGCCAGGCCAAAAAACAAGCCATCAAAACAAGGAAGATGTGATTCCAATTCAAGAGTCCAGCAGAGGGGAAAAGAAAAACATAAGTTGGGGCTGTAGAAGGGGCTGGGCTGGTGGCAATGACGCCTAGCCATGCATGCAGTAGTAACATGTGCCTGCTCTTCTGCAGATCCTGGAGGAGAACATGAAGCTGGAGTGCAAGTGCCATGGCGTGTCGGGCTCGTGCACCACCAAGACATGTTGGACCACACTGCCACAGTTCCGGGAGCTGGGCTACGTTCTCAAGGACAAGTACAATGAGGCTGTGCATGTGGAACCTGTGCGTGCCAGCCGCAATAAGAGGCCCACCTTCCTGAAGATCAAGAAGCCCCTGTCCTACCGCAAGCCCATGGACACAGACCTGGTATACATAGAGAAGTCACCCAACTACTGTGAGGAAGACCCGGTGACTGGCAGCGTGGGCACGCAGGGCCGTGCGTGCAACAAGACGGCACCCCAGGCCAGTGGCTGTGATCTCATGTGCTGCGGCAGGGGCTACAACACTCACCAGTATGCCCGCGTTTGGCAGTGCAACTGCAAATTCCACTGGTGCTGCTATGTCAAATGCAACACATGCAGCGAGCACACAGAGGTATACACGTGCAAGTGAGCTTGCAGTCACACACCTGCAAGGGAGCACAGCCAGGGGCGTGTGTGTGCAAGCGAGGGCACTGGTGCGCGTGTGTGCAAGGCAGTACACAGATGTGCCCGTGCTAGGGAATACACGGAGGTGTATGCAAGCAAGCGAGTGCACTGAGGTATTTGTGTGCAGTTTGGGGGTTGTGCACATGCCATTGAGTACACCTGGGTGTGTGTGTGTGTGCGCAGCATCAAGGTGTCTGCATGCACTTCTGGGTGTCTACATACTACTGAGTCCTGTAACCCTGCTGCTGACCGTGTGCCAGACCTCGAGGAGGACTTCCCTGGCTTCTTTCATCATGTGCCATGGCAGATGGCCTTCCACCTCTTTACTGTGGGGTACAGCAGTTGAGGGAGGATACTCCCACAGATCCCCTTCTGCCGAGGGAGGGAAGGAGTTCTCCAGTGCCCTCGACTCCACCCATCATTGCTGCTCTTATGGACCCACCTGGCACTGCCCAGGGCCACCCTTGGCTGGCACCTAGCCCTTCTCTGCAGAAACTCTGGATCTTTGGGGCCTCATCCTAGCAATATTTAACGATTTTATTCTGATTAAAAATATTAATTTATTTAATTAAAAAAGAATCCTCCCATCTCCTCGGGATTCGTTTTCTGCAGTTCCCCTCTCCCCCCCCCCCCCCCCCCCCGTGGGCCACATGCTTTTCTTGCAGGATTTTCCACTGCGGCCAGGAGTCAAGTTGAAGCGCTTGAATCGAATTCTTCACCCAGCAATGACTAGTAGGGGTTTGGAGGGTGCCCCTGGCAGCATTTGCTGTGGCTGGGGCCCTTTGTCCTGAATAGAGCCCTGGGCCCTGCACACACCTATTTGTTTGCTGTTAGCTGCTACTTACCCAGAAATTCAGGCTGGTCCAGATGAAGAGGTGCTTTCCATCCTTTAACTCTACCAGGTCAGACTTTACCATGAGGAAAGTATGGTTTGGGGGAGTGAGGAGAGAGTTAGTAAGTGAATGAATGAGTGAGAGAGAGAAAGAGAGAGAGAGAGGAAACAAACTCCAATTATTTAGAAAGTGAACTGCCACTAGATAAAGACTGTGGGGGGGGGGCACAGCTGGTGATGCTCAGGGCTTACTTCCGACTCTTCAGTCAGGAATCACTCCAGGTGGTGTTTGGGGGATCATATGGGATGCTGGGGATCAAAACCTCCTGAGCCCTGTGCAAGGCAAAAACTAACTGCTGTACTATTGTTTCGACCTCCTGAATAGAGACTATTTTTAAAAAACTATTTTTATATGAATATTTTATTTATAACACATCTGTCCATCTCCTTCCATGGTCTGTGCTGATTTCTTGATTCTAGTACCTTTGCTATTGGGGTACAGAAGGGGTGAGGCTCTGAGGGGACTCTGTCCATTCCTGAAAGATCTGTGCCCCTGATGGTGGCCTGCAGGGTTATGGATGATGGCTGGGAGGGAAAGCAGGTTCTGGCATCAGCCTGTTGAGCTCAGAACTTGGAGCAGCATGACAGCATGCGGCCAGGTAGTGACCACACAACAACCACACAATGAAGGTAGGAAGAGGCTGTACAGGGAACCTCACCTTCTATGGGTTGCCAAGTTCAGGAACTCAGCCCATACTCAGGACACCCATATTAGACCACTGGGCCTCCAGAGTGTGCCAGTCTCAGTGAGGGGGGCACAAAAGTGATGGGGAAAGACAGCTTGGTCCCAGAACAGATTGGCAAAGTGGTGGGCAGGTGTCTTTGTTTTAGGTCCAGCCCCATCCTGGTCTCTCTACCTAGAAAGTTCCCCTGAAAGGAGGAAGGAGGGTTTGAACATGCATTCTGGGTATTTGTATATCTGTGTGCGTGCCTGTGCATTTAAGGTTGCTTGGGGGTGGTCATGTGACCCTGCACCTTCAAGTCCCTTTGTGATGCTTGTGTCCCTTTCTGGATGCTGCTGTGTCCTCATGTCTTCTATGGACCCAGAAGATGGAATGGTATGTGTGTGTGCGTGTGTGTGTGTGTGTGTGTGTGTGTGTGTGTGTTGTGTGTATCTTCTTGCACTGTGCCATGCCTATGGGGGAGGTATGGGGAGGACAGCAGGGTCTTGGGTGATTGGGTCCTGCTAGAAAGAGATGGTGGCCTCTCGGGACTCTGCCCTCAGGCATTGATGAGGTGATAGCTCTGTGGCCCCTTTGCTGGCTGAGTGCCCCTCAGAGAATAACCACTGGACTCTCACTGTGGGCACTGGGTGTGGATCACAGCATTGGCAAATAAAATGACTGGAAATTGGTTGATTTCCTCCCTTGGAACTTTTCTTTCTCTGTACTTAGATATTTGGATAGGAGGTCAGACATATGTGTGTATGTATAATGGATGGATTGCTGGAAGGGTGAATGAGTGGGTAGAGAGATGGACAGTTTGAGTGGCTTAGTGGACATGTGGGATGGAGTGGGGAGGATGGTGGATATATGGACAGGCCGTTGGGTCAATGGATGGCTGAATTTAATGATAACAAATGAATGGACAGGTGGATAAATGGATGGGTAAGTGAGTAGATGGGTAATTGATAATGAATGGATGGATGGGTGGATAGATGGATGGGATGACCAGTTGTATGTACTGAGAATGATTGAATGATTCAATGAATTGGGTGAGTTAAAGAGCTGATGGATTGATAGTGATTGCATGGATAGATGTGTGAGAGAATGGACAGAATATGGGTAAGTGGTCCTATGGATGAATGAGTGGTAGATGGATGAATGGATGAGTGGATGGATAGACAAGTGTGTGAATGGATAAATGGATAGGTGAGTGAGTGGGTTAATGAACTTAAAATGCATAGACTGATGAAGAGATGGACAGATAAAGAGATCAAGGAATGTGTTGAATCTATAGGGTACAGTTTCTCTCTCAGGGTCTGCCTTGAGTGGAGAGACTTCCTAAGTTTACATCCCTCTTCTCCTGCCTCATGGCTTATGAGAATGGGGAAGATGATTGGCCTGCCCAGATAACCAGTTGATGCTAATGATATCACCTGACATAAAAAAAGTCACACCCACGTCTTCCCTTACTGTCCAAGTGGGTTCTGGGTCTTGTGTGAGGACAGTTGGGCCTGTGAAAAGGAGAGGTGGATTACCACTAGGCCCACACTCTCTCAGCATTGCTCTGAGCCTCAGTTTCCCCATTTGTAAAAGAGAGATGTTGGAAGGGGCCCCCTTTAGGGACTCGAGAGCACTTTGAATTACAGACCACACTGCTGATTATTATTTTTACTATTACTATAGTTCATTCTATACATCATACTATACATCTATACTATAGTTCATTCTATACATCAGGATTCTTCTAACACAACTCATGTTAATAAATATTTGGTGCTGAGATAAGCCCAGGTATTGCTCCCCCACTAAGTTTGTTCCTCAAGGGATTAAACAGACCATAGAAACAGGTCATAATCTTAAAAAATAAGTGGATTGAGACACCAGAAAACACAGGAGAGTGGTGTGAAAACTTCGATGCCTGAAGTCCTGGTGCTGACTGGCACTGGTTACTGTCAGACACAGGACAGGCCTTTCTGACCCCAACCCAAATTCAGCATCTTCTGTGACTGAGTCCCAGGCAGAAGCCCCCTCAGAAAGCAACTCATGGGATATCACGGGACACCGGGATTTGAACCAACCACCTTTGGTCCTGGATCGGCTTCTTGCAAGGCAAACACCGCTGTGCTATCTCTCCGGGACCCAGTTTTGTTTGTTTGTTTGTTTGGTTTTTGGTTTTTGGGTCACAGATGGCAGCGCTCAGGGGTTACTCCTGGTTCTATGCTCAGAAATCACTCCTGGCAGGCTCGGGAGACCATATGGGATGCCAGGATTTGAACCACTGTCCTTCTGCATGCAAGGCAAACATCTTACCTTCATGCTATTTCTCCAGCCCTGTCAGTTATTTTTTTTATTGTGGTTATGATGATGATTATTTGGCCATGCTGTGGGGTTGAACCCAGAGAGAGAGGCACACACGTGAGGGATGAGCCCTTTCCCTGAGCCACATTCCCCAGATCAGCATAATTTTAGAGGTTATACAAGACAGTGGGAGAAATCTATGGATAGACTAATGGGGGAGGTCCATGAACCCTAGGTTCAACCTTGCCTCTGTGATTCACAAGCTGTGTGACTTAGGGCAAGTTGACTCTCTGTGCCTCAATTTACTCATTTGCAAAGTGAGAGCAATGATGGTGTCATATAGATCCCTTGAACTAACACAGGCCTGTTGCCACACATGACACATTGCACAAACCAATTAGTACAAAGTTTGGGAACTGATTTCTTTCCATGAATGCAGGATGTTGTGTTTGTAGTTGCTGGATCCTTCATGCCCACACAGTGGGGACCCATACATGTCTAATGGATTAGAAGGAGTGAATATGTGGAACTTGTGAAACTCTTAGGTCTCTTCCTGCCTAGGCCCAGCTCCTCTACTAAGATCCAAAAGAAAATGATCTCCAAACTCTTCCCAGGTTGTCTGGTTAGGGTTGAAAACTTTGAGACCTTCTCAGAATAGATGGGAGCAGGGGCCCAAGTGATAGCACAGGGATAGGGTGTTTGCTTTGCATGTGGCTGACCCAGGACTAACCTCAATTCGATCCCAGGTGTCCCATATGGTCCCCCAAGCCAGGAGCGATTTCGGAGAGCAGAGTCAGGAGTAACCCCTGATCATCATTGAATGTGGCCCAAAAACAAAAACTAAAACCAAAAAGAATAGATGGGAGCAGATTCCCCTTCTGCCTGATGCCACAGCAGCCCCTGTCTCCCTCCATCTGACACTCTCCAATAGAAATTGCCCAGCTCCATGATTTAACCTTATCAAATGGTCAAGTCGCCAAATTTGTTCCAGATCTATAGATCCTGGACTGTGTAGCTGTGCAGCTCTTCAAAATTTCATAGCAGTGTCAGGCTAATAGGATCACAGGAGACCTGACAGGGAAGTTGCTTAGAAGACCACCAAGCTCACTGAGCCTAAACAGCAAATAACACAGAACGATCTGCTGGCACCAACTACAGCCCAGTAAGTCCTCTGACAACGACTTTAGGGACAGCATTGAGAAATATTGAGAAAAAACGATTATTTCAAATTATCTCTTGTTGATCTAAGTTTTGATCATTCCATTTGCCTTTGTGCTGTGACAAACAATATGAAGCAAATGTGTTTACTCTGCAAAGGGGCAGAAGGCTACTGAGCACATGGGACAGGGATCCCCAGAGTGAGAAGACCTTTTCTGGGGGACAGAAGGTGGACATTGTTGCAATAAGTGGTTGCCTCTTGCCCACGTCTGGCCCCTCCACTCGGTGCTTTTTCTGCCACTGGCTGAGAGTTCCCCCCAACGTGTTTGAAGCCACTGACAGGGATTTGCTAAAATGTCAGACAATGTAAGCATTCTCCTCCTCCTTCTTCTTCTCTTCCTCCTTCTCATCCTCCTTCATCTCTTCCTCCTTTTCTTTTTTGAAGGGGCAAAGTACACACCTGGCAATATTCAGGGCTTTTTTTCCCCTAGCCCTGTCTGTGTTCAGAGATCACTCTTGGAAGGACTCAGGGGCTATATGGGATATCAGGGAGTGAACCAGATTGGCCATATTCAAGACAAGCACTCTACCTTGTCTCTCACTCCAACCCACTAGTTTTTTTTTTAATGGTTTTAAAACACGGAATTAGTTTCCACTGGAAATGAATAATTTCTATAAATGGGCTAGATTCATAATCACTTTAAGTAAACCCAAAAAGCATAGTTCACATTTTATACCCTTTAATGTCTATGATTGACAATATTGAGTTAAAGATGCATACACCCAACAACTCTTGGGGTCTGTAGTCATTGATTTTACTCTTAAGGGAGGACAAAATGGGCCAGACAATGACAATTGCCAGGACAATGACAATGCAGGCCATAGTGATAGCACAGTGGGTAGGGCGTTTGCCTTTCACGTAGCTGACATGGGTTTAATTTCTGGCATCTTTTTTGTCTTTCTGTCTGTCTTTCTTTTGAATTTCTTTCTTTTCTTTCTTCCTTTCTTTCCTTTCTTTTTGTCTTTCTTTCTGTCTTTCTTTTTAATTTATTTCTTTCCTTCTTTCTTTCATTCTTTCTTTTGTCTTTCTATTTTCTTTATTTCATCATTCTTTCTATCTGTCTTCCTCTTTTCTCTCTTTTCTTTCTTTCTCTTTGGGAATTTGGAGGATTAAAATAATTTCCCAAATGCTACAGAACATACTTATCTGGTAAATTCTAAGATGCCCTATACATCTTTTCATTGGTCCTCAGAGCAGATTTTATTTATTTATTTATTTGTTTGTCTATTTACTTTTTGATTAAGGCACCATTATTCATCGTAAGTTACTGGCATTAAATGTAAGTTTTAGACATACACCAGTCCAACACCATGGCCACAATCAGTGTCAAGGCTCCACCCAGCCCAGTTTTGCCCCAAATTCCTTCGTAGCCAGGAGTCAGTTTCCTCTCCCAGAGGGCCTCTTGGTGTGTGTGTGTGTGTGTGTGTGTGTGTGTGTGTGTGTGTGTGTGTGTGTGTGTGTGTGTGTGTGTGTGTCCCTTCCTCCCTCTCCAGGGAGGTGCTGTGAAAGTCACACAAAATGCACAGCCCTGAGAAACAGTGCCACTGTTTGGGGCCAGATGTTCTGAAGCAGAGTGCTAATGTATGCTAGCTAGTAGGGAGGGGGACAGGCAGCTGAGAGGGAAGGTGGAAGGAAAGCTGCTAGGAGGATGGGCTTGGGGTGAGCTTGGGAGGTGGGGGAGGCAGGAAACTTCAGTGCCTGAGAGGAGTTGAGCAGATCTCCTGGCCACCATATCTAACAAGCCCGGGAATGAGGGGCTCCCATTTATTTCAAGTTTCTGGGGGTACTGTTGAGAATTTCTACCATTTGGATTCTGATTGGGTTCTGGGCTATTTTAAATCTGAGCCCTGGGACCAGAATGGTGGCGCAGCAGTAGGGTGTTTGCCTTGCACGTGGCTGACCCAGGACAGACCACGGTTCGATCCCTGGAGTCCCATATGGTTCCCCAAGCCAGGGGTGATTTCTGAGTGCAGAGCTATGAGTAACCCCTGAGCATCACCGGGTGTGGTTCCAAGACCAAAAATAAATAAATAAAAATAAATAAATAAATCTGAGCTTTAAGGATCCCTTTCTATGACATTGCTCTCCAAAGTTGCTTCATAGGGCAAAGGACTCCAGGCAATCAAGACACAGCTGACCAGCACCATTTCCTGGCAAGTCAGAACAGTTATTGGCTCCTAGTGTCCCAGAATTTAACTTGGGAGCCCAGCAGACACTAGTGCATCAAATCATGATTTGCTCTCAGTGTCTTTCAATGGCCCAAAGATCAGAAACTAGAGTGAGAACGATGGCCAGGGATGGATTAAACTGTTGTTCCCAGAGACTTCTCCTGCTCTGGAGGCTTCGGGGGTGCCGGGCCTGGGTCCACCAGGCAGACAGCCCTGTCCAGCAGGCGGCCACTGGGAAGCAAAGCAAACACACAGAGGGAAGGAAGCTCCCGGTGCTTCGGCAAAGCAAACATGGGCCATTTCCTCCCAATGCTCCTTCCAGCCGCCTCCAACCTTTCCCAGGGCTGTTCCTTAGAGTCTTCTTCAGTGCCCCCATGTTTGGACAGCTTGAGAGACATGGGGGCAGAGAGAGTCAGGCTGCAGAGAACAGACTGGCCCATCCCGCCTGGCCCCTGGGCAGGGACCTGCTTGGGCCTCCCTGAGCACATTCCCTGCTCCTGCCCGAGGATCTGACTTTTAGGGCCAAAATTATGGGGGATGGCAGGAAGGGATTTTCATGCTGGGGCTACAATAATAACAACAATAATTGTAAGCATTGATGAAAACTTTCCCAGACACCATTCTTGGGGTGATGGCCAAAGTATTTCATTAAATCCTCCTCCTCGTCTCTCTCACCACTGTCTTTGCACAGATAAAGACACAAAGGCACAAGGGAGGGTCTCCACCTTGCAGATGGCCTGGCTCTCATGTCTCTTCCCTTCCGGTTACACGCTGCCTTTCCAAACACTAGGATGGTAGTGATGGGGACCATTTCCCAATGTGCCACATGCGCAGTGTCTCTCTGGTTCCACAGTGATCCAGTGTGATGTCCTCATATTTGGTATCAATGTGGCATTCTCATGAGTCTTCATAGATTTTCAGATAGGTAAACTGAGGAATAGAACAATGGAAGAAAGAAAGGAAGAAGGGGAAGGAAGAAAAGGAAGGAAGGGAGGGAGGAAGGAAATGAGAGGGGGAAGGAAGAAAGGGAAAGGAAAGAAGGAAGGAAGGAGGGATGGAAGGAAGGGAGGTAGGAAGGGAGGAAGAAGGGGAAAGAGGGAAGAAAAAAGGAAGGAAGAATGGATGAAAAAAGGGGAAGGAAGGAAGAAGGGGAAGGAAGGAAGAAGTAAGGGAGGAAGTAAGAAAAAAGGGGAAGAAAGAAAGGGAAGGAAGGAGCTGGAAGGAAGGGAGGAAGGAAGGGAGAAGGGGAAGGAAGGAAGGGAAAGGAAGGAAGAAAAGGAAGGGAGGGAGGGAGGAAGGGAGGGAGTGAGGAAGGGAAGAAAGGGAAGGAAGGAGCTGGAAGGGGGAGAAAGGAAGAAGGGGAAGGAAGGAAGGGAATGGAAGGAAGGAAGGAAGGAAGGAAAGAGAGAAGGAAGGAAGGAAGGAAGGAAGGAAGGAAGGAAGGAAGTAGCTGAAATGTGAAGCTATCTGGCTGCTGCCCTTGCCAGCACAGTTTCCCATTGTTGGAGCATCTTACTCACACAGCTGCGACGTGGGTACCACAAGCTCAGTGACATAACATGATGTAGGATCTCTTCCTGTGCTGGACACTAGGAGTCAGGACAAGTTTTCCAGCTAAAGTTGAGGTGGGAGACAGCTGGTTTGGTTCCTCTAATAGGATGTAGTCCCAGTAACTATGAATAACCTTGACTCTCAACTGCTCAGCCATCTGAACACAACCAACCCTTCTGGACTTCTTTGCTCAATTCCCTATTAGTACAGTGACATGAGACCCCAACAGAGCCCAGGGTAATTTCCCATCATCAAATCCTTCATTCATACCAGAGGCATGCTCAGTAGGTTGAGCGCAGACTTTGTAAGCAGGAGACCTGGATTCAATCCTCAATACTGTACGGTCCCCAGGCAGCAAAAGAGAAGGTGACCCCTCAGTGCTGTTGGATGTGGGCCCCAAACAAGCAAACTATGAGATCGTTTCCTTGGTCCTAGCCTGAAGCTAGAGGGTCAGAAAGTGGATTCACTAGGATGTACCTGGTACTTCCGGCCTAGAAGCCACCATGTTTCAATTGCCAGCTGGGACCTTTTAATAACTGGGCTTTAGCATTCTAGGTTCTGGCCCAGAGCCAGAAGACCAAAGCCTTCCCCCTCAGAGAGAAGTCTGGATGGAGAAATGTCATCTGTCCCCTAGGGAGGATTTCACTTCCAGGCCTTTACCACATGGCCTGCCTGTCCCTTGTGGGCCCATGGCATGCCAGTTTCTGTTACTTTGATGTGTGTGCAGGCCTGGGCACTCCTACCCCACCCCAGAAAACAGCATGTACTTGGTGGATAGTCATGCAAAGATTAAACAATGGAGACTCAGGCAGGGGCTAGGGTTAGCAGTGGCCCAGATAGAACCTGGTTGTCTGGGGAAGTCTCTCCAGAGAATTGTCAACTCACCAGTCTCTGAAGCAGAACTGTCCAGGAGAGTATTTAGTCAGGACTGGCCTGTCACATGTTCACACTGTCCACTGCATCATTCACTGGTCACACATGGCTCTCTGGAAGTGGAAACATGGGATGCTGATCATATGTGGGAGTGGGGTCGAGTGTACTCACAGCTTTGGGGAAATGGAGATAGAACCTTCCACCAGCTCTCTAGATTCATGTCTCCCCATTCCATGCCTGCAGCTGCCTCTAGAACTATCCCAATTGCCCGGATGTGAATATGCTTTGCCCCTTCTCAGGGCGTTGATGGTGGTGGTGGTGGCTATGTCCATGGGTCCAGCCGCCTCCACAGAACCCAACTTCATCTGTGGTTGGCGCTGCTGGAATGGCAACCGAGGAAAGAATCGCCCCTGGGGATTGTTTCTCTTGGCCTGTCCTCTGCAGCAGGCCCTTCATTCAGCACTCACCTGACAAGGCTGTTTGCATTCTCCAGCTCTGTGGCTTCTACCTACCATGCCTTCAGGAACAGGGGTGATGATACTGGCCATCTGCGATGTGTGAACAGGTCAGAGTGAGTCCACCCAGCCACACAACATCCCAGGATTCAAGCATGGTGGTAGCTGTCGCAGAAGCTGCTCTGGAGGGCCAGGGGAGGGTACTGGCTCTGCAGTCTGCATTCACACTTTAGCTGTGTGACTTTGGGGAAAGCCTCTCTGTTACTCTTCCGGAACACAGATGTCCTGGTTTGTCTAACACTCATCCCCTTTGGCAGAAAAATGTCTGTGAGAAATAGCAATGCAGTAAGCCTTTGCCTTGCAAGCAGACAACTCAGGACAGACCCAGATTCAATTCCCAGCATCCCATATGGTCCCCTGAGCATGCCAGGAATGATTTCTGAGTGCAGAGTCTGGAGTGACCCCTGAGCAGTGCTGGTGTGCCCCCAACCCCCAAAAAAGCCTGTGAACAGACAAGCAGCAGAGGCCCAGACTGTGATCTCCGTAATGCTGATGTCTCTGGGATAGATGATGGTCCAAACCAGGGCAACTGCAAACTCCCCAAGCCTGAGTCCCCTCCGACCCCAACAGCCACTGCCAGTGTCTCCCTGGCTGCTTCCTGAGGCCTCCCTGGTGCCCCTGGGCAAATGTAGTCTGGTAGACCCAATGGGTCATTCCCATGTAGGTCTCTGCAATTGTCCTATGGGAGTCCTCTATATGGGTTGTGGGTGATGCCCTCTGGAGACCCATACATGGTTCCCAGTAGTTTCTTGTTCTCATCCTTTCACTCTGCCCATCTGGCCAGCCGGGGACATGCAGGGGGCTTTAGCCAGGCCCCTCTCCAGAGCCCTTCCCTGGGGCTACATGCCCCCCTACCCCCGCCTGGCAGGCAGGCCGGGTAATTGGAGCTGAAGTCCCGGAGCTCAGCTCGCACAGGTATCAATGACCACTTGGGTTCTGTCCGCCTTCACACGCCGGGCAGCAAACAATGCCCGACAGTCCTCACAGGGGGCCCAGGCCCCCCGGGAGGGACTATCAGGCCACACGATCTCACCCCTTAAAAGGCCTGGCCTCCCTGCTGACAGCACGCACAAACGGGGCCTTCACTGGCTGCCAGCGCCCCTCTGCCGCCCTGGGAGCAAGGCCGGAACCTGCCCCTGTGCCAGCCAGGCCTCGATTCTCTGCTTCCCTGTGCGAACGCGCCTCCCCATGCACCTGACCAGTCTTTTCCCCTCAGCCTGGATTACACCCCGTGAAAGCCCTTTGTTCCACAGCCCAAGTGAAACTGGGCCTGGCACCTCGAAGGGCTGCCCAGCTATGCCAAAGGAGCATCTTTCAGCTGGGGAGGGGGGCTGTGATGGGTGCAGCTATCATTGCTACTCCCTGCTCACACACCTTAATTTTAGTGTTTCTGATAGAGAAAGAAAGAAAATGGGAACTATGTTGATCATTAAAAACATCCTACCTGGGCAGAAACCACCATACACTGAGCCTGAATAAGCTGTTATTTCATCTCTATGCCCTGACTATATTGTTTTATTTTATTATTTTTGAGGGGTTTGTTTTGGGGCTACACCCAGCGGCATTCAAGGGTTACTCCTGGCTCTATACTCAGAAATCAATCCTGGCAAGCTCTGGGAGAACAAATGGGATGCCGGGGATAGAACCCAAGTCTGTCCCGGGTTGGCCACATGTGAGGCAAATTCCTTACTGCTCTTCTATCACCCTGGCCCCATGACTATTTATTTTATTTTATTTTTGTTTGTTTGTTTGTTTGTTTTTGGGTTACACCCGGCGATGCTCAGGAGTTACTCCTGGCTGTCTGCTCAGAAATAGCTCCTGGCAGGCACGGGGGACCATATGGGACACCGGGATTCGAACCAACCGCCTTTGGTCCTGGATCGGCTGCTTGCAAGGCAAATGCCGCCGTGCTATCTCTCCGGGCCCAACTATTTATTTTAACCCATGGTTTCAGCCATATGACAAGTGGCAGGTGTCCTTGCATGGGACAGGGTAGGTACACAGAGACACCCAAGCACAAAAAGAAGGACACAGAGCTGACTATAGATGGGGTTTTCAGAGTTGACTGTGGGTGTCTTCTAATTTTCTTTTTTTTCTTTTTAGCCACACCCAGTGACACTCAGGGGTTACTCCTGGCTATGCACTCAGAAATTGCTCCTGGCTTGGGGGACCATATGGGACACCGGGGATCAAACCGAGGTCCATCCTGGACCAGCTGTGTGCAAGACAAACGCCCTACTGCTATGCCACTACTCCAGCCCCTGTGGGTGTCTTCTTAAGGGATGCACCCAGCCGAGCTGGGAGAGCTAGCATTGCCCATCTCCACGGAAGTGGACTTGGAAATGGCGGGGAGAGAGACCATTGGGTAACTGAGGTTCTACAGACAGGAAAATGAGGCTCACAGACCTTGTGAGCTGAAATTCCAAGCAACTCAATGCCCCAGAGGTGAGAAAAGAGACCAGCAGATCCAGGGCTAGTGAGAGAAAGTAGTGAGGGTGCAGGGCAGATAAGGAAGTGGAGACAGGAGGTCGAGAACCCACAGGGAAATGGTCTATGTGGCTTTAAAAGATCCGGCTGCATCACCCCCACTCCCCACTCAAGATGCTTGGGGCCTGCCGTCACCATGGTTACAGCAGAAAAATCGCAGAGCAATTTGTAATCAGCAGCCATCCCCGCTGCTTCCTGGGGCACATTGTTCCCGGTGGGAGCCAGCATCTCTGAGCAGGCCCTGGGATCCTTGAGTCCAGCCCCCCATCCCATTGCCAACACCCTTTTCACGACCATCATGTGAGGCTATGCCTTTGCCCTGGCCCAGCTCTGTCCTCTGGGCCCAGTCTTTCCAGGGCCTCTGCCTCTTTCATTCCCACTCTGAGGGGTGTCTGCAAACCCCCCACTCTCCCTCCTGCTTTTTTTCCTCTTCTCCTCCAACCCCAGGAAGAGGCCTGATTTCAGTAAAGCCCCTGGGTATAGATCTTAATGAATGGGATCTGAGTTCAAGACAAGCCCACCTCCTCACTCTCTCTGTGTCCCTCTCCAGGAGCTCTCAGACTTTGTGACAAGACACTCACCCCTTTGAGATCAGGCACCCCATGGTCTGTGTGTCCTGTACACTTCAGGTCTCCCAGACGATCTGACAAGGCCAGAGTGTAATTCCTAGTTGTATTTTCAGTTGTGTTTTCATGAACCAGCTCAAGCTATAACAGTACTGCTCACCATTGTCTCCCCTTGTCTTTCACATCTGGTCCTTGAGTTAACCAGGATCCCAACACACACACACACACACACACACACACACACACACACACACACACACACACACACACACACACACATCATCATCATCGTCATCATCATCATCATCTTCCTCTTTACATTCCTCCTGCAGGTTGGCACAAGAGACCCCCCAAACCCCTAACAACTTGTCCCCTCCCCTCCTGCCGATATCCTCTCCCACCAAACCCGCTCAGGACCCTCCACCCCACTCCGAATCCAGTTTAACAGCAGCATGGTCTTGCTAAGTTCACATTAGAATTCAGAATTCTTGCAGAATTCACATGAGTGTCTGAGCCCCGGAGGTCTGGGAACTTAATTCTTGTTGCCTATCTTCATTGGGTGCCCTTTCTCCAGCACTACTGCCTGTGACCATATCAGTTCTTGAAACCCATCATACTTGGACCATGTGTCCTTGTCCCACAGTTCTGTGCCTGTGTGCCCTTCCTGATGGCACTTCCTTCATTCCCATCTGATTGAAGATAGCCCTAGGGGCATGGAGTTGGAGCTGAGGTGCTTTGTTTGGTCTTGCCCAGAGCCTAACTGAGTGCTCTATATAGCAAGTGCTGAATTGGGTGCTGAGGGGAGCTCCAGTGGTCCTCAAATCCTGACACATGATTTTGATGTTTTGATACCCTGGGCAAGGTCTCCTTGGGCCCCTAGAACATTCTACAACTCCTAGTCTCATGCTTGGGCAGTCTTTGGAACCAGTAGCATTCAGGCAACTTCTGGGGTCCAGGCCTGGGGTACACTGGCCTGTCCTTCTCAGGGTCAAGGTCCTTGCAGCCTTTCTCACCTGGTCCTTGGGCACTCTGAACCGGGTGCAAAGCCTCTTTCTCCTGGGGATGCAGAAGCAAACTGAGATTCAGTAAGACTTGGCCAGAACCATGCATAAGGACAGAAGCCAGAGACTCCATTTAGCCAAACTGACCCAAGGCCAGGGAAAGAGTAGACATGGGAGGTGGAGACCTGGGACTGGGCTGGACTCCACTGGACAAGAGAAAGTGGGGCGAGGGCTCATGGATGCTTTCACCACTGTCCCAGGAGAGAGCAAACTTAGGAGTCCACAGAGGTTCCCCCAACCCCCCACCCCAGCCTCAGTCTCCATCCTTTCCATAGAGCGACTCCATAGAGCAGGGAGGGCTGAAGGGGGTGTGGGGTAGTCAGGAATGGAGAGATCTTATAGGAGTACCCTCCTTCTATGCCCAGGGCCTAACACCTCTGTTTCCTCTCAGGATTCCATCACTCACTACCTGTTACTGCCAATCCAACTTTAGCTCTTGTCCAATCACAAACAGGAAGAAGCCGTGGGCTGGCAGATCTGAGAACCTGTGGGTTTAGGTACCCCTAGCCTCCTTTTAGATCAGTGGGATTTGGGGAGCCAGGGTGAGGGCACCCCTCCCTCTGTTATTACACCCCAGATCCAGAGACTCAGCTCCTCCCTGGAGCAGTGTCCTAGAAGATTGAAGATTCTCAGGTACCCAGACAGCTGAGCCAATACCCTGGTTCCTGATGGGGCTCCCTGCCAAATCCCCTCATCTCTTTGGAGGTGCTGGAAATGGTGGAGGGGGCAGGACTGGCAAAAAGCAGGGCACTTCTGCCCAGCCTCTGAGCTCATATCTGGGTGAGGAATTATGTTACACCCCTATGAAATGGGTCCAGCACAGAGAAGTGAGTAGGGAAAGAGGTAAGGAGTGGATGGCAATGTTTATTGGCCTGTCCTCTGCTCTGATGGCTGTCACTGCAGTCACTGCTGTCTTTACCCCCATGGTGGCCCAGACATCCCCATCCTATGGTGAGATCTGGGAGTCCCTCCACCTGTCCCCAGTTCCAGGCTTTGGGGGTGGGAAGGAGAGAGGAGGGAGGCAGTTGGGAGACCCTTTGAGTCTCTGGGGTCTGAGGGCCTTGCACAATGGGGCTGCTGACCAGTCCAAGGCTGGAGGCTAAGCCCAGGGCCACTCCTGCTTAGCATACCAGGCGGAGCACCCCCCCTCCTTCCCAGAGTCTCTGAGGCAGCCCAGAATGTCACACAATGCCATGATGGAGGGCCCTGTCACATTTTTGTCCCCGTTACTGGGGTCCCCATTCACGGCCACTGTCACCAAGTGCAGAACCAGCCAGGCCAGCAGCCTCCTTTGCATGAAAATGGGATGAGAAACCAGTCTTGGGGCCATTCAGCTGGGCAGAAAACAGGATTAGGCCTGGGGGAAGCTGCAGTGGCTTTGGCAGGGCCCGGCCTGGGCTGGCCTCACAATGCAGCAGGGGCCCCCCCCTTGACCCAAGGGCACACAGCCTTTCTCCCACGGCCTCAGTTTCCCTGAAGGCATCTATTCAGCAGCATATAGGAGAGTGGGAGGGCCTCAGGGATTTTAGACATGCCTTTTCTCTTCTCATCCTTGGGGGATCCCCTTAAACGTGGTATCCCTCAAATGGGGGGGTCCCCTTAAACATGGTGTTTCCGGGAAGGAAGCCACAGGGCTGAGGTTCTTTCTAAAGCTGCCTAGAATTCAGCACCCAGTGACTGAAAGACACACAAAAAAACAGAATAGGAGAGTCTGTGTGGGCTGGACTCTAGGCATGAGGGGTTCAAAAAGACCCTGCATGGGGGGAAATGCAGAACCCACTCAAAGGTTCAGACAGGAAGACACATGCCTTGGGGGGTGTTGGGTGTGTGTGTGTTTGCCTTGGTAAATAGGAGGGCAGAGAGACAGAGGAGCAGAGAGGGTGCTGACAGGCCACCCGGAAGTACAACTCTGTTGCACCCAGATGCAGCTGAGCACTTTCAGTGAGCCTGAGGCTCTATTCACATCTGCTCTTGCCAGCTGTTTAAGTCCCTGGGAATCCTGGGGTTAGAATCTGGTGCATTAACACACACACACACACACACACATCTGATTGTATTGTATGCATGTTATAAATATCCACATGGCCCTGGGCAGGAAAAACGTTTTCTCGCCCCTGTGTCTAGAACGTTGTGCTCAACGTTGAAAAGAAAATTCTCCTTTTATTCTGCATTACATTTTATTTTCTTCTTTTGAGTTGTGACATCTTATTTTTTCAGGAGCAAGCCTTGCCACCTGGGTTTAAAAGCATCTGCCCTGCCATATATATGGCATATCTATCTATCTATCTATCTATCTATCTATCTATCTATCTATCTATCTATCTATCTATCTATCTATCAATCATCTATCTATCATCTATCTATCATCTACCTACCTATCTATCTCATCTATCATCTACCTACCTACCTATCTATCTATCATCTATCTCTCTATCAATCATCTACCTATCTATCTATCATCTACCTATCTATCTACCTATCTATCTATCAATCTATCTATCGTTTATCTATCTATCTATCTATCTATCATCTACCTACCTACCTACCTACCTATCTATCTATCTATCTATCATCTATCTATCTATCATCTATCTATCATCTACCTACCTATCTATCTATCTCATCTATCATCTACCTACCTACCTATCTATCTATCAATCTATCATCTATCTCTCTATCAATCATCTACCTATCTATCTATCATCTACCTACCTATCTATCTATCTACCTACCTATCTATCTATCATTTATCTATCTATCATCTACCTACCTATCTATCTATCTATCTATCTATCTATCATCTATTTATCTATCTCTCTATCTATCTATCATCACCTATCTATCATCTACCTACCTATCTATCTATCATCTATCTATCTATCCATCATCCATCATCCATCTATCTATCTATCTATCATCTATCTATCTATCTATCTATCTATCTATCTATCTATCTATCTATCTATCTATCTATCTCAGGGCCCCTCTGCTTTCAGCTTCCTTCATACAGCCAATAAAGACTGAGCATGGACTTATGAGGACCCCACACGGCCCTCTGACCCAGAGGCTGGAGAGATAGTATGGGGGTTAGGGTGCTTACCTTATACAATACCACCCCAAGTGTGATCCTTGACATTGGCACAACCCAAGCAGCACCATGGTCTTGGACCTTCACATAGAGCCACCAGCCCCGTTTGGGCAGGAATCACTGTGAGAAGTCCCCTGGTTTCCTGAGCATTGTTGAATACATATGAAAAATAAAATGACCCACCACACAAACACTCCTATGAGAAAAGAGAAACAAGCTGGTGGCCTGCTGGATTGAAGAAGGCCGCAAGAGCAGATGACCTTCAGCAGAGAGTTCCCTCATGAGAGAGACAAGCAGCAGAGCCTGCACGAGGAACAGAAGGAGCTGGGTTTTGAAGGATGGATATGAGTTCTCAAGACAGAACAGATCAGAAAGGGAGAGTTTGCAAGAAGAGAGTACTGGCATTGTGTGTGTAAATATGTGTGTGTGCATGTGTGTGTGTGTATGTGTGTGCACATGCAACTTCACAAAAGGACCTGTAGCGTCTTCTCCTTTACCTCCCAGCACACACCAAGTCTCCACCACTGCTGAAACAGTCTTCCTGGAGCACTCACTCTCTATGTGTCAGGCTCTGTTTTGGGCCCATTCTACAGATCCCAAGGTACGCTGTCTTTGTGATGAGATCTATTTGGGGAGGTGGATTGGACCGTACCTGGTGGCATTCAGGGGTTACTCCTATCTCTGCACTCAAAACTTTGGGGCCGAAGCAGTGGCACAAGCAGTAGGGCATTGGCCTTGCATGTGCTGACCGAGGACAGTTCGAGGTTTGATCCCCCGGCGTCCATATGGTCTCCCAAGCCAGGAGCAACTTCTGAGCTTATAGCCAGGAGTAAACTCTGAGCATCACCGGGAGTGGCCCAAAAACCAAAAACCAAAAAAAAAAAAAAAAAAAAATTTACTCCTGACAGGCCAGAGAGACCATATGTATGGGATGCTGAGGATTAAACCCGAGTTGGCTGCATGCAAGGCAAATGCTCTACCTGCTGTACTATCACTCTGTCCCAGATAGATTTTATAAATGAACAAGAAGCTGCCAGTGGGTACCAGATCTGCCTGCCTCCACTGTTTTAGGAGTCCTTTGCAGCGGAATGTTCATGCCAGGCCAGGTCATGTTTACTGTGTGTGTGTGATTTTTCTGTGGATTGCTTTCCAGACCCTTGGAAAACTCTGGACAGAGTATCCTGCAGTTTCCAACTTCTTGTATCTGTGCACAGACTGGCCCATGCACTAGTCTCAAAAACAGTTGGTGTAGATTCAACCCCTGCATGTCTGTCCCCCCAAGCTTCTCACCATGAGCACTGCCTCTGGAGAGGTTTTGCTATGCCACTCAGGCCTGGACACAAGAAAGCACCCACATGAGGGCATTGGGCAGTGTGGTCACCAAGAACATTGGCAGAAAGTCCTCGAGCCTACTTTTTTATTTCCTCATTTGGGGCCATACCTAGCTTATGCCTAGCTCTGTGCTCAGGGATCACTCCTGGCTGTGAACTCAGGTATGACTCCTAGCAGGGACTAGGGGACCATCTGGGGTGCCAGGATTGAACCTCCAAGCTAGCTGCATGCAAGGCGTGCAACTTTCCCTATTGTGCTGTCGCTGACCCCATGGAACCCATTCTTTGGGGGAACTAAGCGGGTGCAATAGAACCCATGAAGACCAGCAGCTTTGACCTCCCCTTTGACTCTTTGAACCTCCCCTTTGGTTTGATAGAGAGGCAGCCTCATCATGTCTGCCCCCTCATCCCTAGGGCCCAGCCCTCATCCTTTTCTCCCACCTTGAAAAATGAAGTCTGGTTTGACCTAAAACATTTCTGCTGCAGAGTCAGTGAGAACTTATGCTGAGGAAAAGAGGGGACATACAAAGTCATGGCATGTCTACAGCCCTGCTCCCTGCTGCTCAGATCATTTTTTTTGGCAATGTGAGTCAAGAGGGACACTTCCCAGCACCCCACCTCACTCCAGCCCCAGAGACACTGACTGGGGCACTATGCGTTAGATTAAATGTCACTTACTGCCACTGTAAGCACGTTTGAGTTGATCACTATAATTTGTATGCCGTTGCAGTTGCAGGTCATTAGTGAAATGGCAATTAAACACTGCCACCCCATAATTAGATGTTTTATGAATTAGGTCCTCAGGTAATAATGTCATGTCTACCTTGGAGTCTCCCCTCCCTCAGTTCCCAGATCCCATTCTCTGTAAGACAGACAACCCTGGTTCCCCTTTGGCTCCCACAGACCCCAAGTTGGTTTCACTCAAAAATCTGGTCACATTCTGAATGGTCAACATCAGGGCAAGCATTCCCAGTGTGTCACTTCTGAAGGATAGTGACAGTGTTTTATGGTTTTACCCACAACATTCAGGGTTCCTTGAGAAATGACAAGATAGGAAGGAAGCAACGAATCTGCCAGAGACTGCGACAAAGCTTCTGGATCAGGAAGGATCCAAGCAAATGCCCTGGGGCAGGAGATCCAGGCTAGGCAAGGAGAAGCCAGAGATCTGAGAGCAGAGATGGTAGAGGGGAGATGCATGATCACAGGATCCAGATCCCAACAGATCAGGGGGGAGATTTTGGTAGGTGTTGGGGAAATACTTGTGAAAGAAATGGGTGGAATAATTCATCTCAAAGGGGTTTTAAGGGCATATGAAGGGATCTTGACTCCATTGGGGAATTCAAAAATGGCCTTGCAACATTTCTTTGCTTTCCTTTCATTGTGGAACCTTTCTATCCAAGTGCCAGTTCTGGACTGGGAAGTATGAGGGGCACTAGGTAGTGGTGTCCTACACCCCATGGGGAAGTCTGCATTTGGTCTTTTTTGTTTTGATGGTTGGCTTTGGGGGGTGGTCACACCTGGCAGTGCTCTGGGGTTCTTCCAGCTCTGGACTCAGAAATCACTCCTGGAAGTCTCAGGGCACCATATGGGATGAGAGGAATTGAATCTGGGTTGGCTGTAAGCAAGGCAAGAGCCCTCTTTGCCATATTATCACTCTGGCCTCTCATTGTGGGGTCTTGTGACCCAGAGGAGAGAAAAATGTAGAGGGGACAGAGCAGTTTGTGACCTCAAACACAAGTTCAACTCCCATTATGTCTCACTGCCATGTGCCACTTAGGTTGGGCACTCAGCCATCTTGCAATTCAATTCTACTTGTAGTGACCCCCAAAGTGGAGAGAGATCAGCTCCAGGTGTGAGAACCTGCTCTTTTCTCTCTACGTGGCCTGGGGTGTCTCTGAGCCTAGTTTCCCAGAGGTGGAGACATACTTGCAAGACATTCTTGAGGTGTGACACAGCTGCAGACATGAGTTAGAGCTTAATGGAGCTGAACCCTGACTTCACAGTTGTGTCAGGTGAAAAGCTCTTGAAGGCATTTCTTTTATAAAAAAATTTGGAGGGGGGGCAGAGTGGTGGTGCAAGCAGTAGGGCATTTTCTTGCGATCGCTAACCTAGGACTGACTGCAGTTCGATCCCCTGGCTTCCCATATGGTCCCCCAAGCCAGAAGCGATTTCTGAATACATAGCCAGGAGTAACCCCTGAGCATCATCAGGTGTGGCCTAAAAATCGAAAAAAAATTTTTTCTTATATTGAATCACAGTGAGATGCACAGTTACAAACTTTTTCATGATCCCAAGCGTACCTCTATGGCAGACATTTTTCTTCTTCTCTCACTTTCTCTTCCTATTTTTTCTTTTAGACACTATGGTTTGTAATATGGTTACTGAGGGGGTATCATGCCTATCACTTTACCTCCTTTCAGCATCTCCCCTCTAACCATCCCTGCTCTCAGATCTCTGGCTTCTCCTTGCCTGGCCTGGATCTCCTGCCCCAGGGCATTTGCTTGGATCCTTCCTGATCCAGAAGCCTTGTCGCAGTCTCTGGCAGATTCGTTGCTTCCTTTCTATCTTGTCCAAAGTGATCATTTCCAACTGTCATTGTCACAATGATCCTTGCTCCGTCCTAACTGCACTCCCCCACAATTTGTGGCAAGCTTCCTACCGTGGACCAGCCCTCTTCTCCATCATTTCTTTCTTTTTTGGGGGGGGCACACCCAAAAACTAGGGGTTAGCTCAGGGGTCACTCCTGGCTATGCACTCAGAAATCACTCATGACTTGCGGGACCCTATGGGATGCAGAGGAATTGAACCACGGTCCATCCTAGGTCAGCCATGTGTAAGGCAAACACTACCACTGCGCCACTGCTCCGGCCCCTTTTCTATATCTTTATTTTTTAATTACAATTTTTTATTTAGGGGCCGGGAAGGTGGCGCTAGAGGTAAGGTGTCTGCCTTACAAGCGCTAGCCAAGGAACGGACCTCGGTTCGATCCCCCGGCGTCCCATATGGTCCCCCCAAGCCAGGGGCGATTTCTGAGCACATAGCCAGGAGTAACCCCTGAGCGTCACAGGGTGTGGCCCAAAAACCAAAAAAAAAATTTTTTTAATTTAAAGCATTGTGATTTACTAAGTTATTCATAGTTATGTTTTAGACATACAATGTTTCAGCACCTATCCCACCACTGATGTCAACCTCCTTGCACCAGTGCTCCCAGAGTTCATCTCATACATCCTTCCCATCTCTCTACTCTCTGCTTAGCTATCATCATAACAGGCACCTTTTTTTTTTTTAAAAAAAAAATATGGAACGCTTCACGAATTTGCGTGTCATCCTTGCGCAGGGGCCATGCTAATCTTCTCTGTATCGTTCCAATTTTAGTATATGTGCTGCTGAAGCGAGCACAACAGGCACCTTTTTAAGTTTGGATCTTGTG
This sequence comes from Suncus etruscus, assembly GCF_024139225.1. Lineage (NCBI taxonomy): Eukaryota > Metazoa > Chordata > Mammalia > Eulipotyphla > Soricidae > Suncus > Suncus etruscus. Next base: position 30,752,947 of record NC_064867.1, on the reverse strand, counting down.
ATTTCATGATTGCAAATTCCATAGTTTGGATATTTAGTTCTGTCCTCTTTTTTCTTTTTTTTTAAAATATCTTTATTTAAACACTGATTTCATTATTATTGATCTCATAGTTTGGATATTTAGCTCTGTCCTCTTTTTTCTTTTTTTTTTAAATATCTTTATTTAAACACCTTGATTACAAACATGATGGTAGTTGGGTTTCAGGCATAAAAAGAACACCCCCCTTCACCAGTGCAACCTGCTCACCACCAATGCTCCCCATCTCTCTCCTCCCCACCCCTGCCTATATTCAAGACAGGCATTCTACTTCTCTCACTCATTAACATTGTCATGGTAATTATTAGTGTAGTTATTTCTCTAACTGCACTCACCACTCTTGGTGGTGAGCTTCATATCGTGAGCCGGTCCTTTCTGCTCTCATCTCTGTCTGCCCTTTTTTTTTGTTTTGTTTTTGGGCCACACCTGGCGATGTTCAGGGGTTACTCCTGGCTGTCTGCTCAGAAATAGCTCCTGCCAGGCATGGGGGACCATATGGGACACCAGGATTCGAACCAATCACCTTTGGACCTGGATCGGCTGCTTGCAAGGCAAACACCGCTGTGCTATCTCTCCGGGCCCTGCCCTTATTTTTTTTAACACCTCTGATGCACCCAAGTTCCCTTGAACCTGACCCCTTATATTTTACATCCATCTTTCTCCTCCTCCACTCAATTTCTTTCCTTCTCCTTACTATGTATATTCTGGGGCCCAGAGTGTTCAGGACAACCCCCATTTAAACCATTGCATTCTGAAGACATTTCGTAATGCTTTGAGAAGTAATTGTGGTCAATAAATTGTCCTCAGAGGCCTAGTGCTTCTGAGAGAGGAGTCACCTACTTCTGGTTGTATTAACCAAAATCTACACCCAGCATAAGGAAGGGGATGGCTCACCTCTATTTTTTATTACATTATTGATTGATTGATTGATTGATTGGTTTTTGGGTCACACCCAGCAGCACTCAGGGGTTACTTCTGACTCTGCACTCAGAAATCGCCCCAGGCAGGCTAGGGGACCATATGAGATGCCAGGAATTGAACCAGGTCTTTCTTAGCTTGGCCACATGCAATGCAAATGCCCCACCGCTGTGCTATCTCTCCAGCCCCTCATTTCTATTCTGTGCCAAGCAGACCCCTGAACTCTTTGGGAAGAAACTAATTCTGTCCTGGAGATAGAGCATAGATACCTGGAATGTTCAGGAGAGGACGAAGAAGTGGAGGTAGAAGCAGAGCAGATCAAGGGGGTAAATTCTAGCTCCCTCCACTGTCAAAGCCCCATGTGCACTGAATGGACTGTCTAAGGTTGGGGTGCTGGGGGTGCAGGTGTGACAGGATAAGGGTAGCCTGCACCATGGGGCAGGGGGACAGACTCCAGCATAGGCCTTTGACACAAGAGCACCCATATTTTTAGGAGAACTGGCCTGCAGATCTCATATCCCCAGTGGTCTAGATGGTGCTGGAACCCTTTTCCTGCCAGCTCTGACAGTGGCCTGGGCCATGCTGAGACTTCAATGATTCTGGTAGGCGTGGACTCAAGGATGCTATTACAGGGGCTTCACCAGAGGTCAGATTTGAGGGTCTCTGTCCATGCCATGCCCCTCCCCGACTGCCCAGAATCTCTATTCCTATTCTCTCTGTCCCTAGAGATGGTGAATGGTCCTTTATGTTCCCTGCAGTATGATGGGTCATGTCTGGACCCCTGAAAAACGAACAGCCGTTACTACCCTGACCTCCACTTCCCACCCCATGTGCGTGCCCCACTTCATCCCCCATACAGACAAGCCAAGTGACCCCACTTCTTAGAAGGCACACGGGCAGGGTGCAAGGCAGCATGGGGTGCAGGGACCTCAGAAACACTGTCCCCCAACTCCCCAAATACAGGATCATTGAAGTCAGCACAGGCAAGTCCAGGGGGCTGAGGCCCTGCTCTCAACAGAAAATATACCCACCTGCTCCTTCCTGACCTGGCTGGGCCCAAATGTGGGGACCCCTAGAATAGGATTCTAAGGGGTCTGTTGAGTCTCCTCAGCAGGTGCTCATAGTCTCCGAGGAGACTGTCACAAGGAAATTTCTGGCCCTACCCCAGACCTTCCCATCCAAAGCTTCGAGGTTCAAAGTTCATAACTCTTCACTTGGGGTGACCAGAGAGATAAAGAAATGGTCATGCATGTGGTCCAGTCTGGTTAGACTCCCCCATGCCCAGGGCCTGAGCAGTGTGTGACCTTGAACCCTTGCTCTGGCTGCAAGGTGGGGAGGGTCCAGGCATTCTGGCACCTTTGTCAGTCCTGGGCAGTTGGGACAGTGAAGATTGAGAATGTCAGCTGCACATTTTAGCTGTCAGGACCCAGCTAAACACAGATCCTGGGCCCTTGGGGCCCAGCTAAGACCTGGATTTTAGGCTCTCAGGACCCGGGTGAGATTGGGGAGCTCCTGCTGCAATGTACCCACTTACCAGTACAGTTGGGGTACCCCATGGGTCAGCTATGTGCACATTTCTACATCCTAGTAGGGCTCTCATCCCAAGGGGGACCCACTTGTCTGGGCAGCTCCAGAACAAGGCAGCTTCATTTGGCCATTTCCTCCAGGTCATGCTACATGGGGACACTAAGCTCCCTTGATTTCACCCCCTATGACCGCCGCCTTCCCCAGGTCTCTGCCTTAGGCTGGAAAATGTCCACGGATGAAGTCACGGTGACACTCCACTTGTCTGTGACTTCAAGCAGGGCCCCTTTCAGTCTCAGTTTCCCCCTCTGGGAAGTGGGCATGCATCCTAAAATTTGCTGCCAGGACACTGGCATGTTGGCTCTTAAAGTACGCCCCACCTTCTCCACATGGAGCAGGAGTTTGAGTGTGGCTGTCAGGCAGGCGCACAGGCGGGCGGACGGGCAAGCCTGGCCCACTACAGGGATTAGGGGGTGCTGGCACAGAGATTATCACCCCCCCCACCGCACGGGGGAGCAGAGAGGAGGGGGCCATGGGTTGGGGGTGCCTCCACACCTGCACGCAATTATCCAATGATCCGCCTTCTGGGAATATTGTTTTATCTTAATCTTTTATTTGGTTCCAAATAAAATGTGAGAAGGACCAGGAGGCCCTTGAAGCGGGCAGCGGGGAGTCCCTGCCCGGGAGGGGACAGTCCTCGCAGCCAGGGCACCCCTGGGCATTCCTACTGTTCTGCTGCTTACCTGGGGAAGAGCCAAGGAGAAACCCACCTTACTGCCTGGTGGAGGAGAGAGGGGAAGAAGGAAGAGAAAAGAAGAAAGAGAGGTAGAGAGGAATGGGGAGAGAGAGCTGGCAGGCCTGAGTTTGGGGGGGGGCTTGGGGTGACACTTGTGAGCAGCGAGTGCACGTCTGATCCTGGTCTGACACGTAACTATCAGGCATACATATATGACATGCATGTATATGTAATAGACATGTGGCAGATACCCCCAGGCTGCCCAAAACCCTGCATCTCCACACCCCAGGGCCTGGCTGGGAATGTGGCTGGAGGGATAGAGACAGGGTGGGGTGGCAGAAACACAGAGAAATGGTGGAGCCCTGAGACAGAAGTAACAGGTTGGGCCCGGAGAGATAGCACAGCGGTGTTTGCCTTGCAAGTAGCCGATCCAGGACCAAAGGTGGTTGGTTCGAATCCCGGTGTCCCATATGGTCCCCTGTGCCTGGCAGGAGCTATTTCTGAGCAGACAGCCAGGAGTAACCCCTGAGCGTTGCCGGGTGTGGCCCAAAAACCAAAAAAAAAAAAAAAAAAAAAAAAAAAAAAGAAGTAACAGGTCTCTGAAGGGGTCCCCAGAGGCATCTGTGGTATTGTCCCTTGCCTCTCTTCTGGGTTGGACTCTTGGTTAAGTGAGAGTAGAGCTGGGTGATGTTAACTCTACCATGAAGGTAATCAGGGAAGGTCTCTGGGAGGAGGTGGCTCTTGTGGAGGATCTCGGAAACAAGGATCAACTCGAGAGTCTCTCAGGAGGGATGTGGGCTGCTGGGCGGCCAGCCAGAACAAAGGGCCGGTGGTCACTGGATATGAGTTAGAGCAGATGAGCTCAAAGGAAGTGGTACCTGGAAGGTGCGAGGCTAACTATAGGACTTCCCTTCTCCCCTGGGGCCTCACCTAAGTCTGTGGCCAGGCTCTCTCTGGACTTTGGACTATTCCAGGTTTGGGGTCCTGATAATGTCATGGTGAGGCTTGGCATGTGGTGGCAGCCCTATACAGCCACTCCTTCCCAGACGAGCTTTGGGATGAACATTCGCTGCTTCCCACTGCCCTGAGATATGGTAGTGATGGTCCCACCACTCACCCTTATGTCCTCTGTCCAGGTCTGTCATCTCCATGTTCCCGGGATGACTAAAGATAATTAAGAGCACCAAAGCAAGGTTCCCCTCAGTACCCCAATATGACCAGGAGGGCCCCCACTTCCTCTACCTACCGGAGGACCACTAGACCCCCCCTTATGTTGGCTGTAGTGCCCCCAATCCTGCTGGTAGGCCAGCAACATGAGCCTCCCAGCTGCAGGCACCCCTCTCCTCTCCATCCCTTTCCCAAACATGGGCACTGCTGGGGGGCAGCGATGCCCCTGACAAGCACAGACAGTGTTGGCAGGCTGGGGCCTCTGGGGTTTCTTTGTGAGCCTCAGCACTTTTTTATGGGGTGCTCTGGTCTCTCTAAACAGATTCCTGAGAAGATCCTTTTCTGTCTATCTCTGCACGCTGGTGACAGCTGTCCCTTAAAGATGGTGTAAGCACACGGGGCCAGAGAGATTTGCCTCATAGGGAATTTGCCTGGTACCCAGCCAACCCAGATTCAATCTGTGGCATCTCATATAGACCCCTTAGCCTACCAGGAATAATTTCTTCTTTTTTTTTTGTTTGTTTTTGGGCCACATCCAGTGATGCTCAGGGGTTACTCCTGGCTCTGCCCTCAGAAATTGCTCCTGGATTGGGGAACCATACATATGGGACCATCACAGTCTGTTCTAGGTCAGCTGTGTGCAAGGCAAATGCCCTACCATTGTGCCACACTCCAGCCCCTACCAGGAGTAATTTCTGAGCACAGAGCCAGGAGTAACTCCTGAGAGCTGCCACTATGACCCAAACCCCCTTCCTCCATAAAAAAGAAGAAAAATAAGTGCAGAACCCCCTTGGGAAGGTTTAGGCCAGACAGGGTGGGCTTAAAAATGCCCCTTTAGAAGGTGTGGGACCCCATTCCCTGAGAAGTGTCAGGCAAAGTCTTAAAGACCCAAGTGTCCAAGATCAGCTGTGTGGTCCAGGGTAGAGCTCAGAGGGACACACCTTTACTGCAAAGAGATGGAATCCTGCAATTGGCCACTTAGAGATAATCTCTGGGGGTATCCGAGTAAGTGAAGGCAGCAGGCAGTCAGGCACTGACTCCAAGGGATTTTGCTCTCATCCTGGGATGAGGAAATAGTAAATGGCAAAAGGCAACAAAACCTGCAAGGTGGTCTGTAGAACTGAGCTTCCCATGACAGGTAATAGGGGAGTAGATCAGAGGGGACCTGAATAGAAGGTGGAGGGAAGTGGACACTGGTGGGAATGAGATGCTGAGTATTGTAGGCATGCAGCCTTCTCATTAGCAGTATTGAGAATCACAGGGTCGCAAATGAAATAATCATTTTTTCTTTTAAAAAATAATATCTGGGCCCAGAGAGATAGCACAGCGGCGTTTGCCTTGCAAGCAGCCGATCCAGGACCAAAGGTGGTTGGTTCGAATCCCGGTGTCCCATATGGTCCCCCGTGCCTGCCAGGAGCTATTTCTGAGCAGATAGCCAGAAGTAACCCCTGAGCATCGCCAGTTGTGGCTCAAAAACAACAACAACAACAACAACAAATAATATTAATAATAATATCTGTATTTAAACACCATTATTACAAACATGACTATAGTTGGGTTTCAGTCACAAAAAGAACACCCCCTTCAACAGTGCAACATTCCCATCACCAATGCCCCCACAATCTCCCTCCTCCCACACCTCCTGCCTGTATTCAAGACAGGCATTCTACTTCTCTCACTCATTAACATTGTCATGCTAGTTGTTAGTGTATTATTTCTCTGACTGCATTCGTCACTCCTCTTTGTGGTGAGCTTCATATTGTGAGCCAGTCCTTCCGGTCCTCATCTCTGGGCATTATTATAATAATGTATTTTATTTTTCTTAAAACCTATAAATAAGTGAGACTATTTTGTGTGTCTCTTTCCTTCCTTCCTTCCTTCCTTCCTTCCTTCCTTCCTTCCTTCCTCCTTCCTTCCTTCCTTCCTTCCTTCCTTCCTTCCTCTCTCTTTCTTTCTTTCTTTCTTTCTTTCTTTCTTTCTTTCTTTCTTCCTTCCTTCTCTCTTTCTTTCTCTTTCTTTCTTTTCTTTCTTTTTCTTTCTTTTCTTCTTTTCTTCTTTCTTTCTTTCTTTCTTTCTTTCTTTCTTTTCTTTCTTTCTTTTCTTTCTTTCTTTCTTTCTTTCTTTCTTTCTTTCTTTCTTTCTTTCTTTCTTCTTTCTTTCTTTCTTTCTTCTTTTTCTTTCTTTCTTTTTTCTTTCTTTCTTTTTTCTTTCTTTCTTTCTTTCTTTCTTTCTTTCCTTCTTTCTTTCTTTCTTTCTTTTCTTTCTTTCTTTCTTTCTTTTCTTTTTCTTCTTTCCTTTCTTCTTTCTTTCTTTTTTCTTTTCTTTCTTTTCCTTTCTTCCTTTTTCTTTCTTTCTTTCTTTTTTCTTTTCTTTTTCTTTCTTTCTTTCTTCTTCTTTCCTTTCTTTTCTCCTTCCTTCCTTCCTTCCTTCCTTTCTCCTTCCCTTCCTTCCTTCCTTCCTTCCTTCCTTCCTTCCTTCCTTCCTTCCTTCCTCCTTCCTTCCTTCCTTCCTTCCTTCCTTCCTTCCTTCCTTCCTTCCTTCCTTTTCTTCCTTCCTTTCTTTCTTCTTTCTTTCTATCTCTTTTTTGGTTTTTGAGTCACACCCAGCAGCACTCAGGAGTCATTCCTGTCTCTGTGCTCAGAAATCGCTCTTGGCAGGCTAGGGGACCATATGGGGTGCTGGGATTCGAACCACCTTCGGACCTGAATTGCATGACCTATCACTATGCTATCTCTTCGGTTCAAATGATCATATTTTTAACATTGAAAAAGGCAGCCCAGGGCCCGGAGAGATAGCACAGCGGCGTTTGCCTTGCAAGCAGCCGATCCAGGACCAAAGGTGGTTGGTTCGAATCCCGGTGTCCCATATGGTCCCCCGTGCCTGCCAGGAGCTATTTCTGAGCAGACAGCCAGGAGTAACCCCTGAGCACCGCCGGGTGTGGCCCAAAAACAAAAAAAAAAAAAACAAAGGAAAAGGCAGCCCAAAGCCACAGTACAGCAGGGAAGGAGCTTGCCTTGCTTGCGACCAACCTAGGTTACATCCCCAGCATTCAGTGGAGCTCAGTCCCCTGAGCACTAACAGGAGTAATCCCTGAGTGCAAGGGCAGGCATTAACCCTGAGCACTTTCAGATGTGGACCACACCCCAAATAAAAAAAAAGGGGGGGGGAACAAAACAAAACAAAAGGGAGGCACAGCCAGGAAACAAGAACAAATCCACATCCGGGTCTCTCCCAGACTCCTCTTCCTTCTCTTGGATCTTTGGACCTTAGTGAACCTTCTCAGATTCGCCGAGATCCTCTCTGAACGTCACAGCCTGAGGTGAACCCTAATTCTCAGCCCAATCCTGACCCCTCTGGGCTTCCTTCAGTCCTGCCCTCAATACCAAGAATGACTCTAAAATGCCATCCTGCAGGGAGGCATGTTGGGGGCCCAAATGCCTCTGGCATAGACAGGTTTATGGCAAGAGCGGAGTCAAGGGGAGTCTCTCCATGCCCCCCTGAGTGGCCACAGTCAGGGACAAATCCAACAGCAAGGCCTGTCCCCACAGGGAGGGTGTCACCAACACCTGGGATCCCTGTCAGCTCTGTCCACCTCTCTTCTTCTCCCCACAGCCTGGTTTGGGGCAGGTATTTCAGTAGGGGACAGTGAGGCACAGAGAAGTAGGGACCCACCCTAGTGCGAGGCCATGCCCATGGCCATGCTCCAGGGCCCCTGGGTACCCTCAATCAGTTTGGCACCTGCTAGGCCCTTGCCTGACTCTACCAGGTACAGGAGACCAGCTGGAGGGGTGCCCAGGGCGAGGCCAGGATAAAAGGAAAGAGCTGGAACTTCCCAGAGTGCTCTGCGGTCCCTGAGCTGCAGGTGATGGCTGGGGTCTGGAACTGGGGCCCAGGTGGGGAGAAGTGGGGGGCACCTCTGGCCTTTCATCTGGAGCCCACAGCCCCCGCCCCCTGCCCCTCACTGGGGGGCCCCCACGATCACTCACCTGGAGTCATAAATGAGCTGGATCTGAGGCCCACCTGTTGCCTGGCAGGTATGCCAAGACCCGCGGGGGGGGGGGTCCCCGAGAAAGCAGCTGCCCACTGAGCGCTCAGCCATGCCCAGACTTTTGAAGCCCCATAAAAGCTCAAGGGCCTTCCCTCTGCCAACCTCAGCTGCTTCCCTGTCAGCCCCCCCAAATCCCACCAAACTGGGGAGCATTGGAGGCAGATCAGGGCCCACGTTGTCCTGAGCCTCAGTGTCCACTTAGAAAGGGGAAAGAAGGACACCCCCACCCAGACGTGACTACGGCAGGGGATTCTCCTGGCCAGGTCTCCATCTCCCAGGGAGAAGTGCTGATCCTGGCAGCCCAGGCCCTTCAGCTGCTCTGTGGTTTTGGGGCTAAGTCTGCTCCATAGCGGCCAGGCTGGCTGGGTGGTCCCTAGGAAGACATCTGGGTGCCTAGGCCCAGACATCAGGCCCAGCCAGGTATGTGTGGACTGACTGTGCAAGGTTCTATGACCCAGGAGACCCAGGAGAAGTGGGAAATCCCCTGCTCACCTACCTGGGCTTCAAAACTCAGTATTTCTAGAAAAACAGGGAGAGAAAGTGTGTGTGTGTGTGTGTGTGTGTGTGTGTGTGTGTGTGTGAGAGAGAGAGAGAGAGAGAGAGAGAGAGAGAGAGAGAGAGAGAGAGAGAGAAATGAGGACAGAGCCTGAGGACAGACTTCCCATAAGGGACTGTTGCATGCACACAATCTCTCCCTCTTGCTCTGTCTCCCTCGCTCTTCGTCTTTTATTTTTAATCTTCAAAGTGATCTGTGGAACCCAGGCTAATTAATTTCCCCAGAGCAGGATTGTCACCTGTCTCTCTCCCCACGCCCCACCCCACCCCCCAGCACCCATGAAGATGGCAGAGAGAATAACTCAGCTGGCAGAGGCCCGGGGGGGAGCTGCGAGGGTGGGTCTGGCCCTGGGAAGCTGCCCAGCTGAGATGCAAGGAGTGCAGGGAAGATTAGAGATGGCGGAGCCCGGGAAGCAGGCAGGTCCCCACCTGCCCGGCCAGCACCCGGGCCGCCTGCCCTACCTTTGCCGAAAGTCCCCTGGAGATCATCGAAGCAACTCTGGCAACAGCAACCTCTGTGCTGGGCCCCGAAGTGGCCTCTGGCCTCCATGGGGCAGTTGAAAGCATTCATTTCTTCTCTATACCCCCACCCCTTAGTCTCTTTGCTCATCCAACTCACCAGCAAACAGCATTAGCTCCAGATCCAAGTCCTCCTGGCCTCATACAGGAAGAGGTCCCCAGAGATGAAGAAACTCCCCACCTAGGTTTGTATGGACTTCCATAAGCAGGGGTACATATATGCCCCCCTATAGCCTGACCTGGAGGGAATGGCCAGATGAAGCTACCTTGTTCTGGAGCTGCCCAGACAAGTGGGATCCCCTTTGAGATGAGAGCCCTACTAGGGTGTGGGGATGTGCACATTGCTGACCCATGGGGTACCCCACCTGTACTCCCAGTGGGAATAAGTGGTGGGTGCCAGAAAGTAACCAAAGATATGCTAGAGCAGGGGAAGGAGGTTTGGGGAAGCTTCATAGGAGAAAAGACAGGGGAGCTACAACTGGGCTTTGAAGGATGTTTAGGAGTTTGTCAGAGCAATTTGGGCAGGGAAAAGAGCAAGTGAAAAGAAGAGGGACAGTTTCTAGATGCTTCCTCCATCAAGATGAGGATGATTATCAGGAATGGGACACTGGCTACCAAGCACCACCTAATGCTATTTAGAGAGACATGGTTGCATGTCAGCTCCTGGGTTCGGGGGAGACATGGATGGGGGGAGTGTTAGGAAATTCCCAGCATCACACCTACATCAGAAAGCATCAGTGTGGACCAAACAGGAAGTTCCCAGATTAGAACCTGTGACTGATTGATCAGGGGTTCAGTTGCATCATTAGTTGCCCATGGTCTTACTGACTTTAGGCTCTCTCCCTCATGGTCACAAGAAGACTGCCATAGTTCCTTATGTCACATGGTAGCAAATCAAACAAAAAAAAAATTAAGTGAAGTTAATACTAACTGTGCTAGCTTTATGCTTGTCTTTTGTTTTTGTTTTTAAAAAGTCATTCTCAAAAATTCCTACAGCCTTTCCTTGGAAACTACTAAGCAAGACCAAGCCACAAGCCCTTCCCCTTACCAAACACTGCAGTGGGTGGGAGGGAGCTCCTGACTGTACGGCACCCACCTGTGTGTAGGCACCAACTTCTCTAACACCCAAAAGACCCAGTTAGCAGAGGGAGAAACTGAGGCTTAGGGACCTCTTACCAATGGTCTTTCCTGCCAGAAATAGGGGCTCCTCTGTTTTTATAAACCCCAGCAGCCCTGGGGCATTTGTGGAGTGTTGACTGTCCAATGGCTGCAGGTAGCCCAATCCACCTATCCATTCAGCTGGTGGGAAGCTGGGGCTCTTACCTCTCCCCTGAGCCACCTGCCCTCTTTAAACTCTGTCGACATTGTAGACAATGTGGTTTTACACAATTTTTTTAGGTTTTTCAATACATAAACTTTCTTCGGTGTAGCCACTGAAAGCCAAGAAAAGGCTATTTCTTTTTTTTGTTCGTTTTGTTTTGTTTTGGGGCCACACCCGGTGACGCTCAGGAGTTACTCCTGGGTATGCTCAGAAGTCGCTCCTGGCTTGGGGGACCATATGGGACGCCGGGGGATCAAACCACAGTCTGTCCAAGGCTAGCGCAGGCAAAGCAGGCACCTTACCTCTAGTGCCACCACCCGGCCCCGAAAAAGCTATTTCTATCTTCCAAACTTTCCCCAGAATTACAGTCAACCCCCACCGGAAAACCCACTTAACATACCACCCCCCCTTGTCCATCTGCCTGGCAGTGGTCAGATGCTCTGTCTTTGAACATCTATTATTAGTCTTGATTTCAAAGTCTTACATTATTCAGTCCAAGAGTGTCTCATTTCTCCTCAATCGAAACACGATTATAAATGGACACAATGAGTGGACAATTCTTTTCTCCCACCTGGGGTAGCCCTGCCCAAGCTTTGGAGTAAGGAAATAGGGGTTCAGCTTCATATCACAGCTAGGGGCTTAATGTTGATTTGTTTACATTTAGGATTGGAAGAAGATAATGTCATCCATGAATTAGATTTCAGGAGAGACAAAGAGCCACTATAAGAAGTATGTTTGCAGGGTCTGGTGGCTCTGAACCCCACATCATGTGATTAACATATCAGTATGCAAAGGCTACACCTTGGGGTACCTTTTATTCACAAGTACTTTGAGGGTGTCCTCTAGATCAGGCCTTTGTGAAGGGGGTAGAGGAGACTCAGCTGGTCCAGGCCTGTGAACTGGTGTCTCTATCACAGATGTAAGGTAAGATGGTGATGGGGAAGTGAGGTTGGGTGGAGCACCTCCAATTGATTATGACTTTCTACCAACTTCACTAACCTTTGAGGGTCACAGGGAAAGATTGGGTTTGGGCCACATAGAGCTGTTTTCAGAGGTCGGTCCCAGTAGTGTTTGTGGTGGGGAGAAACCAGGCAGTGCATGGAATCAAATCAGGGTTGGCCACATGCAAGACAAGCATCATAACAACTGTACAATTTTACCTGCTACCACTAGCAGGCCTTGCAAATCTACTCTGCTTCATTCCAATTGTAGAATATGCTTTGTGAAAGTAAGCCTAGAAATTTGAAATGCTCGGGGCTGGAGAGATAGCACAGTTGTAGGGCATTTGCCTTGCATGCAGCCTACCCAGGATAAACAGTGGTTCGAATCCCAGCATCCCATATAGTTCCCTGTGCCTGCCAGGAGCGATTTCTGAGCACAGAGCCAGGAGTAACCCCTGAGCACTGCTGAGTGTGACCCAAAAACCAAAAGAAAAATAATAAATTTAAAATGCTTTGTGAATTTGCCATCATTCACATTTTTTTTCCAGCTTCCCAGGCTAAATGAAAAGAGTTAGGAATCTTTAGATGTGAAAATAGCTACAGAAATAGAATCACAAAAGCAATGAGGAGAGGAGGAAGAAGGTCACTATTCAGAAGATATTGATTAGGAGAAGGTCAGGCTCGGTAGGTGAGAAGGAAACTGCTTGAATCGAGTGGAGTTGATCTATAAAGAGACAGAAAGGAAAAGAAAGCGCTAATTGCCATCTGGGATGCTGAAAAGAGATGCAGTAAAGAGACTGCCAGACAGGACCCAGCCACAGGGTGGCAGAGTTGGCACAAGACAGCTTGGTTGCATCCCAGGGGAATGGAGGGCTGTGGAGGAAAGCAGATAATGGGGTCATCAGGTGGATGAAGTCACAATCCTATGCATAACCTTGTCAAAAACCAAGTATCTGGTGATTTCAGCACTGACTGCATTATATTTTACATCTGTGTGATAAGGTTTCTTTTTTAGCACAATTGAAATGTATGTAATTGTGAATGCCACACAGGCTTGGAATAATTAAAACCCTTCCTTTTTTGTCCTATCAAAATGACTTAAACATAAAGGGATTATTTTCCCATACTAATTAAAAAGGCAAAGAGCATATCTTCCTTCAGGTAAGGTGTAAACAAGGGTCAAATTATGTTGCCAATGCTGATTTTTTTTCTCTCTCTTTTTTTTTTCCTGAGAAGCCACCCCCGAAGAACAAGAACTGCAGAGATGCCCAACCCTAGAATCAGCATTAAGAACTTCAAGCAAGAGAATTAAAAGACCTAGAACAAACTCTTATTTATTTCTGATTGGTCAGGTTTCAACCAATCAAATACAGTGGATCAAACACAGTGGCTAAGGGAATAGTGGCCAAGTTGGCTTGAATAAAGGTCAGGGTGGATGAATGGAAGTCACCATACCTAGAAAATTTGGGGGAGTGAATTTACAAAATGTAAATGAAGTACTTTCCAGAGAAGGGGGAAATGGGCAGATAGGATAAAGAGACATCCCCCCAAAAAAGCCCACTCTCCAGACACAAATTATTTATTTGTTATTTATTATATATTTATTTATTATTATTTATTATTTATTTATTTCACCTGCAAACATCTGCTTTACAAGCTAGACAAGATCTAGAGAGAAAAGGATGTTGGTGGCAGTTGTGATTATGGTGGTGGTGGCAATAATGTGTTTGGAAATGACTGTGTTCTTTTAGTCGTTAGCATATTTCTCTTCTCCTTTAATTCTTTTTTTTTTTGGGGGGGGTCACACCCGGCGGTGCTCAGGGATTACTCCTGGCTGTCTGCTCAGAAATAGCTCCTGGCAGGCACGGGGGACCATATGGGACACTGGGATTCAAACCAACCACCTTTGGTCCTGGATCGGCTGCTTGCAAGGCAAATGCCGCTGTGCTATCTCTCCGGGCCCTTCTCCTTTAATTCTACTAACCACAGATGCTTGGAAGAGTAGTGGAAACAATGCAAATGCCTCCACTGGTATTCTGGTATTCTGGAGTTCCATGGGGAATGGTATGTCCAGAATCATGCAGACAGAGGCTAGGCTACAGTCTTCCAAGATTCTAGCTTTGGGATGAGTGGAATATCAAACCTTCCCATCTAGAATCACCCCTGAAGCCTCAACCCCAGAAGGTAAATGTCTTCAGCAACTATCAGGACCCTCTTCCTGCTCAAGTGCAAACAGAAATGGAATCCCCTATCACATGATACGGTGGCACTTTCTGTCTTACACCATTAACTGTCCTCCTGCAACTTCAACCAGTAAAACCTCAGGGCCACTCATGTTTCACCTTCCCTATCTTGTTCTCTCTGGGCTCAAACTTCACCCAAGGTAAAGGAAGCCTTTGCACCTATTGGATTCTGTCCAAGCCTGGGATCAATAAGAGATGAAGACTCCGTGTCATCACATAGTTCTCAGTGTTTAAAGTTCTGTGTGATGCCATCAGCAAGCAAACAGTGTTTTATTTAAATCGTTATCAGCTTTGGATCTTTTCCTTCTTCCTGTTCTCAAATGCTAAGTAACATACTCATTTTTATCCTTGATTAATTGCTTAAAGAACCTATAGGAAAATCAATAAAGCTGGTGGGAAAATAGCAAGTGATTTACTATTTGTTCAATTTGCAAAAAATAATTTGTGTCTTATATACCAACAAAACACAGCATAAAATACTAGTTTCTAGGATAGAAATTTATATATATTGTTGTTGTTTGGGGTTTGGGGCCACCCCAGTGGTGCTCACAGCTTACTACTGGCTCCGTGCTCAGGGATTACTCTTGGCAGTGATCAAGGGACCATATCTGGAGTGCTGGGATTCTAACTGGAATGGGTTACAGCTAAGGAAAGTGCTCTATCCACTGTACTATCCCTTTGGCTCTGAAGGAAACTTCAAAAGAGCAAAAATTTTTTAAATATATGTTTTATTTAAGTAACATGATCATAGTTGGGTTACAGTCACAAACAGAACACCCCCCTTCACCTAGTGTAACATTCCCCTCTCCCCCCTTCCCATCCCCTGCCTGTATCCGAGACAGGCGTTCTACTACAGTTATTTGTTTTCAAGTTCAGTAAATTTTTTTTCTTAAAGGATAAGAGTAAAAAAATATAGTAAAGGTGTGATAGTGGCAATCACCGTTGTTTGCATAGGTCCAGAAAAATGGGAAAATGGAAAAAAAAATCCTTGACCTGATTACAAAAAGGCCTCACCCCAGAAGTTTATTGGCATAAGACTGACTCTGGGTTCCAGGCATACCAGTCTGTCCAACCCAAGTCATTCTCCGGGGTCCCGGTGAAACTTGGAGGTGTCAGACTTCCTGATTTTCAAATTTATTTCAAGGTTCCACAGGATATTATGGGACCAACCTAAGAATAAACATGCAAGTAAATGAGAAAGAATTGATAGATCATAAATGAGCTCATGGGGCCAGAGGAATTGGACAGTGGGAAGGGTGATTACCTTGCACACCACTAACCCAGGTTCAAACCTGGCCTGCCATATGGTTGGCCAAGCACCACCAGGAATAATTCTTGAGTGCAGAGCCAGGAATAAGCCCTGTGCATTGCTAGGTGTGGTCTAAAAACAAAGCAACAACAAAACCAGAAATAAGCTAATGTATCTATGACCAATGAATTTTGACGAGGTTGCCAAGACAGCTCAAGGGAGATACCAAAATCTTGGGAACAAATAGTGCCTCACAATTGAATAACTACATGCTCCTGAACCTCACACCTTAGACCAAAGTTAACTCAAAATGAAAAGAGTTGAAGCCATAGACCCTTAAAAACACAGCTGTGAGCCTTCGTAATTTTGGATTAGGCCATAGTTTCAGATCAACACCTAATTCCCACGAAAACAAATAGGCAAATGGAACTTCACCAAAATTAAGTGTTTTTGGATTCAAAGGATCCCATGAGGAAAATGAAAGACAATCCAGAAAAGGAATGAAATATTTACAAATCATGTATTATAAAAGGAGCTAGTGTTCAGATTATAAAAATAGTTCCCAATAAAAAATAAATTTTATAAAAAATGATCAGATCTAAATACCCAAGCCAAAGTTAGCTACAATAAAATCAAGAGACCCAAATTATAACGAGCTATACACAAATTAGACCTGTTACACTAGCAGTCCAGGGGGCTAAGGGTGGAGATATGGGATGCATGCTGGCAACTATGGTGGAGGGAGGTCAACATTGGTGATTGGAATGGCCCATATTCACCATTATTATGTGCCTGAAATACAACTATGAAAGACTTCAAATTCACATTGGTTTCAATAAAAGCATTAAAAATTTTTTTAATCATTCAAGAGATTTGAATAGACATGCCTCCAAAGGAAAGAACTGTACAAATAGTCAACCAACAGGAAAAGTTGCTCCAGTCTTATCATTTTTTTTTTATTAAAAATTATGCAGTCGAATTTCCCACATTTGGGGAAATCGCAGGGGTCAGCACATCCGGAGTGCAATGGATAAGCCTCACCCTGAGAAAACCACCTTCGTGATCATGGTATCTCCCCTGCCAGGTAAGTATCATTTATTATTTCTAAGCAAAATGAAAAGAAACTATTAAGGTGTGCTGGTGAGGATGTGGGGAAAGTGACAACTGTGTAGATTCCTGACTGCAGTATAAAATGACTGTGGGAAGTAGTTTAAAAGGTGCTCACAAAAATAAATAAATAAATAAAAATAAATAAAAGGTTATACATACACACTCTTCTGACCCAGCTATTCCATTCCAGTGTATATATGTCGCCTAGAAAATTTGAAAACATGAATTCACACCAAAGTTTGTGCACCAGTATTCATAAGTATTCGAAAAGTATTTGAATTTTGTGTATTCAAAACGCAGGATCCACCTAAACTTCCATAAACTTTTGGATGGATAAACAGTTTATACATATATAAAGATTTCTTACTTTTCTTATTTTATTTATGTATTTGTTCTTTTTTGAAACATACCAGGGGTATTTAGGGATTACTCTTAGCTCTGTTCTCAGGATTCATTCCTGATGTGGCTCAGGAGACCATATGGGATGCTGAGAATTGAACCCAGGTCAACTGTTTGCAAGGCAAGAACCCTATTCACTGTTCCATTGCTTCAACTTCTCTATATAAAATGTTTACATATTCAAACATATATATATATCTTAAACTGAATAATATTATGTAATATTATTCAACCAAAACCAAGAGAAACACTGATACAAGCCACAGGCAAGAGTGACCTTTGATATGCCACGTAAGGACCAGGGAGAGAGTTCAAAACACTAGAGCATGCGTCTGGCATACACAGAGTTCTGGATTTGAATCCCTAGCCCTCTATGGTCTCATGAGCACCACTGGGACCCCAAACAAAACTAACTGCAAAGGAAAGATTATGCAGGCTGACAGAGCAGACACCCAAGTCACAGAGTTCTGGATTCTCTTGAGTGCAATGGCCAAAGGGGTCAGCTACAGAGATTAACAATGAACTTTAATGGAGTATCTTTAGGGGGAGATAATGACTTTATAGGGGATGGGCCAGGTCAAGAGCAAAAGTCTGTGTCAATAGTAAAATAATTCAAACCCAACACTGAACACACTTTGTCTATTTTTGGAGAACCACACCAAAACCAAACCAAACTTGGTTTACTCCAAGTCAGTGCTGGGGGACCCTGTTTGGTGTCAGGGATTAAATCTAGGTTGGTCTCGGGTTTAACCCTTGTACTAACTCTGGAGTTCCTATTTGACATTTTTAATGGCACACTTTAAATGATGACTTTTATGACATATGAGTCACACCCCAACTTTTAAAGAATCGATAACAAAAAAAAAAAATCTATAAGGAGAATAAGACCAAAAGTGCACAAGAAAGCTGAGACAGAGCCAGGACACACCTAAAGAAGAGAATCAGGACTTCTCAGACATTAGGATGTGTTAGAAAATAGGGCTGAAGCAGGACCCTGAAGTGAGAGTATTGCCCTAGCATGCATATTTCCCTTTTCTGTTGGGCCGCCGTGCAATCGGCAGCAATGACATTCCGCGAATGTCTGTGAGCCTCTTCTTGCAGGGACCCACAAAGTAATCCATCATCCCGTCAGGGGTGTACAGGGCTGAAGGCAAAGCCGACAGGACAGACAGTAGCTGCAAGCAGCTGGTTCTTAGCACAGGGCCACAGGCTTCCTACAGGGGAACTCAGGGTGCTGGGAAGCTGTCAGATCGCAGCTCCTCTGCTGGTCTCCTGGATCAGAAACCTAAGTGATTGGTCTCCATGTCCACAGTCTGTGTGGTTGTGCTGTGAAAGTTGACTGTGTTAGCTATGTCCTAGTCAAGGTTAAGGCTGCTTGAGGTGCCAACATTCCCACTGCTCCTCTGGAGATAGGACAGAGACAGGAGCTGACCAGGATTTCCTTGAGAAGCAAAGCATGATGCTATGGATTTTTCCTAGCCGGTGGAAGTTTCTTTTAAACAGGACAAAGACAGGGGTCAGAGAGATAGCACAGTCGTAGGGATTTGCCTTCCATGGGGCAATCAAGGATGGACCTTGGTTCAATCCCCGGCATCCCATATGGTCCCCAAATTAGGAGTGATTTCTGCGTGCATAGCCAGGACTAACCCCTGAGCATCACTGGGTGTGGGTCTCCCAAAAAATCCTTAAAAGAAAACCAAACGGGGCAAAGACAAAGAAGAGGGGCATTTTATTCCTGGTTTTCATATCCCATATTCCCTTGGCCCAAATGTTGATGGTTGGGAGAGTTCTAGTAACTTCACATAAATGTCTTATATCATTGGATTCAGCCTAATCACCTGCAGAGACCTGAATACCAAATATCTAGTGTTAACATACAGGAAGACACCCACCACCAAAGTCACAGTGTCCCCTGAAAGAGACTCTTGTGTGTGGGGAGCCTAGCTGATGAAACCTGGGACATAGGACACCTCAGTAATTCCTAATCTGGTCACCCACGTGACCAAAAGGCCCATGCCTTGAGAACAAAGGAAATAGACAAAAATAAAGTAATTCAGAGCAGCCCAATATATCCAGCCAGAAAGAAAAATATAGAGTTTGCCTTTGTGTTAGCAAACATTATTAAGAACTCTGTTTGAATCTTATGCCTTTTAGTAAAACGTGCTCAGGTCTACCTCTTTGCCCCTCCCTATTACCTGCCCCAGTTTATGCTAATGAATGCTTGTAACTGTGATTGGTGTAAAATTTGTAACACCCCTGACGTGTTTCAGCCCTTAAAAGCTGATCCCCCAACAATAAACTTCCCTTTTTGAACAGCATGCGTTGTCTTGAAGGCTTCTGTTACTAATTTCTCTAGTTCTTCTTTACAGGTCGGTTCTGCTCGAGTGAACCCACTAATAACTAGCAACCTTCATTTCCACACCCCCGAGGGTCGGGGGACTCCCACGAAAGTTGCACTTGTGCTTATTTTCCCACCCCCTGCTTTGGGAACCCCAAAGTGCTCACCAAATCTAGGAGTTAGAGGTGTGTTTTTTTTTTTATTGAGTCATCAGTAATTACAAATTATTTATAATTGAGTTTTGGGCATACAATGGACCACACACCAATCCCTTCACCAGTTTCCACTTCATTTGATCAATGCCCCAGTCTTCCTTCTTCCCTAACTAGAATATAATTTTAAGGGTTACGTATTCATTTATAATAATTGTACTCTGATCTCTTTAGTTTTAAAAACATCAGAGGGGCTGGAGTGATAGTACCACAGGTAGGGTGCTTTTCTTGCTTATGACTGGCAGGTTTGATCCCTGGCATCCCATATAGTCTTCCAAGTACCACCAGGAGTAGTTCTCAGTGTAGAGCCAGAAGTAACCCTTGACCCCAAAGTAAAAACAAAACAAAAAGCATCAGAAAATGCAATGCCTGCTTTGTATTTGAGAAATTTTTAAATCTCTCTCTTTTATTTTAACTTTATTATTGATTGATTTATTGATTGGTTTGGGGGCCACACCCAGCGGTGCTTAGGGGTTACTCTTGGCTATGAGCTCAGAAATCACTCCTGGCAGGTCAAGAGATCATATGGGAAGCTGGGAATCAAACCGAATCCCTCCATGGTCAGCCACATGCAAGGCAAATGCCCTACCACTGTGCTATCTCTCCAGCCTCTTCAAATCTCTTACGATTTGTGTCAAGACTTAGCAAGCAGTATTCCCAGATTTTTTGCCAGTGGATTCTTTTTCTATATGAACAGACTATACAATAGAATGCTCTTTAAAGCAGTTAAATTTGTTAACTTTGTTTTATTAAATTAAAAAAAACTTTTATTAAGTTATTTTGAGTTTGGGGGCCACAGCTGGGTGTGCTCAGGATTTACTTCTGGCTCTGTGCTCAGAATTTACCCATAGTGAAGGTGATATGGGATGTTGGGTATCAAAACTCTGTTGGCCACATTCAAGGTAAATGCCTTGCCACTGTACCTCTCCAGTCCCTAGTTAAAAATTATTTATAACATACAAATGAGAGAGAGAAAAAGAGTCTTACCAAGGTCATATCCAACCTCTCAATAATGATTTTATTTTATTTTACTTTTTGAGCCACAGCTGGCAATGCTCTGTGATTCCTCCTGACTCTTCACTCAGGAATTATTCTTGGTGGTACCCGGGCACCATATGGGATGCTGAGGACCAATCTCAGGTCAGCCATATGCAAAGGCAAACACCCTACATTACTATCACTCTAGCCTCAATCTCTCACCAATAAAAACCTCCACCCTAAGGGTACCCACACAGATCAATGATTTTTCTGACGTCAAATTATTCCAAAGTCTACTTGAAGCAGAGTTTAATTTGATAATTTTACAACAATCTTGAATGAAAATTCTAATGATTTGGGCCCGGAGAGATAGCACAGCGGCGTTTGCCTTGCAAGCAGCCAATCCAGGACCAAAGGCGGTTGGTTCGAATCCCGGTGTCCCATATGGTCCCCCGTGCCTGCCAGGAGCTATTTCTTAGCAGACAGACAGGAGTAACCCCTGAGCACCACCGGGTGTGACTCAAAAACAAAACAAAACAAAACAAAAAAAAAAAAAAAAAGAAAGAAAATTCTAATGATTTAACAAAAAGATAAAGTCTGGCTGAAAAGCAGCTTTTAAACATCCATAAGTAGGCCAGGATGGACTTAGTGCTCAAATGCATCCCTTGTATTTGGAAGACCCTAGGTTTGCTTTCTGGCATTGAACAAAAAATTGTGTGTGTTTTTGTTTTGTTTTGTTTTGTTTTGTTTTGGGGCCACACCCGGTGATGCTCAGGGATTACACCTGGCTATACACTCAGAAATCTCTCCTACCTTGGGGGGCCATATGGGACCTTCCTTCCCTCCTTCCCTCCTTCTCTCCCTCCCTCCTTCCTTCCCTCCCTCCCTCCCTCCCTTCCTTCCTTCCTTTTTCCTTCCTTCCTTCCTTTTTCCTTCCCTCCTTCCCTCCCTCCCTTCCTTCTTTTCTTCCTTCCTTCCTTCCTCTTCCTTCCTTCCTTCCTCTTCCTTCCTTCCTTCCTCTTCCTTCCTTCCTTACCCTTCCTTCCTTCCTTTCTTCCTTCCTTCCTTTTTTCTTCCTTCTTTCCTTTTTCCTTCCCTCCTTCCCTCCCTCCCTCCCTTTCTTCCTTCTTTCCTTCCTTCCTTCCTTTCTCTTCCTCCCTTTCTCCCTTCCTTCCTTCCTTCCTTTCTCTTCCTCCCTTCCTCCCTTCCTCCCTTCCTCCCTTCCTTCCTTCCTTCCTTCCTTCCTTCCTTCCTTCCTTCCTTCCTTCCTTCCTTCCTTCCTTCCTTCCTTCCTTCCTTCCTTCCTCGATGCTCAGGCCTTATTCCATGTTCAGGAGTCAACTGTAGCAGTGCTCAGGAACCATACACAGTGCCAAAATTTAAACTGGGGTCCCCATGTGCAAAGCAAGTGCCCTGCCTTTGTACTATTTCTCTGCTTCCATTCCTTGTCCTTTTCTTATTAATTTTTTGGGTCATACCCAGCAATGCTGAAGGGTTATACCTGGTTCTGTACTCTGGTGGTTCTTAGTGTACCATTTGGGTTGCTGGGAATCAAATCCAGATCTGGCACTTTACCAGCTATAGTCTTCAATCTGGTTCTTTATAATTCTCACCACTAATCACAATGATGACACTTCCTCCTTTGTGGGTGCTTCCAGCCAGGTTAAGAACTTAGACCTCTTTTGTTGTTGTTGTTGTTGTTGTTTGATATTGGGCCACACTCAGGGGTTACTCCTGGCTATGTGCTCAGAAATTTCTCCTGGCTTGGAGGACCATATGGGACATTGGGGAATCAAACCCTGGTCCATTCTGGGTCAGTTTCATGCAAGGCAAATACTCTACCACCTGCGTCACCGCTCTGGCCCCGTAGAACTCACTTTTGAGAAAAACAACTCTTCTTATTTCTCTTTTTTTGCAGATGAGTAACCGACTCCAAAGCCCATCAGTCCAGTCAGGTTCAGGTTGCAAGTGAATTTGAACCTTGGTCCCATCTGATTTCCATCAAGCTCTGTATGGATCAGAGCACCAAGCATGGGGCAGGTGATGGCAATGCCATTTCCCAAATATCAGTGCAAGGAAGATTTGCTGTACATCTAAATTCCAAGCTCATCTCCTGCAAATGCAAATGGTCTGTGGTTGTGGAGGGAGACAGAAAGACTAGTTGATCTCTCAGCCACAGCCACACCTCTGGGTGGTCTTTCTTATAAGTTCTGTGGTGAAAGAAGTAGTGAAGGGCAGGTTTTTTCCCATGGAATCCAGGATTGGGACAGAAAGAAAGACATCTGTCCCCGATAACAGTGTCCTGAACTCAGTCACTCAAGTCTGCCAGTCAGCCCTAAGGCACTTCCCCCAACCCCACACCTACTGGATTCCACTGTCCCGTGGTCCAAGTGGGGACCTGCTCTGTCACCAGCTCAAGGTGCCCCATTTCTGCCCTCTCTGTCATGGAC
Source organism: Suncus etruscus (assembly GCF_024139225.1). Lineage (NCBI taxonomy): Eukaryota > Metazoa > Chordata > Mammalia > Eulipotyphla > Soricidae > Suncus > Suncus etruscus. Next base: position 30,730,203 of record NC_064867.1, on the reverse strand, counting down.
AATGTTAAAACATCCCAGCCCAGGAATTATCAAGTCTCCAGAGCAGTAGATGGCAAGTTCAGGCTCCTAAGTCCTCTGATCTGGGCCCCTTTGCAGTTTTATTTCCAGAATCTCCCCCCAAAGTGGTTGTTACCAGACCCAGTGGTCCACTCACTTCCTCTTCCTTTACTCACAGTCCTATGAAGTCAGACCATTTCCATCTCCACCTTGTAGAGCAGAAAACTGTGGCTCAGAGATGTCAGGTGGCTTGCCCTGGGATTGGAGAGAACTAAGGGCCCCTGCTGTTGAGTATAAAGATGCCCAATACACTCACATGGCCCCTTCCTTCTTTGCTTCCTTCCTCCCAGGCCCATGGGGAACCCAAAAGAAATCTGTTGCTTCAGAGAACAAGCCAGAGCCACCAGGGGAAGGAAGAATATGAGAAAATGTCTCTCTTTGTTTCACTATTTCTGTTCTGGAGTGTTGTATTAATTATTAATTATAAAATCCTAGTCATGGATGGATGGATGGATGGATGGATGGATGGATGGATGGATGGATGATGGATGGACAGTGAAGCCTTTCTCTTCCAGTCCCGGACTCTGCAGCCCCTATGGCTAAAATAGTCGAAGGCAGAAAATGGAGGCCTGTCTTGAAATTTTTGTTGTTGTTGCTATTTTTGTTTTTGGGTCACACCTGGCAATGCTCAGGAGTTACTCCTGGCTCTACGCTCAGAAATTGCTCCTGGTAGGCTCGGGGGACCATATGGAATGCTGGGATTTGAACCACTGTCCTGCATGCAAGGCAAACACCTTACGTCCATGCTATCTCTCTGGCCCCCTTAAAATTATTTTTCTTAACCAGTGAAGATGTGTCTCCCAATCCTTTGGCCCCATAGGGAAAGAATCGGTGTGCAGATCAGAAGGAAGTGAGGAGACTGTCAGGTAGACTAGAGTCACAGCCTCAAGCAACACAGCCAGTGCCAGTTATAGGATATGCCCAGTGAATCTGGGGGGCCTCTGCTCCCCATTCTCAGAAAATTACCTTCTCTCTCCCTAGCTTGCTTCAGAAATGTGGTGCAGTCCTGCTAGAATTCCCAAGGCACTCTACTCACCTGGGACCCCAGAGAGGGCGCTATAGAGTTGGGGATCAGTGGTGACCTGCTAGCAAGAAGCCCAGGACTTGCTTGACTTGAAAAGGTGCTTTCCTGGACAGTGGGTTGGGGTTCTGGGTGGGGCTCAGGGTGATGACCCAGAGGTGTGGGAAGCTGAGCAACCTAGGCCAGGTGCTAGTTCTAGACTCTTGGCACACAGCAGGGAACCTCAACAGCTTTGTAGGGAAGATAGTGAGGGGTAAAGTCAAGGAAAGTTATAAGATGGTCAGCAAAGAAAAGGGAAGGAGGTTTGGAGGATGGACATGCGGGAGGGACGGTTTCCTCAGAAGGAACTTCTGATCAGGACCTAAAATGGGGGAGAAAGCAGGTTGCTGGAAGATCTCCAAGAGGAAAAAGATCCAATGCAAAGACATGTACAAAGGCATAAACCTTAAACAGATTTGTGTCAAGAGCCTGGGGCAGACCTCTGCAGAGAACCTGGGGCAGACTTGTGCAAAGGACCTGGGACAAATATGCAGAGACTCTGGGACAGGCATGTATAATGGCCTTGGGCCAGGCATCTGCAAAGGCCCTGGGGCAGGCACCAGCCAAGTGTGTGCTCAAAAACAACGCCAGGGCAAGGGGTGAGGGGGTGAAGCGAGCAACTACAGAGCAGGTGCTTGATGACAGAGGCCTTCAGATCCTCGAGAAGGCTTGTCTGTCTCTGAAAAAAGATGGGAGCCACAGGAGAGGAACCACACTACCACTCAAGAGTTCAGCATCTGCCTCTGGCTGCCTGAGGAGAAATGGATTATAGGGAAGAAGGGGCGCTGATCCCAGCCCTCATGTCAGCTCCTGCGGACCCAGCCCCCCTGCACCCCAGCCTGGAGAGCTTTCACTGTTCACTCTACAGGCCCTGCCAGCTTCCCTCACCTACCCCCCACACCCCGATGAGGGCCCAGGCTAGCGGAAAGAGACATTCAGAAAGCGCCAACCCTACAATTACTGTAAGATGGATTCTTCTTTCTGACAGGGTGCTGGAGACACGGAGCCTGTTATTACCAGCGCCTAATTACAGCGTCTCCGGCTGCAGCGCTCCTTGCGAGAGAAATACCAGCGGCCTGCAAAGCGGGGCTAATTGTTTTCCCTCTCCCTCCTTCTGTCAGAAGCACTCAATCTGCCTGGAATAATTATACCTCCCCTCCCTAGAGGCTCGAGACTGGCTTCACCTTCTCTTGGGGCTGGGGACCAGGCTCCCTGAATCCAAAGGGGACACTGATTTCAGGGGTCTTGTACTGACTGCCCTGTTAGGGGCCAACCAGGATCCTGCAGAGTGACTCTCATTTACTACCATGCAGACGAAGCCTGTTTGCTGCCTGTAAGGGGTCCCCTGTGACTCCCATGGGGCTGAAGGGGTGCTCCAGGGCTGGCTGATGCCTGATGCCATACATAGAAGTCCTAATGAAGGTGGTGCATACCCCTTGCTGGACAGACACTTTTCAGTAAATGCCCACAAGTAACTGGCAATCTCGGGCCAGTAAGTGAGTGGAATGAATGGTTTCCTTTTAGCTAAAGTACCAGGAAAAAGAAAAGTTGTGTTTATAGGATGGGGCCAGCAGCTGTCCTGGGGATGGTCACACAGTGTAGCAGGTGCCACTCACATAGATAGTGATGACTTCCTAGAAGCCATGGATTTTCTGGGGATCAAGAACAAGTGAGCTCAGGCTCCCAAATACTGGGTTTCCTGTGTAAGGTGACATCTAGGGGTCTTAACGGCATAGGGTTTCCCCAATCTCTTCTTCCATGGCTCCTGGGGACATCTGAATGTGCTCACAACAGTGACACTGCCCAGTACATATGGCCACTGCCTTGAAGACACAACAGGGCAGACTCAAGTCCACCTGTTCCCTCTCATCTCTGGCCCATTCTACCCTGACCTCTGTCTGATCTTGTGTCCAGAGTATGGGGACTGACTTGTGGGTTCTTTTAAGAGATTCTACCAAATTTCCACTTATTTAAGTGAAACTGTGAGTAGGGAAAGAGCTAGTCTGGTAGGAAAGACCTTGCCGGTAGCTGATCTGGATTTTTTCCCTGGCATCATCATATATGGTCCTTCTAGGAAAGATCCCTGATCATTCAATAATCTCTCCTGCAGAGCCAGGAGGAAGCCCTGAGCACCTCGGGGTGTGGTTCATGACCAAAACAAGAAATCTAAGGATGGCATGGACACAGCAGCCATGGGGAGGGGTTGCTCAAGTTGGCCACACTCAGGGGCTTCCTGCCTGGGTCCTGATCCACGCTAAGAACTACTATGCTGATGATTCTTTGCTGTTACCCAGCCAGGGATGCTCGGGCATGACCCAGGGCCAGCTCTTTGATACTCTCTGCAAAGACCTTGTGCCTCAGTTTCCCCTGAAGAGAAGGGCCTTGCCCTCACAGCCCTCCCATCTCTGGCTTAAATGTAAGGCATCTTACATCTGGGTGCCCTACCAGGTGCCACCCCTAAGTAAGATGTCAGGACATGGGGTGCAGTTAAGTTGATGTGCTAATGAGGGGTCCCCTGACAGCCCGCAGACCTGACATGTCTATTTCAGGAAGTGGAACATCTGGTGCCGACCCTGGGCTTCTCCTCAGCACCATCTGCCTGGCCCTAGTGCTGGCCAGCCACGTCTGCGCCTGACAGATTGCTCCTCTGATATCTTTATTATTGCTTTGAAATGAAGCCATAGTGACTCCTGACCCACTACCCTTTGCCGGAGAAATGCTCCCTGCAGGGCGTTCCGATGTCAGCCGGGTTAAAGATGTGACACCACAGGCAGTTCCTGGCCAGAAGTTTCTCCTGTCACTTGGATGTCTCCATAAATAATGCCTAGCCTCTTGAAAAAGGCTCAGGACTGGGAGTTGCAGGTGCTTCCACTCTTCCTGCTAGAGGCCAATTAGTTCCTAAGGCAAGTTCAGAGAACAGGATTTCCGGCAAAAGCCATCAAAAAGTGAATTCATATTCCAGGGTGCACACACATGCAGGGCATGGAGGTGGAATTTTATCCTCTCCCCCCTTTTCTACACAGACGCTCTTCACTGTCTTTCTTTGACTTGTTCACTCACTCATTCCAGAGCATTCTAAGGCTAAATGACCTGGCTTGGAGATAAAATAAATGATAGAAATGGAAGAGGAGAGATGTGTTATCTATTCAAAACCTTTGAAACTTAAAAATCAAACATAGTATGTGGGTATTGTTTGCATTTTGATTTGATTGTATCAGTGGTGGGAAAAAAAAAAACCACTTCATTCAATTCAAGTTAGAAAATACTCTGGTTGGAGAGACAGTACAGTGGGTATGCACTTGCCTTACATGCGGCTGACGTGGGTTCAATCCCCAGCATCCCATATGGTCCCCAGAGCACTGCCAGGAGTGATTCCCGAGTACAGAGCCAGGTGTAAGCTCTGAGCATCACCAGGTGTTGCTAAAAAAAAGAAAAAAAGTCTTCCATAATTTTTGAATACATGATGGTTTTGTGGTACTTAAAAATATCCTTCTCAAGGAAAGAGAAATAGTATAGCAAGTAAGGCATTTGTCTTGCGTGCAGCCAACCTGGCTTCAATCCCCAACAACCAAGAGTGTTTCCTGAGTTCATATTCAGGAGTTAACCCCTGAGCACCATTGGGTATAGCCCAAAGGCCAAAAAATATATCTACTTAAATCTATATCTACATCTATATCTATCTACATATATTTGTATATATATATGTATATATATCTGTAACTACATATATCTCCTTCTCTGGGGCTGCAGAGATAACAAGTAGGGCATTTGCCTTGAATGCTAGGACCTGAGTTTGATCACTGGCACCTCATATGGTCCAGCAAGTCCCACCAGGAATAACGAGAAACCCCTGACCACAGTCCAGAGTAAGCCTTGAGCACTGTCAGTGTGATGGCAAATGAATAAATAAATAAATAAATAAAAATAAAAAATAAAAAGATTCTTACCTGTGAATTTTGGATTTCCTTCAAATTATTTTAGGCAGTTCCCCTGCAAGTCACACACATGTCACACAGGCACACATACATGTACAAGCACACAGAGTGGGGAGCTAGCACCAAAGATTGGAGCCCACATTTTGCCTATCTAGTCAGATCAAGTATAACTGAGTATGGACCCGGTTCTCTAAAACACTTCTGGGAAAACCACACCCTCCCTCACCAAAAAGAAAAATGAGCTAGGTTTTTTTGGGTGGGGGGGATGATAATTTGAGAGCCACACAAGTAGTCCTCAGAGGCTATTCTTGGTTCTATGCTCAGAAGTGACCCCTGGCAGTGCTCAGAGGACCAGATATGGCACTGGAGATTGAAACAAGGTCAGTTGCATGCAAGATAAATATCTTACCTCTTGTACCTTCTCTCTAACCCATCAATAGAGTTTTATAGTGATGGATCCTAGGCACAAGTACAGGACTATAAGCTATTTTATGATAAATAGGCCATGCTCTCTAATTCTCAAAACTTTTTTTCCTTTTGTATTTAATTTTTTTGACCACTCTCAGCAAGACTTGGGGTTTACTCCTGGCTCTGTACTTAGGGATCCTTCCTGGTGGGGCTCATAGGATCCTATGTGGTGCTGAAATTGAATCTGAATCAAGTGCATGCAAGGCAAACACTCTACCTGCTGTATGTACTAACTCTCCAGCTCTTGTCTGAGAATGCTTTAAATGTTTGTAATAAGAAAGATGTATGTATCTATATAAAATCTATATAAAAAACCAACCAATATAGATCAACATATCAACAACACATATCAACCAACAAATAGTATCAACAGTCTGAGCTCTGGCTATGGAAGTTCAATGGAGCTTGCTATGTGCTCATGAAAGACTTCTTCCTGTAGCCCATTTTCTATGTCACCCCAGTGCTTTTGGGGTGAGTATTTTCACCTCCTCTGAACAGGGGAGGAACTGAGTGTGAGAGAGAGGCAGTCAGGTTATAAATGACAGTTGTGGGGCAGAGGCTATGCTATGTATTCTTGGAGTCTGAGGCCATCCCTTGATGGACAAGAGTATATAATAGAACCCTCAATACCATATGTGTCATATAATTACCAATGCTATTACATACTAAATGACACAACGCACTTATGATATACAACTTGTAGTTATAATGCATAAATATAATTTAATATATTTGATATAGTGTTAGAGTGGATATGATGTCCATTATTTGTATTACAGTTTTTATACTTGTGAGTAACAACCTTAGGGAGATGTGTACATTGTACATATATGTTTTGCATGTGTTTTTGTGTTTGGGGGCCACACCTGGTGGTACTCAGAGGTTACTCCTGCCTCTATAACCCTCCATTGGAAAACCCAACAGTCTGCTCATTCCCACCATCTTCCTGGCAAAAAAACTACCCAGTTCCTCCACCAAGCTCCAAATTAAAACAATGGCTGCCGATATTTCCCAAGGCTCCTACCTCTGTGGCATTCTCAAAAAGGGGTGTAGATGAAGGACAGATTCCTCTTTCTTCATAAACTCTAGTAGCCCAACACCACCCATTATACCCTCCAACAGAAATGGCCCAGCTGTGCAATTTAACCTTATCAAACTACAAAGCCACCAAATTTCTTCCAGATCTGTAGATCCTGGAATCTTGAGGTGTGGAGTACAAGATCATACCTCAAGTTTTTATAATAGTGTCAGCCCAGTAATACCACAAGAACTCTGATAGGGAAGTCACATAGTATTCTACCAACTTTAATGAGCCTAAATAGTAACATGGAAGACTCAATTTGCACCAACCACACAGCCCACTCAATCCTTAGGCACTGACTTTAGCAACACCATGGAGATATATAATATTTTACAATATAAGAATTGGTTCAAATTGACCCTTGTTGATCTAAGTTTTGATAATTCCATTTGCCTTTGTGTTATAACAAGCAATCGGAGTAAATTTGGTTGTGTATGCATGGAGGCAGGCAACGAGAGGAGGGATTGGGAGCTTTGGTGAAGGGAAGGTAACGCTGGTGGTGGGATTAGTGTTTGAACATTAATACCTAAAACTACTATATTATGAACAACTTGGGAAATCATGATGTTATAAAAATACTAAAAGAATATACCATGTAGGTGGTTTTAATGTTTACAGATGTCAAAAATACAGCACTAATATAATTTAAAAGGAGAAAGGGAAATCAGAGCTACAGAAGTAACATTTCTATTCCTCACTGGAATTTAGTCAGTGCAAATCTGAACAGATTCTGAAATGTTAACATGCCATTTAAAGCCCTGGAGCAACCACTAAGGAAATGATTTTAAAACATAGTTTTTGAAAAGGATTAAAGACATGTAAATGTTACATTAGAAAGTACTCATATAATGTAAAAAAAGAAGAAGAAAGAAGACATTAAAAAAAAGAAGAAGAAAGAAAATGTAAAAAGATTATAATAAAGGGCTGGAGGTAGAAAAGGGCTTAGTTCTAGGCCTTCCATGTGGTCAATCTTGGTTTGATCCCCAGACCACAGGGTCCCTTGAACATAGCTGGGTAGAGCCCTGGAAATCACTATAGGTGACACAGGGCCTAATAGCTCCACATCCTTTGGTGCTTACCTCCAATTACTGACCTGGTTGACTGAGAGTCTTCAGGAAGAGCCATGTGGGAATCCTCCCATCCCCCAAAAAGAATGCAACCAAGGAGCCTTAGAGAAGCAAAAAAGTCAAATAGAAAACAGAAAAGTCAGGTTCAAGTGGCAGATGTAAATCCAACTATGTCAGTAAAGATACGGGATGTTATTCTTTCAGATAGTTCAACCAAAACGCAGAGATGCCCAAACTATTTTTTTAAAAGCTGAGATCCAACTTTAGCCAATGGACAGAAAAAGCACTTGAGAGAGAGAAAGTGAGAGAGAGAGAGTGAGAGAGAGAGAATGAGAGAGAGAGAGAGAGAGAGAGAGAGAGAGAGAGAGAGAGGGAGGGAGGGAGGGAGGGAGGGAGAGAGGGAGGGAGGGAGGGAGAGGCCAATGGCTAATGGATTGGATGGAAAAGATGTGAGCAACCTCCACAAGAAAACTCGCATGACTATACCAAAACCTGCCAAAATTAAACTGAAAACAAAAACTATACTAGAGGGGTTGGTCCAGTATAGCATTTTGGATGCTTGCCTTGCACATATTTCGCCCAGATTCTAATCCTTACGCCCTCTAAGTTTACCCCAAACTCTTCCAGGTGTGAGCTTTGAATACATCAGGTAAAAACCAAGAAAAAGTTACTGGAAATAATTTTTTTGGAAGGAAGGTGAACATTCAGCGGTGCTCAGGCTTACTTCTGGCTCTCTCCTACCAGATTCAAGGATGCCCTGGATCATAGGGATACCAGAGCTCAAACCCAGGTTGGATGTATGTAAGGCAAAAGCACCCTACCCACTATACTATCACCTCAGCTCTCAGAGTTATATTTTAAGTTCAGTACACCAGAATGCTCTAACAATTATAAACATGTGCGACCTGAACAATAGAGTCAAATTACATGACGAAAACTATGACAGTCCAGAAAGAAATTCATGATAATGTAACACTCACAATTGGAAATTGCAGTTTCCTATTTTAGCGAAGGATGCAACTAGTCAGGAAATGAAAAAAAAAGGAAATAAATGACTTGAGCAACACAGTAATCCAGCTAGACCCAACAGACATCTGTTGGTCTCGCCACTCAACAATAGCAAATACACTTTCTTGTCAAACACGCAGGAGATGTTCTTTGGCATAGATAATGTTATATCACAAAACGAAAGCCCATTCATTTCAAAGGAGAGAAAGAATGCCCGTATACACTATGCTTGCCAACTACAAAGAACTGAAATTGAGCTATCAGTAAAGAGGAAAAAAAATTGAGAAGATCACAAATATGTGAAAAATAAACCATAGATTCCTTAACATAATTCCAATAAGTCAACGGGAAAATTAGAAAATACTTTGAATGAAACAAAAGCATTTCCAGTGAATTAAATCAAAGGCACTTCACCTCTTAATAGCTGAGACACCCACCAACATTGCTTAGAAGAAAAGGTGAGATGTTTAGATTGAAGACCTACTATAAATACTTGGAGTTAAAAAGAGGAGGCTGGAGAGATAGTATAAAGGTAAGACATTTGCCTTGCCTGTAGAATGTCTGTAGTTTAAATCCCGGCATCCCATATGGTCCCCTGAGCCTGCCAGGAGCGATTTCTGAGCATAGAGCCAGGAGTAAACCTTGCCCTGAGTAGCACTGGATATGGCCTCTCCAAACAAAATAAATGAAAACACTTTTCTGAAATGTAAAGAATAAAAATTAGTAGTCAATAAACTGATCTACTTGAGCACATTGGAAAAAGAGGACAATCAAGAGTAAAAGCTGGGGGCCAGGCGGTGGCGCTAGAGGTAAGGTGCCTGCCTTGCCTGTGCTAGCCTTGGATGGACCGTGGTTCGATCCCCCGGTGTCCCATATGGTCCCCCAAGCCAGGAGCGACTTCTGAGAGCATAGCCAGGAGTAACCCCTGAGAGTCACCGGGTGTGGCCCAAAAACCAAAAAAAAAAAAAAAAAGAGTAAAAGCAAGGGGTCAGAGCAGTAGGGCATTTGCCTTGCATGCAGCCAACCCAGAACAGACAGTGGTTCAAATCTCAGGTCCCCCTGAGCCTGCCAGGAGTGATTTCTGAGTGCAGAGCCAGGAGTAACACCTGAGAGCTGCCAGGTGTGACCCCCCAAAAACAAAACAAAACAAAACAAAAAAGTTAAAGCAAGCTTTCTTCTGATTGGCAGTACTTTTTTTTTTTGAGTGGGGGGCACAACTGTGGTGCTCAAGGCTTATTCTTTTTTTTTTAATTTTTTATTTTTAATTATGAGAACAAAGATGCAAAGAAAGAGGACAAGGTAAAGTTACAGTGGAAGGACAATCACCCATAACATAATTCTCAGAAGTTCCCTTGCTGATATCTTAACTTTGAAATTTCAGCCAAAGAACATTAAGATAAATAAGACAGAATCCATGTACAATTACTTTGTCCCTCAAGTCCCCAGATTGTAACACATTATAATATTTCTTAACAGCACACAAGGCAATCTAAAGCCATAAAACTTACATAGCTCCTTAAACATTACAGGCATAGTATTTTTTTTACATATCAATGTACATGCATATTAGCTTAAGTTAACCTCAAATTTTAAGTAGGTTCTTTTTAAGGATTAGAGTCAAAGGAGCACAGTAAAAATGGTGTTAGAGTGGCAATTGTTGTTTGCATAGGCCCACCAAAATATGAGGGACATGGAGAGGAATAACCTTGGCCCGACCCGACCCCTGAAGTTTGCTGGCACAAGACCAACTCTAGGCTCCAGGAAAGCTAGATCGTTCATTCCAAGACATTGTCTGTAGTGCCAACACACTTTTATTTTTCACATAGTCTCTGTTGTTGGTATCATGTTTCTGTATTAAAGATCCTGGAATTCAAGGCTTATTCTTGATTCTGAGCTCAGGGATCACTTCTGGCGGGACTCAGGGAACCATATGTAGTTTTAGGAATTTAACCCGAGTAGTCAATGCAAGACAAGCATCCTTTCTTGCTGTACCATTGCTCCTTCCCCACAAGGACTTAGTTATGACTACCTATGTAGTGAAGTTTTATTTTGTTTTCATTTCAATTCACAAAGATGAAAAAAGTCCATTCAAAGAAAACATTAACTAGAGGGCCAGAGAGATAGTACAATGAGCAGAGTTCTTGTCATGCATGCATCGGGCTAACCTAGGTTTGATCCTTGCACTCCATATGGTCTTCCGAGTCTGCCAGGAGTGGTCCCTCAGTGCAGTCAGAAGAAAACCTTGAGCACCACTGGGTGTCCCCCAAAAAACAAACCAAATATATGTTAATTAGAAAAACATGTTTTAGAAACTGTGCACTGTGAAAAGCATGCTTGAGATTTTCCATGAAAGGTGGCAAGAGTTTCCATTTTCTGATGGAAGATGAAAAAGAATCGCTTATAGTGGGGATGGGAGGAGAGGTGACTGGAGACCAAAGCAGGAAGTAGACTTTCCCCAAATTATTTCATAAACTTTTTGATTTTTGAACCATGTGAGCATAGCTCAGATCCCTCCCCCTGTGCAAATTAAATGAAAAAATAAATTTAAAATGAAGACAAGCGTGAAATAAGTGATGAAAATGCTTACTCAGAAGGTGAAAATCTACAGAGCAGCGCCTGAGTGTCTGAACGTGGAGAATGGCCAGGGTTACTAGGGCCCCCCCAGTAAGGCTGGCTTCTGGGGTACACTGCCCACCCACCCCTCTCCACACCTGCCCTGGTGCCCCAGGGGGACTCCATAGTAGTATAGTATGCAATATCCTTTCTGTTCTTGGGGCTAGCCTCGAGGGGCTGTCTAAGCCAGATCCAAATATTCAAGTTTACCCCAGACTTCAGAAGACCACCACCTCCCAGACAACTCCAGTCCCAAGAAGGAACTGTGGTCCCCAAAGGAGCAGATGGGCACAGTTTAATGTAGATCCTTGATGGGGTGGCTGCCTCACGCCCTAGTCTCTTAAGTCCACCCTAGAGGAGAACTAGGACACAGACAGTCCAGCGTACTCCCCCTGTCTGAACTCTCTTTGACATTCACTCACTTCAACACAGCAGTGCCTAAGACCCCCCCCCACTTTTTCTTCATCCCTATCATCATCATCATCATCATTCTCTACCACCATTCTTCATCCTTGTTATCTTCTTCCTCATCCTCCCCATTCTCCCCTTTTACCCAGCCAGGATGTCATAGCTCATCGAGGCATTCATCCTGAGGTCTGGAAGGTAGAGTTGGGGTTTGAACCCCAACACTCGCTCTGGCTAAATCCAGGGTCCCTTCCCTACACAGCTAGTCAGAGTCACTGCCATAGGCAGACTCGAGTCTCAGTCATTGCAGGTTTAAATAGGATTAAAGTTTCCCAGGGGCTCAGCAGCTGTACAGTAGACAGAAAGCCAGAACCTTCCTAGTACAAAGTCCCCAGGGACGTTTCTGTCCATGTGTGTCCAAACCCACAGTCACTCTCTTAGAACCAACCCAGCCCCCCAAAGTTCCTGCATGGGCTAGGAGCACCAGCATAGTACCTCCAAACTCTTGGATTCCAGAGAAGGAAAGAAGAAGGCAGATTCTAGAGCAAACCCACAAGTTAGATCCTTCAGGTAGTGAGGGAGGCTGGAACTGAGGGTTACCTGCAATTATTGGGCTCCAAACTTGCCTCTCTTCCTGTGTAAATCCCCAAATTTCAACTGATTTATATTAAACAAGCTCATAATGATATGGGCTAGTCTCTTCTCTCTGTGCCTCAGTCTTCAAACTTGATAAATGGGGTATTGTCTCCCCAAACTCTCTAAAAAGCAAAGGGTGCCTCTGAACTCTTTTTTTCATGGGTTGCAATGCTGGGAAGTGAAGAAGTATTGATTACTCTTTTGTTTTGCTTTTATTGTTTTGGGGTCTCACCCAGTAGTGCTCAGGGGTGACTTGTAGCTCTGTGCTCAGGGATTACTCTTGGAGGGTTCAGGGGCTCATATAGCTGATGATTGAAGCCAGGCCATCTATTTGTACCCCGACCACTAATTTATATGAGTGGAAAAGGAGCATGTTCAGAGTCCAGAAGCAACCTAATTCAATCCTGCCAAGTTACACACAAATCCTTAACCCCAGGAGGCACTGAGTTAAGCAAGTGACATAGGGACAAACCTACACCCAAGCAATGGAGTTAGGGGTCCCCAGGGCTAGGTGCAAAGCTGCCTAGAATGTGATGCTGTTATCATCTTTTGAGATCAGACAGGAAACCCTCTTCAAGCTTCTCTCATTCAGCAGTAACAGGACCAGTGGGACCTTGAGAGAATTAGAAGCCTCCATGAGGATAAGAAAGAATCCTCACTGCAGAGCTTGGGCCATGTCCCCAATTCCTACCCAATGGGGACCTTGTCATCGTCTCCTCCCCATCCCTGTATCCCAAAGAAGGGATGTTTTTTGGGGGGAGCAGCAACCTTTACAGATGCTTCCTTAACCTCTGCACCAACCTCATCTTAGGAGACCCACCCCTGTTCAGAAGCACCTCCTGCCTGCTTCCTGTTCAAAGGGACAGAGCAAACCCCATGGGCTGACCTAGCTGAACCAACCCTGGCTCCTTTATGTCCCAAGATAAGCAGGGTCTGTTCTTGACCCCTCTGTCTGGGAGACCCTCCCTGTGTACCCTACCAAGTCCGCTCCCATGTAAAGCCTTTTCCATCCCTGAGCAGATGCAATCTCTGCCTTTCAGGGTACCATCTCCATGCCCACCCTCTCTACCAGAGTAAGTTCCCTAACTACTTTCTGCCTTGGTCTCCTCTAAGACGAGATGTAGAAAGAGCAGCTAGATTTCCCTCTGGCATGATTGGTGCTTTATTTGACATGTTGCATGCTCAGAAACGCATCTGACACTTGGAAAGCAGGGGATGTTATTATTATTATTATTATTATTATTATTATTATTATTATTATTATTATTATTATTATTATTATATTTCCATCATGTTGTCATCACCCTAGCCCCACCCCTTCCCTCCAGTGCTGTAGGTGAGGCTCCTTTCTCTCTCCCCCCAAGAGATGCAGACCCTATGGTGGGCAGAGGTGGGGCACAAATGGCAGGCAGAGGGGGGTTGCCTCTGGATCCCCAGCTGGGGGTGAACATGAGGTAGGCCTAGAAAAGTAAACTCATGGCCATTCAGGCCTCCCTCATCTAGAAGCATCGATAGACAGTTAGTTTTCCATGGGGTTCCAAACCCTTGAAGCCCAGATGTCCCCTGTCTCCTCAGAATTCTGGGGCTCTCACCATGGGCAACTCTGTGTCTGATGGTGAGTCACAATGATGCTTCAATATTTCTTCCACAGGTCACGCATCCTGGGATGGCTCTCCAGTGTTTTGCAGCCATGTATGTGGGGATGGAAGGTTCCAGAGGCATTGATGATGACTGGGGTCTGAAGCAGCACCTGTTCCCCTCCACATGACCCCAATGGGAAGCAGGAACATGGCTCCCAAGAGGACTCGGGTGCAGTTACAAGGCCCCCAGACTTTCCTGGGACCCCAAATCCTCATGTTCCAGAACCACACTCAGTCCAGGAGGGTAGGCAGCAAAATATGCACAGGTCAAAAACAGACACCTACAGATAGAGAAAAGGCACTGTGACAGAAGGGGATTTTGGTGGTGGGAATGGGGTTGCCTTAGATAAGAGAATATCTGAGAGGAAAAGAAGTCACTGAGGATTCCAGGAGATAGAAAGGCCCATTAAAAGGCCCTGGGAAAGAAGGATGAGAGGGAGCAGGTATTTTAAGTGAGGCAGAGAACTCCTCAAGAGGGCTGCCCATCTCAGCAGCACTGAGATTTCAGAAACATCCAAAGGGACCAGAGTGAAAAAATAGTGGATAGGGCACTTGCCTTACGGCAAACCTTGCTTTGGTTTCTGGCACCCCAAAACAAAAACCAACCAACAAACAAAAATCAAGGGAAGCATCCAGATATGTCCGTAGACCACAGGAGGGGAAGGGTGTAGAAAATTCTCAGCCAGAACAAGCCTTCCTCAGGGCTCCTCAGCTGAATCTCTCTGCTGGCAAACCTCAGGTTGCAAGAGTTGTGCTAAGGGATTCTCTTCCTCCAATCCCTGGTTCTCAGCTCTCCTTATCTGCTCTCTGAGGGACTTTGGTAGGTCCCACAGCACCTCTTACATGCCCCTTACCACCACAGGGGACTCAGTCCTGCCCCAGTTCAGCTGTATAAACTGGGGTGCAGTTTCCCAGGAGCCAGAATGCTGGGAGAAATGTTTTTTTCTAGCTCAAGCACAGTTGACAAGCAGAAAAGGGTTGCAGACAGAGGAGTTTGCTACTGGGTACCCCTGAGGATGGAGAGCAGCATTTAGGAGGCAGAGAGGCAGGCCTGATCCTGATGGAGAGGATGAGGCTGGGTACACTTGTTACATATAGGAGGCCCTTGGTCCAATCCCAGCATGGGGCTGGGGGAAATCCCTAAACACCACTGTCTGTTGTCTAAACCAGCTGCCAAGTTTGTTTGTTTGTTTGGTTTTTGGTTTTTGGGCTACACCTGGTGACGCTCAGGGGTTACTCCTGGCTATATGCTCAGAAATAGCCCCTGACTTGGGGGACCATATGGGACACCAAGGGATCAAACCATGGTCTGTCCTAGGCTAGCAAGCACAAGGCAGAAGCCTTACGCCCTGTGCAACCACTCCGGCCTGCTGCCAAGTTTTTAAAAATAAAATAAAAATAGGGTCGGAGTTATAGCACAGTGGGTAGGGCACTTGCCTTGCATGTAGCCAATTTGGGTTCAATCCCATTACCCCTATGGGACCTTGAGCACTGCCAGGAGCAGTTCTTGAGTGCAGAGCCAGAAGTAAGACCTAAGCATGGCTGGATGTAAATCCCAAACCAAATTTAATTAACTGAAAATAATTTCATACGATGGGACTCACCCAGAGAAGGCTGTCCAAGGAAAGTCTCCTAAAGGGTGTGGCAGTAAGTTTGGGGGGGGGGTCAGGCCCCCAAAAACCCTGCACCTGGTTTACTCAGCATTGTCTTCTGCCTCAGTTTCCCCACCATTTGCATGTGACTTCATGCCTTTCTCTGTCTCCAGTGAGCCAGGAGGCTGCTGGATCTCACAAATAGCTCAGACACTAGGCAATGAGGGCCTTCGGGGAGGGGAGGAGAGGAAACAGGCAAGCCCCCAGGAGGAGGTGAGAGGCCCCCAGCCCCCCAGCTCAGGCGAAATTACCATCACAAGCCCAATGATGAGCTCATCCACTCGCGGGCTTCAACAATATTCAATGAGCCCCTCAATCCCCAGGGCACACTGGGAGCCCGACTGCCATTTGAATATGAAAGGGGGAGAGACAGAACAGCTGGTTCTGGGGGGCTGGGGACCCCAGGATGGTGCATGGCAAGGCAGGCACGCACACTCACACACCCTCTGATACACACACCTACAGTCACAGACCGACACAAACGCAGGAAGCCATACACACACCTGTGCGCAGGAAGGATCACAATACATATAAAGAGGAAGAACAACTCACATGAGCATACACACATAAGGAGGCTGACACCAAATCCATGTATGCAGGAGGAATCAGACACGTGTATGAAAGGAAAGATGACACACACATACATACACACAAGGAGGCATGGCACCATATGTGTTTACACAGGAAAGATTCACACAGCAGAACATAGAAACTCAAGGACATAAGACAGGACCCACATAGACACATAAATACATGCCTGTACAAAAGAAATGTCTATGTAAGATCACATACAGACATGCAAATTCACATAAACACACATGTGTGTGCACAAATACACATATGTCTTGGCTTGCGTTGGTTCTTGTGCCCATCTTTCTGTACAGTGACCACCATAAATGGCCATCATGGACACCCACTAAGGCTGGAGCAAGAGGCAGATGCCATGGCATGTCCATGCATCTCTCTGGGACTGGCGTTCTGAGTTCTGAATCTCAGACACATAGGGATGTTCAAAAGGGCCCTGTGTTGGAAAGATAGCACAGCAATAGGGCGTTTGCCTTGCACGCAGCCGAACCAGGATGGACGGTGGTTCGAATCCCAGCATCCCATATGGTCCCCAAAGCCTGCCAGGAATGATTTCTAAGTGCAGAGCCTGGAGTAAGCCCTGAGTGCTGCTGGGTGTGACCCAAAGCAAACAAACAAAAAATCACAAAAGGGCCCTTTTGTGGAGGGCCCTCCTGAGCCCCTGCATCTCTCAGGGCACCTCTACCCCAACTCATCACTGTTCAGGACCCCTTCACCCACCTCTGCAATCCTTAGCACCCTTCCACCACAGCCTGGGGCCATTCAAGATCACTTTATTCTACCCTTGCACCCCTCAGGACCTCTCTACCCACCCCTACACCACTCACAATCCCTGCACCTCCTGGGTCTCCTCTGGCCCCTGTGAGTTTTGCTTTTGGTTTTTGGGTCACATCCGGCAATGCTCAGGGGCTACTCTTGGCTCTATGCTCCGAAATCGCTCCTGGCAGGCTCAGGGGACCAAATGGGATGCCGGGATTCAAACCACCAATCTTCTTCATGCAAGGCAAATGCCCTACCTCCATGCTATCTCTCTGGCCCCTGATCCCTGTGAGTTTTTTGTGGTGCTGTCCTGACTACCCTTATCTCCAGAAACCTGGTGCCCACCCACCTCTGTAACAAGGGCTTTGTGGCTCTCATTCATATCCGAGGGGACCCAGGAACCAAGAGGGTGTGCATGCTGCCCCGAGACACACAGCTAGTGAGACCAAGGCAGCATGACCTCTGGAGTCCACTGGAGCCTGATCGGAAAGTGGGGTGGGCCCCCTGTATGCCTTCACTGAATCATAGTAGACCCCCATGGGGGCAGTACCTCCTAACTATGAGGCTCCCTTCTAACTCCCTACACCTCCCAGCTTCCAAGTGGTCACTTCAAGGTCTGGAGCCTCTGGACAAGAGGAAAGAGGTCTGGTGGCCTCTAGTCCCTCTCCCCTCACACATAGACAACATACACCCATACATGCATACAGTCACATACATGCATAGGAACTCATGCTGACCATGTACTCCCAAACATATATACATGGACATACACACACAAACATATTCATACATATTTATATGCTCAAACATACACACAGAGGATGCCCACTCTGATGTAGGGTTAAAGAGCCTCAGCAAATTGCATTGGAAGAGGATAGTTGTGGGTGCTGCCCAGGTGCCCCAACTCCCTTGAAGGCTGGGTGTGGGAGCAGCTAAGCCCCTGAGCCTGGAGCCTCTAAATCAGGGCCTGGTGTTTAGACAGTTGGGAACTCAGGGAGATTTTAGTGCTTGAAGACTTTTTTAGTCCATGCCGCAGTTCTTTGGGCAGAGCCAGTTCACTATGTCTCAGAGGTTCGTGCCAGGCATCCAAATGCCAATCATCACCCTACTGCCCTCTCCTAGACGAAATCACAGAGCCCCATTTGTCTTCTGCCCATTGTTGCCCCAGCCCCTCCATGTGAGCACCCCACTCCTGAGAGGATACAACCTGGGGTGCTTTCCACAACCTCACTTCTGCCATTTCACACCCAGAAGAGCTGCTTCGGCCCACCCCAAGCTCACTCCTTTTTTTGTGGCTTTTGGGTCACACTCGGCAGTGCTCAGGGGTTATTCCTGGCTCCAGGCTCAGAAATTGCTCCTGGCAGGCACGGGGGACCATATGGGGTGCCGGGATTCGAACCGATGACCTCCTGCATGAAAGGCAAACGCCTTACCTCCATGCTATCTCTCCGGCCCCTCACTCCTTTATTCCCTTTTATTTCTGCTTTCAAACCAGCTGAGCTGCTCTTAAGAGCTTCTTCCTGAAAATGCCTTGTGAAAGACAGCCTGGGGTTGGCTGGCTGAGCAGGACTGAGGACACTCCCCACACTAAGCCCTTCCCTGGGCCCATGTCTCCTTTGCAGCAGAGGCTACAGGACACCACTCTCTCTCTCTCTCTCTCTCTCTCTCTCTCTCTCTCTCTCTCTCTCTCTCTCTCTCTCTCTCTCTCTCTCTCTCACACACACACACACACACACACACACACTTCAGAGATGATGATGTGTCTTTCCAAGCTCTCACCCACACTGGCCAATGACACTTATTTGGTTCTTAGGGTCACTCTGCTCACCAAAGGACAGTTTCCTGAGGCTGTCAAGGAAAGCCAGCCTAATAACAAACAGCCCCAGAGTTCTCCTGGCTTGTCCTTACCAAGATCTACTTCTTGCTCTTATCATTGTTCAAGGTGGGTTGGCCCCAGAGTTCATCTTCCCACAGTCCTTTGGGGCTATGAATGCTACTCAGGCAGGTTGGCCTAAGAAATGTTGGATGATCCCATCTGCTATTTCTACCATGTGCCTGATTTCCGCCCACATCACACCCTCTGGAAACTACCTCTGTGTGATGTGAGTCCCAGGCACTTGTGGCAGGCTCGTGCCCACTCTGCCCTGTGATCCCACAGCTGTGTTCTTTTTTTTTTTGGGGGGGGGGGTCACATCTGGCAGCGCTCAGGCATTACTCCTGGTTCTAAGCTCACAATCGCATCTGGCAGGTGCGGGCGACCATATGGATGCTAGGATTCAAACCACTGTCCTTCTGCATGGAAGGCAAATGCCTTACCTCCTTGCTATCTCTCCGGCCCCACAGCTGTCTTCTTGACCTGAGGATGCCTGGTTGTTCCTCAGAGTCCCTATCATCTCCATATCCCCATACATGGCTGCGGCCTACAAATGTCAGAAAATTGAACTATAAAACTTACCTACACTCTCATTCTGGTTTCCCATCCTTCATTGACACCAGGAATGGTACCCCAAAATAAATATAGGTCCTAACTCTTGTTGAGGCTCTCCTTCTGAGACAAAGAACCAAGGGATGTTATCATCGCTGCAAAGTCCATGAGCCTCAAAAGTCTGCCTTGACCCCAGGGCTCAGGCAAACTGTGTCTCCCTGAGCTTCAGAGCATGCCTAGTCCAATCCTCTGGCATCAGCCAGATGAGGGTCAGATGGCCTTTGTACCCTAAACTTCCTCTGTAGCCTAGGTTTTATGTCCATCACCAGGGGGATAGGGAACTCCAGACTCTCAGCTCAGCATCCTGACCCCTGTTTATTCCTTTTCTTCCCCTACACAACATCTACAGAACTATCTCTCCTGGCTGGGCCTGAGCTACATTAGCCAACTCTGCATGTTGAACTGACCTCCTAGTGTCTCAGAGGTGATTGAATTTGGAGATAGATTTTTTTTGTTTGTTTGTTTTTTGTTTTTGGGCCATACCCAGTGACAGGGGTTACTCCTGGCTATGAGCTCAGAAATCGCGCCTGGCTTGGGGGACCATATGGGACGCCGGGGGATCGAACCTAGGTCTGTCCTAGGCTAGCGCAGGCAAGGCAGGCACCTTACCTCTAGTGCCACCACGCCAGCTAGGCGATAGATTTTTCAAGAGCTCATCAAGTTTATGTGAGGTTTTGGGGTTCTTGAGTGAAGCCTCATCCCTCACCCTTTCTCCCTAGGTAACTTGACCTTACCTGCAAGACCCCGCCCATTCCTGGGAGGGGTCTTGGAAAAGGTAGATAAGGCCTTTAATGGAAGGGCTTTGCTCTCTCTGCCCTTTTGGTCTTTGACCAGCATGGAGTTCAAAGGGAAGATGGCTAAAAGGAGTTAAGATGCAGGGCTAGCTAAGAATAGCAATTGCTTAAAAGGTTATGATATAGGTGACACATGTGGTAAATAGGGCATGAATAAAGCTGATGCTTCCTGATGCCTGTCTCTGGATGAGTCTGATTCCGAAGTTCACCTAAACCTGGGGCCAGCCAGCTGAATGGGGGTTGCGGAGCCACGTGGCCTGAAATGGCATCCACCTCCATCCAGCTCCATCGTTAATTATTTAATGCAACACTTGAGGAGTCTCCTGTGTTCTGACAGGCACCTTCCAGGGAGAGGAGTTAGGAACTTCCATGCTCAGAGAGGAAACCATGTGAAGATCAGAAAGAAGGGGCTCCACACCTGGGAGCATCTACACATGTGCTCAGCTACATGTATGCAATATAACACATAAAATACATACTTGTGTTTAGGAGCACATAAAGACACACGTGCACACCATGCATACATGCATGTTCATGCATGCACATAAACATACATTCACACACACACACACACACACACACACACACACACCTGGTCTTTGCTGGAATGTCCCTCCCCAGATCCCCAAGCTACCTCTCCCTATTTTCACATCCCACCTTGTCCAGTTGAGCCTCTTACCTGGATCAAGTAACCCCCTCACCTTGCACCTCTAAAGTAGCCTGAGTTAAGAAGCCAGTGTTGGGGGGATGGAGATATCAGCTGCTGAGCACCTAGGGGTGCTCGGGAGGGGGGGTTGTGTGCAGAAACAAAGATTCTCAGCTCAACAACTCTGCAGGGACCCTCTGGCAGTTTCTGAGCAGAGTCCACCTTTCCTCCCAGCTGACCCACCTGGTGTCTGGAACCCTAAACTCGCCATTGGGCCTGGCAGGAGTAGCCTCTGGACAGCCCCCCCTACCCCCCATCCCATGGCTCAGCAATTAGACCACCCAAGGTCGCCTTTCCCTGAGAGCTCAGGATCCTCAGCAGCCCAGCCACACACAGGCAGTTCTCTGGGCATGTGCTGGGTTTTGTCATGCTGTGTCAGCTGGTCCCTGCCTGGGGAAACTCCAGCTAAATACGGGATATGCAAATGTGATGCTAATTGCCTCTTCTCTAGCAGAAAATGTTCCTTTTAGCATCTTCAGTGAGTGATGCAAATGCCCACGAGTGGCATGGCAACTGTTGGCTTGGAAACAGATTTCTAGGGTGCTTGAGAGGCGGGCCAGGAGGCCTGGACGTGCTCTGGAGAAGTGGGCCTGCTGCTTCGGTACAAACTGGGTACCAAAATCTCCTCCCCACCCAAGAGCATCCTCTAGTGGGAATGCACTAGGTTCTGCAGTACCCACTTACAAAATAAACCTCCAAGTCATGCAACCCTGAGTTTATATCGTGGTTCCCAAAATGCATTGCTGGGGGGAGTGTGGGGCCAGATGCCAAGGGCCCAGGGACTTCATGCCCTTGTGTATCAATTGGCTACAGCTGTAGGGACTGTTGGCAGTCAGTATTTCGTGTCCAGCACTGGATGGAGGCCAGCCTGAGAGGACCAGAGACCCCAGAGTCTACAGTGCATAATAAAGGCTCTGCTCATTTTCTGTCTTTCCTCCCACACTGACGTCCATCTTGGGGGCTATTTGTGTTCGTGTTCAGGTGAATTTGAACAAGTCAAAGCAGAGCATGAAATCTGAGGAGGATTCCACCTTAAGGGGGAAAAAAAATCCATTTCTGCAATAACAAATAGTTGGAGCTGGTACCTTCCTTGGGTGAAATTGTTCCCCTCGAGACAAGTCTAAACGCTTCAGCATTATGAAAACTTGGAGAATTGCTTTGCTACTGAAAATTTATGGCCCCCAAATCATTCCTAACAGACAGCATGCTCTTGCAGCCCAGGGCTTCCCTCTCTCTGTGGGAGCCCCCGGGGGTGTCCGTGAAGCCATTCAGCAGCAGGTCACATATTTCTGCTGGGGGGGGGGGCCTCCAACAAGGTGGGCCCAGAAAGTAAATTTGGGAAAATGCCCAGACCCAACAGAACCCCCCAGAGTCTCCGTACAAACTAAAGGCTGGTGGAGACCTATTTCACACCTATCTCTATTTTTTATCCTAAAGATGAGAAATGTTGAAACTTCTAGATGCTTCTTCCCTGACTCAAAACAGCACAAGGAATTTTGCCATAGTGGGGTGGGGCCAGAGCCCTGGCTTGGCCCAGGGGGTATTTTAGGGAACTCTGGCCCTTGGGGTGGAACAGATTGACAAGGCAACTGCCAGACCTCCATAATGTCTTCACTCTTTTTCTGCACCACACAAAAGCAGCATTGGGGGTGGAGTGTCAGTGCACTTTTTACAACCCAGTCTACTTCATATGAACCCCAATCAATAAATCCCCTCAGTTTCCCATGCTGGGCTTCCTCCTGGCCCTCTGCAACTCCTGAGTGGCCCCATATTCCCATGCTGACCCCCTTCCTACCCATCTGTCCAAACTCCTCCCAACTTTCTCTTTTTGAATGTGGGTCTCCACCAGTGAAGCCTTACTTGAACCTCCCAATTTCTTAGACCTTTGTTCTTGTAGCAGAACTGGGGTGTGCCTGACAGAACCTTTCACCCTCACCACCACAGAGACAAGGACCCAGAGATTTCAGTAATGTCCTGGGGTCACTCACCTGGCTGAAGCTGCTGGAGCCAGGGTGGGGAGGGAGGCTCAACCGCAGGCTTCATGGCTGAGGGTGCTGCCTCCGACCCCATGTCCTACCTCTCAGGACGGTGGCACCCACCTGCAGCAACTCTTGAGCACTGCCTCCTGAACCCCTTCTAGCTGCCACAGATTTTACTTCTCTGGGAGACTCAGGGAGGCTGAATGACTTGACCAGGGTCACACACAGCAGTGACAAGTGAGACCTGGAGGTGGGAGCTCAAAGGGCAAGTCAAGATCGTCATGGATGAAGGGGCCTCCAGAACTGGAGAACAAGACAACCCCCTCCTTCTGGGCTGAGACTCTGGTTCTGCCAGGCACAGCTCAATTCTGCTGCAAAGGGACCTTCACCAAAGGTGAACACTGCTAAAAGCCATGAGAACTGTCAGGAGAGACCAGGGAGGAGACAAACAGGAGTAGAAGGAACCACCTGCAAAGCCGGGAGAGAAAAAAATAGACATGCCTTGCCTTGCCCCTATCTGGTGGACAGTAAATGATGAATTGCCTTCCTTTCTTCCTTCCTTCCTTCCTTCCTTTCTTCCTTCCTTCCTTCCTTCCTTCCTTCCTTCCTTCCTTTTCCTTCCTCCCTTCCTTCTTTTCTTCTTTCTTTTCTTCCTTTCTTAGTCCCTCCCTTTCTTCTTTTCTTTTCTTTTTTTCCTTTCTTCTTTTCTTCCTTTCTTCCTCCCTCCCTTCCTTTTTTCCTTTCTTCCTTTCTGCCTCCCTCCTTTCCTTCCTTCTTCCTTCCTTTCTTCTTTTCTTCCTTCCTCCTTCACTCCCTTTCTTCCTTCCTTAGTCCCTCCCTTCCTTCCTTTCTTTCTTCTTTTCTTCCTTCCTTAGTCCCTCCCTTTCTTTCTTCCTTCTTTTCTTCCTTTCTTCCTCCCTCCCTTTCTTTTTTCTTTCTTCCTCCTTCCCTCCCTCCCTTTCTTCTTTTCTTCCTTTCTCCCTCCATCTCTCCCTCCTCTTTTTTCCTTCCTTCTTTTCTTTCTCCCTACTTCATTCTTTTCTTCCTCCCTATTTCCCTTCCTTTCTTCCTTGTCTCCCTCTCTCCCTTATTTCTCTCTTTATTTTTAGTACTTTCTTCTTTCCTTTTCCCTTCCTTCCCTTCCTCTCTCCCTTTTTCTTTCTCTTCCTTCCTTCATTTCTTCCTTCTTTCCTTTCTTATACCTTCCTTTATTTATTTCTTCCTTTCTTTCTTAATTTCTTTCTTTCTTTCTTCTCCCATCCAGAAATGCTCAGGGATTACTCCTGGCTCTGCACTCAGGAATTACTCCTAACAAGCTTGGGGCACTATTCAGGGTGCCAGAGATTGGACCCAGTTGCTGCATATAAGGCAAGCACCCTCCTACTGTGTCTCCAGCCCAAGTCATTTGTTTCTTAAAGCTTTTAAAAATACAAGCATCATCTGTCTTGAGCCAGGGTGTCCCGGAGCAGGAGACTGGCCAGTCCCCGCTTTGGGCCTCCACACCCAGTGTAGATACTGGCTCTCTCATCCTCCCATCAGGGCCTGGGGGCCAGGCCTGGACCACTCTTCACAGACCTAGAGCTCGCAGAGAGGCTGGCAGCACCAGGCTGGAATTCTCAGGCAAGCAGGACCCCCCTCCTCAGGTTCAGGAGCTGCCACCCCAGCTCTGACTCCACTGACTGCTCCCTTTGAAGTTCAAAGTGGGGCCTCACCCCTCAGAGCAGCAGTAAATCAGGCAAGAGAAAGGAAACTGTCCATCCTGCCTGAGTTACGGCTGCCAGGGGAGCCGCCCGCACCCTTAGGGACCCACCCCAGCTTCCCTCCCCTCCTCCACTCTCACCCTGCTTCCCAGTTCTCTGGAATCCTGCGATCCCTGCTCCACCTTCTCCTTCAGGACAGATGGTGCCTTTGCTTGCATACCTCCTGTGACAGGGAGCTCATTCACATTCCAGCCAGTTCTATCCCCTGCCAAGTTCGCCAGGTTAACCCTTCCTTGGGTCTGGAGTTGCTTCTGGGCATCCTCCATTTTTTTCTCCTGTGTCCAGCAGGCACTGGCTTTTCTCTTGCCCATCCACAGATCGGGCCATGCAGACTTCAAAAAGTGGTTCTTTGTTCTCAGAGCTCCCTGGATTTATAGGTGTGCTTTGGGGGTCCAGAGAACTTGTGTGTACTCAGGGCTGTAGGTTTGTGGGAGGGTGGGTTAGTGGGATTAGGGGTACATGAATGCCAGAGGCACATGGGTGTGGTGTCAAGGGAAGGTCTGGGCAGTAGTGAAGGGTATATATGTTGCGCCCAGCCAGGTGGAGCTGGGGGAAGCCAAGTGAGGGGCTATGGGCCATTCTGTATGTGTGTAAAAATAGATGGAGTGCTTGATGTGTTTGTGTGTGTGCCTGTATGATGGATAGGAGAGGGTGTAAGGTGGATGTGTACATTGTGTGTCTGTATGCATAATGTATTTGTGTATACTGTGTGTCTGTGCGTACTGTGCATCTACGTGAATTGTTTCTGTGCATTGTTTGTCTCTATGCATTGATTTAGTCTCTGTGCAGCGTTTGTTTCTGTGCATAGTGTCTCTTTGTGCGTTGTGTGTCTCTGTGTGAATTGTGTCTGTGTGTATAGTGTGTCTGGGTGTATTGTGTGCCTTTGCGTACATTGTGTGTCTTGTTTATAGTATCTTCATGTTCATTGTGTGTCTATAGGCCTTGAATCTGTGTGATTTGTCTGAGTCATTACGTGTGATGGGAAAAGGTGGCAGTGGGCTCTGTCTCCATCCTGGGTGTCCCGATGGCGTCATGGGCAGGAATAGCTCTGAGCTCATCTCCTGGCTGTGGAACTGATGGCTCTGGGAAGGGAGATCAGGGCAGTGCCAGGGTTTGGCCTCGTCAGAGCTTCTGTCAGGGATGGGGGGCCTGCAGTTGGGGCATGACTGCCTGGAGGCAGCACAAAAAAGCAACTATGGCTCAAGCTCTAGGCCATTGCCTGAGTCTGCCAGGCCCAGGGGAGGCTTGGAGGAGGCACATCTGCACGGCAGCTGGGAGTCCTGAGTGAACCCACAGACCAGATCATCTGCCTCTGACCTCCCAGTCCTCAGGAGACCACATTGAAGTCAGCCCCAACTGCTAGTCAAGAGGAGAGAAGATGGGGCTGGAGAGATAGCACAGCGGTGGGGCGTTTGCCTTGCATGCAAAAGGACTGTGGTTTGAATAACAGCATCCCATATGGTTCCCTGAGTATGCCAGGAGTGATTTCTGAGCATGGAGCCAGGAGTAGTCCCTGAGTGCTGCTGGGTGTGACAAGGAGAAGGAGGAGGAGGAGGAGGAGAAGAAGAAGAGGTGGAGGAGGAGGAGGAGAAAAGATCCCCTAATGGTGCCTTCATCTTACACCCTTCAGCGTCTATGAGGAGAGAAATCAGGGGCAGTTCTCCCCATCTCCCAAACAACACCATGGCCAGTTCTTATAAGGGCCTGGGGAGAGGCCAGGGACTCACAGGTGGGGAAGACCCTCAACTCCACTCTTGCTCTCTTCACCTCCCTCCCTCGAGCCTTCCTCTCTTCCATCAATCCCTTCATCTTTTCCTCAATTTCTTCATTTTTCCTACTCTCCATTACTCTTTTCTTCCCTCCATTTTCTCTCAATCCTTCCATTTTCCCTCAATCCCTTCTTCCTTCTCTTCATTTCTCCTTCCTTCCCTCCATCCTTCTCTCAACCCTTCCATTTTCCCTCAATCCCTCCATCCTTCCCTCTCTTCATTTCTCCTTCCTTCCCTCCATCCTTCTCTCAACCCTTCCATTTTCCCTCAATCCCTCCATCCTTCCTTCTTTTCATTTCTCCTTTCTTCCCTCCACCCTCTCATTCTTTCCATTTTCCCCTCAATCCCTCCATCCTCTCATCTCTCTATTTCTCCTTCCTTCTTCTCTCTCACTTCCTGCTGCAACTCTGCAATAACTGGTGCCTTGACATCCACTTTGGACCCAAGAGCAAATTTCTGCAGGAAATTGATTTCATGGAAGAGAAGACCTTGAGTAAATATATTCATAGCATCCAAACCCAAACTGCCCTTCCGACTTCCAGATTCCTTGTAAGAGAAAAAGGATTGTCCTTGATGGGTGAATTTCTTGCAGTGTGATGCATCTTGAGCTCAAGGATAAGTTTGAGAATGCCAAGTGGGCAATATGCCCAAACCCCTGCAGGCAGGGAGAACAGTGTGTGCCAGGCAGAGGTGTGAGAGAGATGCCCCATTCCTGGAACAGGTGGTCTAGGCTGTTTTGCACCAAACTCAGCTCTCAGTGCCCTGTGGAGGGGGTTGGCATTTGGCTGTGGGCATTTGGGCAAAGGGAGCCTTTGAAGGCACTTCTAGAAATTCAAGGGAGGAGAGGCAGGAGGCCCCGAAGGGGGGCAGGTGAGAGCTGCATAGGAGAGGGAGGAGAGGCAAGGTGGCTGGGAGGGGTGAAGTTTGAAGGGCTGAAGGTGGGGTGCTTGGCTTGAGGTGCTTGGCTGAGGGCTGAAAGTGCTGCAGAGCGAACTAAAGAAGGGGCCCAGAGCACAGAGACACTGGAGAGGTAAAGAAACTGGAAAGGAAACAGATGGAGGAGGGAGACCAAAATGGAATGAGGGCAGACAGGAGTTCAGACAGAGCATGAAACCCGTGTTGAATACTGCTGAAACCACTTACCTGCCTTTTCTCTACACCACAAAACCCCCTCCCCAGCTCCCACCCCACTTGCAGAGCTGCTCTTCTCAGGCTTAATTCAACAGCCTCAGGGGTCCCACTGAGCTTAAACCAGTCATTGAGTTTCTCTGCTCTACACCTTCCTTGGCTGCCTCACAGAAAGAAGGGGATCTGTTCTCCATGTTGCCTTTGATGCCTTAAAGATTCCCCACCATCACCCAGATTGTCCTCCAATTGTCCTCCATTTCTCTTTCCTCCTCAAGCTCTGAGGTCTCCTTGAGGAACAGGAACAATCCAAATCTCTTTCTTCCTCTAGTATTTTCCTCAGTCTGAAACTACTCCCTGGAACCATTGCCACCTCTCCCACAGCTTATCTTTGGCACCCTCAGACCCCACTTGCCCCCAAGCTCCTCTCCAGGGCTGATAATGCAACCCATGTCATCTGACAGGTGGGGTAGCTCTGCAAAGTTGGTGCCTCTGGCTCTCATTTCCTCCTGGATTCCACCTCGCATAGACAGATGCTGGCCCAAGTGGCCAGTACAATGGTGTTGGCATTGTCTCCTGAGACAGAAGGTGACTTGGGGAAATGGGTGGTACAAAGTAGGGGCATCAGCAGTGCTATTTACTATAGCCAGTCTCTGGAAACAACCATGATGTCCTTCAACAGATGAATGGTTAAAGAAGCTGTGGTACATATACACAATGGAATATTATGCAGCCGTCAGGAGAGATGAAGTCATGAAATTTTCCTATAAATGGATGTACCTGGAATCTATTATGCTGAGTGAAATATGTCAGAGGGAGAGAGATAGATGCATCTATCTAAATCTCATCTATGAGTTTTAAGAAAAATATAAGACATTATTGCAACAATTCTCAGAAAAAAAAAAGAGAGGAGGGCTGGAAGGTCCAGCTCACGACATGAAGCTCACCATAAAGAGTAATGAGTTCAGTTAGAGAAATAACTACACTGAGAACTATCATAACAATGTGAATGAATAAGGGAAGTAGAACGCCTGTCTAGAGCACAGGTGGGGATGGGGTGGGGAGGAGGGAGACTTGGGACATCGGTGATGGGAATGTCGTACCAGTGAAGGGGGATGTTCTTTACATGACTGAAACCCAACTACAATCATATTTGTAATCAAGGTGTTTAAATAAATATATATATATATTTTTTAAAAAACGTAGAGGCATCAGACCTCATTTTGGAAGGCTGGCTGCAGAGGGGAAGCAGCAGCCAGGCTGGGGTTAGAAAATGAGGTGAGGTGATAGTCCTAATGGCCACCGATTTTCTGATGATTAGCAAGCATTTATTCTTTTGATATGGTTAATATCTCCTGTTCAAGTGAATTTATTATTGCCACTGAAACCATGCACCAATAAATTTATTTGCTATTCAGATTCAGTAAAAACAAGAGAGAGAATGAAAGAAAAAGAGAAAGAAAGAAAGAAAGAAAGAAAGAAAGAAAGAAAGAAAGAAAGAAAGAAAGAAAGAAAGAAAGAAAGAAAGAAAGAAAGAAAGAAAGAAAGAAAGAAAGAAAGAAAGAAAGAAAAGAAGAGAAAGAAAGAAATAAGAGAAAGAAAGAAAGAGAAAGAAAGAAAGAAAGAGAGAGAAAGAGGAGAAAGAAGAAAGAAAGAAAGAAAGAAAGAGAAAGAGAAAGAAAGAAAGAAAGAAAGAAAGAAAGAAAGAAAGAAAGAGAAAGAAAGAAAGAAAGAAAGAAAGAAAGAAAGAAAGAAAGAAAGAAAGAAAGAAAGAAAGAAAGAAAGAAAGAAAGAAAGAAAGACAGAAAGACAGAAAGACAGAAAGAAAGAAATTGGGGTGGGGGTCTGCTTTTTTCCAGGTGGAGTGGTAGAAGCAACATTCAATGCAGATAGGAGGATCTGCTGGAGGAGCATCTAGACATGGGAGAAGTGATGGGCTATAAGGGGCAGGGACAGAGAGAGACTCAGAGCTTAAAGGGTCTTTGGGTATACAGAGGCTCCCACAAACTTCTCCTCTCCTAAGGAACCAGTAAGAGCGCCCTTGCTGGCATTTCCTCCTCTATTTGGCCTCTAACCAGCACAGAGCCAAGATGTGAAGACAATGTGGAAACCTGAGTCCCATAAACATTTGTATTTGCTTCTGAGACAAACTCTTGGCCAATCTGTCTGTGGCTTTGCCTGAAAGCTCTTGGAGACCATGGTCTTTGTGCCGCTGTCCAGAACAAATAATCTTACTGATGGTGGTGGAAAATGCAACAGTTTATTGCTTTTCTCTCTCTAACAAATGGAAGTCCGGGTCCCATTATCCTCTAGTACCTACATTTTACCTCTCCTTACCTGCTCTTCTTCAGGATACCCATTGACCTTAAGATCACAAGTTAGCTTCAGTGTTCCAGCATCCCATCTGTATCCCAGGAAAAATGGGGGGAAATGCCAGAGGAGGAGTAGCAAAGGGAGTTTTCTAGAAGCCACTTTGCTTAGGACCCATTACCTAGGACTGTATGCCATGTCCACACCCAGTGGTGCTCAGGGCTTACTCCTAGCATAGTGCTCAGAGGTCACTCCTAGAAGTACTCAGGAGACCATATGACGTATTATAAATAGAAGTGGGGTTGACCATGGGCAAGGCAAGGGCCCTATTCTACCATTCCTCTTCTATCTTGAGAAATACATTTTTGGGGTTTCTTGAGAGGCTATACCTCTTGCTGTGCTCATGAGTTACTCCTGACTCTCTGCATTCAGCCCTTGACAGGGCTCAGAGAACCATAGGGGATATTGGTCTATCTCTTCAGCTCCTCAAAATGCATTCTTTTATTCAAGTTCTTCACAACCCTAAGTCTTAGTGCTACATCAAAGGGAGCACTGGGTAGTGACTAAGTCAATGGTGGTGCCTGCCATGGGCATCTCCATGTCTCTCCTTCATCCTTTATAAATAAGCACACCAGGGGCTAGAGTAGTGATGCAGTGGTAGGGCATTTGCCTTGCATGTGACTGACCTAGGACAGACCGCGGTTCGATCCCCAGGCGTCCCATATGATCCCCCAAGCCAGGAGCAATTTCTGAGCGCATAGCCGGGAGTAATCCCTGAGCATCACTGGATGTGGCCCAATAAAAAACAAACAAACAAAGTAAAAATAAAAGGCACACCAATCATGGAATGGAACATAATGTTATGACTCTGGGTCCCTTGCATCTATGGCCTTCTCTATGGCCTGTCTTCCCTCAAAAAGGAGCCAGGTACCATTTTATGAAGTCAAATATCATCATCCCCATTTTCTACAGCACAGGAAAGAACTTCTCCAGACTCCCCAAAACCTCATGAAGGTGGTCTCTGTGCCCGTAGAGAACAGAGATGTCAAATCATTTGACCACAGAAAATTGATGGCAAAGCCCAGTGTCTGGGAGTGGGAGAAAGATGTCAGGTTGAGACTTGTCTAGGCAGGATTCAGCCCTGATGGCCCCGATGAGCGTCAAAGGTGGGGTACTCAGCCCAAGAGCACCAAAACTGCCTTCCCCAGTGTGGTCTCATGGGCCGCAGTAGGGCACCGGGAACCCCTAGTTGATTCAAGCTGTGGCTGCAAGCAGACTAGGGGGATGGGGCGTTCATTTATAATAACTTTCAACCCAACTGGGGGCGGGGTGAAACTGGCCAACAATGAACTTGAAAGGTGGAAGAAATTGTTTTCCCCCTCCAAGTCCATTTCCTTGGGTCAAAAGCGCTTTGGGTAGGTGGGTTTACCAGCAGACCATGAAGACCTGAGCTTGTAATCCCTCAACAGCGAGCCAGCATTGGCGCCCGGTCAACCCGCCACCACTCACAATCAGGTTCTGCCCGCGGGCACCCCTGTCCCCCCTCTGAAATGCGTTATTTATGGCTCCTAGGCGACTCCCAGACCTGACAACTCAGGAATGAACTCTGATACGATCAGAGTCAATTCATCTCTCCCCTTCCTTACCCATAAGCTTTTGGCCCCCCTCTTTTTTCCTTTCTTTCCTTTTTTTTCTTTTTTCTTTCCAAGTCAGTACCGATGAAGAATTTCATTCAAGGCACAAAGGAGTGACAAAGTTGGCAGGGAACCCCAAGAGTTCCGGTGCTGATGAAACTTATGATTCATAAGTTTCTTTTAGGAAGACAGAGTCCCAGTGAGAGTGGCTGGGAGAACAGGACACCTGCATTGGGGTGCATGACTCTGGAGGGCCCAAGAGACCCCCCCCCCTGCACTGCTATCAACTCAGAGAGGGGTCACGGCCTGGACTGGCCACGCAATAACCCTGCACACCAGACTGTGGTTAGTAGCAGGAGACTTTCGTTCTAAAGTCAGTAGAACCTTGTTGAGGGGCTCTGAGCAAAGTTCTCCTTCTGTTTCTCCACTACCAAAATGGAGCCTCAGTTTCCCTCTCTCAAAAGTGACTTTGAAAGTGGGTGTAGGGAATTTCAAACTTTCCTCAAAGGTTGAACCCCTGTTTGATGATTAAATAGAGGCACTCAAGAAAGAATGTCTAAAAACATGAAATAAAATAAAATAAAATAAATGGAGCTGGGGAGATAGGACAAAGGGAACAGAAAACACATTTTACAAGAGGGAACCTTGGGTTAAAGCCCCAGCGCTATCAGCCCTCAAATAAAAATAAAAATACAAACAAAGAAGAGGCGCCAAAACCAAACAGGTGCAAGACTACTAAGTAGTAAACTAGGTACAGAGAGGACCACGTTTTCTAGCAGCCCCGGGGATGAGGGAGGAGGCTATGGGAGGTAGGACGAAAATGGAGGTATAGGGAGGACAAATCGGTGATGGGAATCCCCCTGATTTTATGTAAATGTGTACCTAAAATATTATTGTCAACAATATGTAAGCCACTATGTTCAAAATAAAAATTATATTTAAAAAATAAATAAAAACAAAGAAATAGTTTTCTTTTTAATATAGTCATTTGTTTCCTGTTTCATCCACCATATTCTAGGAAATCTTCAGAACTTCAGGACCCCACAAAAGACAAAAAAATTTTTTGTCATTTTTTGTTTGTTTTGTTTTGGGGCTACACCTGGCGGTACTCTGGGGTTACTCCTGGCTCTGCACTCAAGGATCATTTCTGGTGAGCTCAGAGGACGATATGGGATGCCGGGGATCAATCCTGGGTCAGCCACTTGCAAGGCAAGTGCTCTGCCAGCTGTACTATCATTCTGGCCAAAAAGTCTTATTAAAGGCAAGATCCATACATGGAGACATTCCCAGTGGAGGCTTGGGGTATATGGTGGTGGGAAGAATATCCTTGACTGTTGAACCCACCTCATCTCCAGCTCCAACTACTCCCAACAACCTCCCAGCAGAAAAAGGTGGGAAATTACCTGATAAAGGGTCCCCAAGCCATCCCCTTTCCTGAGGCTATTCTAACTAAGGCTGAGGGAAATGAATCACTGGAAGAAGTAGGAATAGGGATTGGTCTGTCAACCATTGCTCCCCGAGGACCTGAAAAAGTCAGGGTTCTTCTCTAACTTTTTTTTTTTTTTTTTGCTGCTGCTGCTGCTACCAAGAAGGAACATGGATGTGGATGCACAACAGATGTCATTCGCACTGCTTTAAGAAATGGGGGAATGGGGCCCGGAGAGATAGCACAGCGGCGTTTGCCTTGCAAGCAGCCAATCCAGGACCAAAGGTGGTTGGTTCAAATCCCGGTGTCCCATATGGTCCCCCGTGCCTGCCAGGAGCTATTTCTGAGCAGACAGCCAGGAAGTAACCCCTGAGCAACGCCGGGTGTGGCCCAAAAACCAAAAAAAAAAAAAAAAAAGAAATGGGGGAAAGGAAGAGAGCAATAGTACATTGGGAAGAAGAGTGTTTGCCTTACATAGGCAGACCTGAGATTTTTCTTTTTGGTTTTTGGGTCACACCCGGCAGTGCTCAGAGGTGATTCCTGGTTCTGCATTCAGAAATCACTCCTGGCAGGCTCAGGGGACCATATAGTATGCCAGGATTTGAACCACCAACTTTCTACATGCAAGGCAAATGCTTTACCTCCATGTTACCTCTCCATCCCCAAGACCTGAGATTTTTTTCAAGACACACCATATGGTCTTCTAACCAGCCAGGAGGAATCCCTGAACACAGATCAGCACCACCAGGTGTGGCCTGAAAAATCAAACAAGCAAACAAATGAGGGCCTAGTGCAGCAGTTAGAGTGCATGACTAGCATGTGCTCAAACTGGATTCAACTCCCAGGGTTGAACTTACAGGGCTCCCTGAGAATCGCCAGGTACAGCTCTGGGGCATCACACACTCATTCCTGCATCAACAGGGTGGTCTGGGTAGTTCAGGAGCAATAATACATTAAGGGAAGGCACTTGCCTTGCAAACAGTCAACCTGAATTTGGTCCCCAGCACCCAGAACTTTGCCAGGAGTGAGTTTTAAGCAGAGCCTCCAGGAATGAGTTTTAAGCATTGTTGGATGTGGCCCCAAAACTAAAGAGAGACAGACAGACAGTAAGAGAAGTAGAAATAGCAGTCTTTGTTCATGGGGTGAGGAAAGCAGTAGGGAGGCCCTTCAGATACAGCCCTCATATCTGATCTCTTTGGAGGAAAGAACAAGGAAGGGAAGAGAGCTCTTTACTTCCAGAATCTTTCAGCTTCCTTCCTAGCCAATACATCTGGCCACAACCTCCATGCCCAGCAAGGTCTAAGCAGACACATCAGATGATACTCTGCCCCCAGAGAATAGTACTGCTCCTGGCAGTAGCCAGAGCTTTAGACACTGGACAATCTACCAGGCAGGGGAGGTCTGACTCTCCATGTTTCCCAACACCCTAATCTCTTCTCAAGTCTGACCCGTAGAAACCGGAAGTGAGGAAAGGTGACTAAAGGGGTCTGAATTTCCATCTCTAGCATGAACAATGCGTGAGGCTCCTATGATTCATATCACTGATCCACACTACTTTGCTTCGTCATCACTGAAACTGGCTCAGAGGTGATGCCATGAATCCCTCGGTAGGGAGTCCCCTTCCTTCCCCTATGCATGTCACACCATCACAGCATCTATGTGAAGTGTTGTACAAGGGGCTCTGTCTATAACACCACAGAGCTGAAAGTCATAGATGACACATGTTTTTTTTTCAGTATCTCAATATTGCTTGGGGGGATGGCAATGAATAGGGATACCAGATATGATGCAGGGAGCCAAGCATTAGCCTGGCATACAGCTCACCCCAATTTAATTTTCAGCACCTACTATGGTCTCTTGAGCTTTATCTCCACCCCAGGAATAATCCATATGTGCAGATCCAGGAATAAGCCTTGAGCACCATTAGGTATGATCCCCAAATAAACTAAAGCAAACAAACACATAAAAATTAATAATAGAAGCAGAGATGTGGAAGCTATTGGTGCATCATCAGGGCGAAGAGGTCAATAGTACAGCATTTCAATGAGGCTGACTGTCCAGAGGACTTGTGTGACTGTTCCCTGGTGAAACTCTGTTTTCACCTATGCCACCACCCCAGGCCAAGTCTACCCATGGTAGCAAGAGGCCCAACAGCAGCTCAAAAGTCCTAGAAAGTAGAAGACATTCTTCACATGGCACTAAGCACCTGACAGATCTTAGTCATCTCTCATCACTGGACCCAGAAAATAATCTTGTTTAATGAGCTAGGCCCAAGAATCATCAGAACCCTGGAGTGTGAATCTACTTCCCCACCAAATCATGTTATAGACAAAATAATAAATCCTCCTTAACAAAGCAAAGGACAATTCCAAGACCACTAGAGGGAATAGGGGACTTGAAATTGTTTAAGCATGGAATCTCCTTTCAGACTACAGTTTACCTGATGGACTCCAGCTTATCTGATGCAGGTTGAAGAGTTGGATAATGAGTGAATGGGTGGGTGGTTGAGTGAAGAAGAGGTGGATAAGAAGATAAATGGCTGGATAGTTGGATGGATGGACAGATGGTTGGATGGGTTTGCAGATGGATGGTTGCATGGATTAATGGGTGTGTGGATGGATGGATGATGCATGGATGGATGTAAGCATGGATAAATTGATGGGTGAAGGTATAGGTATATTCGTGATAGATAAATGTATGGATAGATTAATGTGTGGATGTGCAAAGGAGGAGATAGGGAAAAGAAAGGAAATATGGGAGAGAGGAAGGAATAGACAGATGAATGGATGGATAATGGATAAATGATGAATAGGTTAGCAGAGGAATGAGTTAGTGAATGATGATGATTGGATGGATGGGTTGGTGGGTGGGTAGAGGGTGATTGGTGAATGGATGAGTAGGTAGGCAAATGGATGGATGAGTAAAAGGATGTATTAGTGGTGGGCAGGTGGATGCACAGAAGGAGGGAGAGATTAAGTAATGTACAGATGGATGAATAGGTGATGGATTTATGGATAATGGATGGTAAGCAGCTGGATGATGAATGGATGGATTAAGGAGTGAGTGGATGGGTGGATGAATGGATGGATGGGTAAGTAAGTATACATATAGATGGATTGGTGAGTGAATGTATGGGTTGAAGGAATATTGATACATAGATGGGTGAGTGGATAGTAGGAGTGGACAGATAGATAAACAGAGATGATATGTAGGTGGACTGATGGAATACAAATCTTCCAAGATATCCCATCTCTCTCCCAGAGTCCAGGACTAGAACCAAGCACTCACTCAGTAACAGCTTCTTTCAGCATTACACACATATAGAGGGTCCTGACCCTGCCCTCTGACCTCTGCCCTCTAACCTTATTTGCCTCACACATCCTTTCAGGACAGCCTTGCAGACACTGAGACAAGAGATGACCTGGTCCTGCTTTTTCAGTTGCATTCCATGAAGAAACTCATTGCCCGTGATCCCCTCTGGTCACCCCTTCCCAGACTGTCTTCCACAGAGTCTCAATTGCAGTTGCAGTAAAGGGGCTCTGCAGTGTGGATCTGGGGGCAGTGATCACATTCTCCCTCAGTGTTAAAATTGGCACACCTGATTCTCTATAACATGTGGGAACTGAACCCCAGGGCAAAGTTGAACCCTCAGGGGCCTGAGTACGACCAACTTGGTTTCTGGACTTGAGGATTGACGTTTTGTCCAGTCCCTGTCAGCTGTTGTCTGCCTGGGCATGGAGTCACCTTGAGCCCCAAACCCAACTATGAGCTGCCTCTAGCCTCTGTCTACACCCAGTGTTTCTCACTGAACCTCCAAGGCAGTGCTGGTGGCTCATGTTTGGTGCAGGAGAGACAGAGGTGCAGGGGGAGACTTTCAATCTATTTCTGGAGGAGAGAGGGCACAGTACCCCCTTTAGATAGGGGTGCCTGTGTCAGAGCCTGGTTCTGAGATTCCTCTTTCCTTTTCCTCCCTTTGACTGGAGGGGGTGTCATCATTCTTTTCTTGCCAGTGTTCTCAAAGTTCTACTTCACTCCAACTCACAGATGGGTAGGACACAGGTATATGTTTACTCAATGCAGAAACTGAGGTCTGCAGTGAGACTGCACCTTGTCTGGGTTGTTCCCTAGTCTCTGGAGCCAGACTAATGTTCCTCACTTGCAGGCAGGCCAGGGCAATGGTTAGAGCATTCTGAAAACTGGAGTATTCAGCAAACCCTCAAGGTCAGCTTACCTGGCTGAAAAATGTGCAAGCCCAGGGCTCTCCCTTACACCATCCAGGAGCTCTGAGGCATAAATGAGACAGTGCCCAGGCCTAGAAATTGGCACTCTGTGCATTTGTCTGGCACTGGGCAGCTAGCACAAGTCTGCCCTGCCCACCCTCATGGCTCACAGGCTGATTTATGAGCTGGTGCCCATCAGGCTTTGGGAGCCCAAGAAGAAAGACAGTCAATTGCATGCCCTCACCCCAACATAGGTTCCACTAAGCAGAGGACAAGAACACGCATCTGGGGTCACTGCTAGTGGCAGCCAAGTTCAGGGTTATTCCTCTGCTTAGTCCCGTGGCTCCAAGGAGAAGCAGAAACAGTGCTGAGGAAATCCCTGAGATTTCTGTCTCAAAACCAGTGGCCTCCTTTCTGAAATCCAGACTTTACTCAGTAAGCAAAGCCAGGAATTGACTCCAAGGTGAAAGTGCTGTGATACAGATTTAGGAGAAAAATTCAAAGCAGGAACTGGCCATGCATGCCAGCCAGGATTGCCAACAGAAGAGACCATTCAGGGATGACCTCTGGAGAGGGTGAGAAAAAGACACAGCTGCCAGAGAGAAGATGCCAGAAAGAGGAAGCGGAGGGTGCAAATACCAGGGGTGTTGGTGGCAGCCACAGGATGGCTGTGTTTGAGGGACAGTGAAGTGTGAGGTACAGTGCAAGAGGGCTGGAAGGAATAAGAAGAGAGGGAAGGATGGAGAAGAGGGGGCCATAAGAAGATCTCCAAGAAAGAAGCTGCTTCTCTGGACCACATGAGCACTTAAAGAGCTTGGGGACTGGAGTCTGGAGGAGAAAACAGCACAGATATGAGCTCAGAGCATCCTGCCTAAAATTATAAACATGGGGAGTGGACAGTACAGTGGGTAGGGTGCATGCCTTGCATAAGCTGACTAGGATTTGATTTCTGGCATCCTGTTTGGTCCCCTGAGCATCACCAGGAGTGACTCCTGAGTACAGAGAGGAACCCCTGAGCACTGCTGGGTGTGACCCCAAAGCGCAAAAAATAAAAACAAGTGATAATACAATAGGTAGGGCACGTGCCTTGCACATGGCGAAGCTGGTTTCAACCCCAGATACTAGATAGATGGTGAGTATAGTAGTAGGGTTTACCTGATGCTGACACACTTTCTAGGCACCTCTGTACCCCTAGATGACTCTGTAGGGGCTGAAGACCTTGGGAGGAGAATTGACTGAAGTTCCCTCAAAGGAGCTCCAGAGCCATGAGTCCCCACATGGAAGCTCAGAGAGAGTCAGCAATTTCCCCCAAGGTCATACAGCACAAGAATTAGGTGGGTCCTGGCAGGTGGGAGATTCCTCTCCTCAAAACACTACAGGCTGGCTAAGGAGGTTTCAAGGAGAAGAAAGGAGAGACTCAGTGTCTCAGAGGCAGAGAAATTCCTCTTGTCTAACAATCACGTCATCGGCCGGGACACTGTGGCCCCAAGCCACCGGCCCGTCCTTCATGACCTCATCTCTTGGCTGGGCCCCAGCACAGAGCTGATGCCCAGAATCAATACCTCTTGGCAGCTTCCAACTCCCCCTTGTCTTCTTGTCAGTCTCCCCAACTCCAGTGGCACTGCCCAGCTGCACACCCACGCAGCACCTGCCCATGGCTGCCAGATATTCAAGCATAAACTATGCCTGGAGAGATCAGAAACCCACAGGGTGTGCAAAGTTCCCCCAACCATCATCTCCCAGGCTCACCTGGTCTGCAAGGCCTCAGCTGATAGTATGAGCGTAGGTTCAGTCAACGCTAATGGAAATGCTTAAGAAATGCCAGGTACTGGTGCTGGAGAGATAGTATAGTGGGTAGAGTGCTTGCAAGTGACAGATCCAGAGGGTCCCCTGAACCCACCAAGAGTTATTCTTGAGTGCAAACCCAAGAATAAGCCCTGAGCATGGTCGAGTGTGTCCCAAAACCAAAAAAGAAAATAAATAAATGCCAGGCACCTCCCTTCTTATTTAGGATGACTACACCCAGAGGTGCTCAGGGTTTACCTCTGGCTCTGTGCTCAGAATCACTCCTGGCGGTGCTCAGGGACTATGCATGTTGTATAAGATAAACACTCTACCCACTGCACTACCTCTTCAATCCTCTCCTTCTTCTAATAGGGATCCTAATAGCAGGTCTGGGGCCAGGATCAACCTTAACAGTAGCCTACAGAGAGGGTGCTTGGTCATGTTTATTTCTAGGTGGGAAAGCAGGGCTGAGAGAGTGATGGCCAGTTTG
Source organism: Suncus etruscus (assembly GCF_024139225.1). Classification (NCBI taxonomy): domain Eukaryota; kingdom Metazoa; phylum Chordata; class Mammalia; order Eulipotyphla; family Soricidae; genus Suncus; species Suncus etruscus. Next base: position 30,690,754 of record NC_064867.1, on the reverse strand, counting down.
GGATCAGCACCTAATGGCCTCAGCACTGAGGGCTGTTTTTGGCCAGAGTGGAAAAGCTGCCTAGAGAAGGTGACATAGCTGCTTTCCTTTCCAGGGTGAGGAAATACACATTCAGGAAGATCAAGGTCATGCTGAAGGTTAAAGGGCAACCTAGGACACAAGAGAAGAGGCACAGGCCTCGAGGTTTGTGGCATGAAAAATCACATCACCATGAGCAGGGCCCTGCCTGGCAGTTCCCCAGGGAATATGCCACTCCTATCACTAGACAAGGTTGGACAGCAGGTCCACCAGGTATCAGGGAAGGGCTACAGCAGACAGGGTCCAGCTGTAAAATTCAGGCCTGGTAGCAGGCAGAAAACTGAGGCAAATATAAGAGACAGGGGTGTCAGGCCAGATATGCCTCCCTCAAAAGCAGGGGTGAGGTCTTTGGCTCCAGTCATTACTATTACCTAGAAATGGGGAACTTCTGGGGGTTCTTATTTACTTTGTTTTTCCTCCAAAAGTAGTCATTTTAAATCTGGCTTTGGAGGCCAGAGAGATAGTGTTGTGGGTAGGGCATTTGCTTTGCACAGGGTTGATCCAAGTTCTATCTCTGGCATTCCATATAGTTCCCTGAGACAGCCAGGAGTGATTTCTAAGTGCACAGACAGGAGTAAATAAACTGTGAGCTCCACTAGGTGTGGCCCCCTCAAATAACAAACAGACCATTTTGTGTTTATTTGTTTGGTTGGTTTAATTTGGTGTTTACACCATAACCAGTAGCATTCAGGGGTTACTCCTGGCTCTGCACTAAGAAATCACTCCTGAGATGGTCAGGGAATAAGATGAGATGCCAGGAATTGAACCTGGGTTGGCCACATGCAAGGCAAATGCCCTATCTGCTGTGCTATGACTCTGGCCTCAAAAAACCTGGTATTGATAGGTAATGATAGATTAGAGCAGGGGGCATACCAGCAGGGCTTACTCCTGGTTCTGTGCTCAGGAGTGACCTCTGGTAGGGCTCATAAACCCCCCCATATGTTGTGGGATTAGAACCAGAGTCCACAGGAGGTCAGATACCTCACCCCAGTACCATTTCTCAGGCCCAAGGACTTGTTAGAGACTCACTGAAAGCACCAAGGGGTAGACAAACTTATATACTAGCAGAGAGGACCCCCCATATAGTGTTGGACTGAAGGGGCACAACACCAGGCCTGACCCTAGCAGATTCAAGGGGCAAGTAGCAACCCCAATACCACCCAGTATGAAAGCAGTGGGGCCGGTGTGAGGGGTTTCTTGAACTTCAGTCTCAGCTCCAGAAAATTCAGCGATGCTTCTGATGCACCCCAGAACCCTACACAGCTGCTTCATTTGGAAGTGATCTCTCCAAGGTTTGTAGTGCCCTCACATTAGGATCCAAAGATTACTGAGACCCCAAAGGATGCTGCTGGGTTTGTGGAGTTGGCTGGAAGAAGGGGGCAATCTTGGGCTTTCAGAGAATGTGGTGTCTTCTCTGTGTAAACCCAGAGAGCAGTGAGGAAGGTTGGGTGATGGTAGAATATTCTAAAATATGGGCCAGTGTAGATGGACCAGCCTAAGCTCTTCTTTCTGTCTTGGACTCTGTGCATTTGTGATTGGGTTCAGGGGTTTGGGAACAGGTACTGAGAGGCTTAGCCATGCTGTGGGTGTCCAGGGGGAGTATCGTTTTGGGGACCACACAGGAACTGGTGCTGACTAGGTGTGGGTGACTAACTCGCTGGCCATCATCCTATTGTTTCTATACTGGGGGAGGGGTCTTCATGCCTCGTTTCTGGTCCCCAAATGACCTCAAAGGTCAGACTGTGGAAGACAATTGCCCTCGGTGACCCTAAAAGCCCACAGTCTCTGCCCATGCCCACAGGACCCATCTCCACTCCCAGGACTTTTGCTATCATCTTCTCTGTTGTTGCCATGGCTGATATGCAAACATAGTTAGATATTGAATTTATCTTTATCATCTAATGTATTGTATGTAAACATTTTTATGGGATTATTATGTTACTGACCTTACCCTTATGTGATTGTGCCCTACCCTAGGGTGTGACCTGGTATTCTGCTCCCACCCTAGGCTCTAGGGTGGTTCCTGATTCTGCTCCCACCCTAGGGTGGTACCTGATTCTGATGTATAAAATCAAGGGTCTGTGGAAGGCAGGGGCTTTTTTTTCTGGGGCTGATTCTGGGGCTTTTGGCCTCAGCCTTATCCATGAAATAAAGCTGATATCTTCAGAAGCCTGACTGCCTGTTTGCTATATACCTGCCACATTCACCTCAGAACCACCGGCTGAACAGGGTAACAGACGCGTGGTCCGAGCTGGAGGAGAAAGGCCTCATCCTCCATCCCTTCATCAGTCAACCTCATCAGGGGCTGATGTGCAACATCATGGCGCCTGAACTGACCCTATCCTGATCGGTGATTGTGTCCTACCCTAGGGTGTGACCTGGCATTCTGCTCCCACCCTTGGGTGGTACCTGATTCTGATCCTACCATGGGGTGGTACAGGGGCTGATTTGCAACAATCTAGATGTCAAGCCAAGAGAATAATAAATAGGGGCCAGAGGTAGGACAGTGGTAGAGTGTTTGCCTTGCATACAGCTGACCCAGGACGGACCTGGGTTCAATCCCCAGCATCCCATACGATCCCCAAGCCAGGATTGATTTCTGAGCACATAGCCAGGAATAACCCCTGAGCGTCACCAAGTGTGGCCCCCCCCCAAAAAACGAAATTATTATTAATAATAATAATAAAAGAAAGAATAAAGAATGTAACTTCAAACCTGGAAATCCACATGGAATTTAAATACAGGGTAAGCATGTTGAACTCAGAATTATGAAATACTCTCAACATGAAGATGGAAGGGGCCGGAGAGATAGTTTGCGGGCAAACCAGGTTTGATCTCCAATATGCCATATGGTTCCCGGAGCCTGCCAGGGATAATTTCTGAGCTCAGAGCCAGGAGTAACCCCTGAGCACCGCCAGGCATGGTCCCCAAACCAAAAACCAAAAATAACAAACAAGCAATCCGCACAAAGGCCTTCTGGGACCAATAGGAAGAAGTCACAGACTGAAGGGCCATGAATGAATGACCTTAGGGTACAGATGGTTTTTTCTTTTGGGGGGTCACACCCTGCGTGCTCAGGGGTTACTTACTTCTGACACTGCACTCAGGAATCTCTCCTGGCAGGATGTGGGGCTTGGTACAGGATGCTGGGAATCGAACCCAGGCCGGGCACATGCAAGGCAAGCTTCTACCGCTGTACTATGAATCACAAATGGGGGCCCGGAGAGATAGCACAGCGGCGTTTGCCTTGCAAGCAGCCGATCCAGGACCAAAGGTGGTTGGTTCGAATCCCGGTGTCCCATATGGTCCCCCGTGCCTGCCAGGAGCTATTTCTGAGCAGATAATCAGGAGTAACCCCTGAGCAACGCCGGGTGTGGCCCAAAAACAAAAACAAAAAACAAAAACAAATGGGCACAAAGGGGCCACCCTAAGGGTCCTGGGCTCCTAGAAAGCACATATCAGCCTGGTGACATGGCCCAGAGCTGCTGTGGGACAGTCCACCCCAGTGTCCGTTTGGTCCCAGGACCCTGGACAGCGCACGGGCAGCCTGGGGTCCTCCTGCCCGTGCAAGATCCCCCGGTTTGGCTGAGCAAGGCATTCACAGAGGAGAACGCAGGAGTCCCTGAGCTTTTCTGCACTGCAGGTTGCAAGGACAGACAGCAGGGCTGAGTCACCCATGTCTGGCCTGCATCCTCCCGCTGGCACCCATCAAAAATCCAGGTCTGATCACGATACCCTTCCTCTGCCCTCTCGGTGCTCCTGCTCTCCTGGAGGAGTCAAAGACAGCAACCACCCTCTCAAGGAGGGTCCTGCCCCAATGGGTGGAGGGGACAGGGGTGACAGGGGGGTGAGTTTTAGCTCTCCGGAGCCCCCTACTTCCCGAGCCCGGCATTGCCACCTGCCCAAGGCCATCTGCATAACCTCCTCGAAAACAGGCAAATTCCTGGGGGCCGCCTCCTGCCGCCCCTGGCCCCGGGCCCCGGCTCGCGCGGGCACTTGTGCAGACAGGCCGCACGAGTGGATTCCAGGAGCATAGCGAGCAGCCCCTCGGGCCTCGGAGGCTGCCCACCGAGGGGCACCGCCTGGTCCCCGCCCCTCCAGAAGATCTCAGAGCCATTCCTCCTTGGACCCCTCGTTGCATGCACTCCCTAGCTAGCACCCCATTCAGGATTCAGAATCATTTCCTTGCTAGATATTCCTCTATGCCCATTGTGCCCCGTGCTCAGCTCTTGAAGGAACTTGGAGCAGCAAATTGTAGGTTTGCAGACCCCTAGAGCCCGTGGGGAGTCCAAATAGAATCCCCCACTCCTAGTGCCAGTATTTTCTAGGACAGTCACCTGATGGCTCTAGGCCCTGCTTTCCTCTTTTCACTTTGATTTTCAACTGGGTCCTCAGCACAAACACCTCATTCTTTTTTTAGGGATGGGGTGTCAGGTCACATCCGGTGGTGCTCAAGGGGCTCTGAGCTCAGAAATTACTCCTGGCCAGCTTGGGGGACAATATGGGATATTAGAGATCGAATCTGAGTTAACCACATGCAAGGCAAAGGCACTATTCACTGCTGTGCTATCATTCGGTCCCCAACACCTTATTCTTTTTTTTTTTTTTTTTTTTTGTAGTTTTTGGGTCACACCCGGCAGTACTCAGGGGTTATTCCTGGCTCCAGGTTCAGAAATTGCTCCTGGCAGGCACAGGGGACCATATGGGACACCGGGATTCGAACTGATGATCTCCTGCATGAAAGGCAAACGCCCTACCTCCATGCTATCTCTCCGGCCCCCCTTATTCTTAAGGAGTACGTGAGTAAGCTCTGAGTGGCAGGATGAGATGGTACCATATCCAGAACTATCTTTGGGGGGTCTTTCTAAAATAGATCTATGCTGCCCTCATTCTGATACTATGCTTCTTCCCTCTTCCTTCATTCATCTGCTTGGAACACAGACACGATGGCTGGAACTCTGGCATTCATTTGGGGCTGTAAGGACTGGTTCTCTTCTGGGTTGGATGGAGCCAGGAGCTGAAAAGAAGCAGGGTCTCATTCCAGGTCTATCCCATTCCATACCTCTCTGCTTAAGACATGAAATAAATTGCTCTTGTATTCAAGCCTTTACCCGTTGATGCTCAGATTTGCACTCCATCCCTCTGAATATAGAGGTGGGTGAGCATGTAAGCCTGGAACAGACATGGGTCTATGAAAGGAATCTGGGCATGAATTGCTCAGAGTCCAGGCACCTGTCTTGATTTCTTTTTTTTTTTTTTTTTTTTTTTTTTTGGTTTTTGGGCCACACCCAGCGGTGCTCAGGGGTTACTCCTGGCTGTATGCTCAGGGGTTACTCCTGGCTGTCTGCTCAGAAATAGCTCCTGGCAGGCACGGGGGACCATATGGGATACCGGGATTCGAACCAACCACCTTTGGTCCTGGATCGGCTACTTGCAAGGCAAACGCCGCTGTGCTATCTCTCCGGGCCCCCTGTCTTGATTTCTTATGATTCCCCACACTCACTAGCCCTATACCTCTGATTTGTCTTTTGAATCTCGGGACCCCAAGATTATCCAGTGCCAGTGCTGGTGGCATCTACCTGACCTTGGCAAAGGTCTTTCTCTCATCTGAGTCCCCTGCATGCTTGACAGTTCCAGTTACTTAGTTCCTTATCCCATCTTGCTTGGCATCCTCAGGAACCAGGAACCCAAATGACAGTCAACCCTACTCTTCAGATCAGTTGTTTCCCAGGATCTTCCCACACAAGCTCAGCTCCTTCTGCAGTGATCCCAGTTAGTGACCCCCCCCCCACACACACACGCTACCCCCTGACCAGCCATCTCAGCCCTGGTGGAAAACCCAGACTTCTCAAAGGTGAAATTCCCCATGTCCATCCCTGAGCTAGGCATGACCATGGATGGCTTCCCCTGTCTTTCTCAGAACTCTGAACCCTGCATCTTAGGAAGAAGCTCAGCAGGAGAGTGAAGGGAGCTTGGGGTCCTTTCCCCCACAACTGGAGTTTCATCCTGATGAGTAACCAAGCTAAAAATGCACCCCAAATCCTCCATGGTCCAGGCAGGAATCTTGGATTAGTTGAGTGATGGACCCCAAGGCTGAATGCCGATGCCTTTCAGACATGATCTGCTTGAACTACCAGTGAAAAGATGGGGTGCCAGAGCTCTATACCTCATCTCATAGATAAGGGAATGGAGGTACAGAACCCCCCTCAAAGGTTCCCCAGATCCCCCCAGATGTGTCCTCCCCAAAACCCTCATGTTCTCTGGGGCCCGGCCTCACTGCCCACCACCCTCCCACCCCTGGCCTGCCCGCGGCCGCCGTCACGACAAGCCCCCGACTTGCAGGAGAAATTATGAATAAGGCGAAAGTTGTCCCGGCCCCTGTGCGTGCCTTAAGTATTTAAATTCTTTTTCATAATTATCTCAAATAGTAATTATTGCAGAAGCAGATGCGCTTATCACAGACAAGAAAGCACCTGCCTTCCCATTTTTGTCAAAAGTAGAAACACTGACATTACTTTTGCGATTCGCTTCAATGGCTGTTTTCACTATAAATACCACCTTAACCACAAGAAAAATACCCCGGGAGACGCTGGAGGTATTCGAGGTTTCGAAGGAATTATTCCAGCAGGACTGTGGATTTTTGCAAGGACGCGGAGAGACGGGCTTGAGAGAGAGAGCTTTCATGCTCCCGGGGGGTGCAGAGGGTGCCCCTAGGCCATCCTCTCTCTCTCTGTTCTCAACTCCCCCAACTCCAGTCCCTGCACCATCTCCAGGGACGTCCCCGGGGCTAGCCAGCTTCTAAATAAACCTTGTCCACCCCAAAGAAGACCCAAATTGCCAGGACCCCTCCTAGGCGCCACCAGAAACAAGGGGGGCTGCTCTGACGGTGCTTCTGAGAATTTCGACTCCAAGGGCTTGGCTTGCTGGGATGGTGCCTGCAATTTCCAGGACTTTGGGGGGATTGGCCAGCCGCACCTTCCAACAGGAGGTTCTCAGGGACAGGGAAAACTGGGGACTGGGTCCGAGGGGACACGACAAGAGGTACACACCAACAAGGTCTAGGTGGCCCCTCTGGGAGGAAAGGTCCAGCACCTGGGACAGGGGTCTTGCCAGAGACACACTTGGGGACAATGTGACCAGGACATGAGAGATACAAGCTCTTATCCTGTGTATTCCCACCCCTGGCTGCCAACCCTCTGGCTGTTCCCAATCGGGTGGACTGGCTGTCAGGAAGCAAATTCACAGCTTCATTCCTACCGCTGACAAACTGGATAACTGTCCTCTTTACAAACTCTTGGGGTTCACCCACACCCCCAGGCCTTAAATGCTTCTGTGATTGTTGATGATCCCCATGGAGCCCTCCTAAGTGCTCTGGCTGAGTCCTTGGCATGCAACACGATAGGTTCATATCTGCTTGTTCCAGACTCCTAACTCCGTCCTGCCCTGTGGGTGCTCCCCGCTCAGAGAGGGTAAGAGGGTGAACCAAGTCACACAGCAAGCCAGATGAGGCATACACACAGCAATCAATGCCACTAAGGCCTAAGGTACTCGTCCCCATCTCCACCACCCCAGCTGGAATTCAGTCCCAATTCATAAATGTGGGATGGAGTGGGGGCTTAAGGGACATTGAGCTAACTGGGAGCAGAGGAGCAGGTGTTAGTAAGAATTTCTGATCTTGAGGGAGGGGCCTGAGGAGAGAGGGGAGCATGGATGTGGACAGAGGAGCAGAAAGGAGGGATCCTGGGGACCGCTAAGAACCCCAATGCCAGGATTGCGCCCTCAGCACCAGCATGCCTTCCAGTTGTGTTTCTCTGCTGTCCCCTAGTGGTCAGATGATATATATAGGGGACACTGTCTGACACAGGGGATCCCTCCCAGATTTGTCTGTTCAAAACGTCCCAGCCCCTTCTGGTTCTCCAGCCCTAGGACAACCCTGCAGAGATTAAGGACAGATCTGGGTCCCTGAATCTTCCTTTCTCCAAGGACAACTCACTCCTTCTCTGTGTCCATTGAAGGATCTCGAGCCACGGAGCTAAGAGAAGCACAAAAGCGAAGCTGGAAAATCTACATCCCCACAAGCATAGACTTTTGGTCATGGAGCCCTTACAGCCACATTCATTCCACAAACATCCTCATCATTCTGAAACTGGTCCAGAGAGGGCGCTACACTGAGTATAGCCTGGGTGTGGCTTGGAAGGGAGACAAATGGCATGGTCGCCTCCATTCCCTACCTGCCCCATGAGGATGAGTGTCTTTGAGCAAGTCCCTGGACTCCAGATTCTCTTATGCATCATGTGGGGCTGGAGAGAATGGACACAAAACTCCCTGGAACCCCAGGACACCCCCATCGCCTTGAACTTGGGCAGTTCAGAAGTAGCCCACTTCCCCACCCTTGCCCACACTTTCTCTATAGCCTCATGAGAGAAGGGGCTTCTCCAGTGGGGGCTGTGTCTAGGCTGGGGGGGCTCTATAGTATGTACCCCCTCTTAGACCACCCAGTTGCTGTTCTCATTGCCTTCTTGGCATGGAGGGGGACTTGGAAGATTAAAGGGGCTCCAATCTTGGGACTGTGCACCCTAATTCTGATGGTGCCCTCATCCAACTGCAGAGTATGCGTATCCCACCTGCAGACAGGAGACTGGCTTGGGGCTCCCAGCCTACCCCACTTGGCTGGCCAATGACTCTAAGACTCTGGTCTTGGCCCATTTCTGAGGTGATGAAACCAAGGCAGAGATGCAAAAAGTTGTGCACACAGTCACAGAATATGTCAGAGGCCCCTGGAGCCTGGTCTGGGGGGTTCCGGGTCTGAGCATCCCCGTCTGAGCTCAGACTCCAAAGCACAGATCCAAAGCTCAGGGCTGAGTTAGAGATGCCCATGAGAGATCTCTGACCGTAGCAGAAAGGAGTTTCTGCCCAGAGATTTAGGGTACAGAGTCTTCTCGGCCTCTTTTTCACCAAAACATCTTGCAGGTGGCAGGTGGCTACTTGGTTTGAGGGCCTGGGAGCTCACACATCTGTTTCTCACAGGAGCACTAAAAGGGGGGGGGGGGTGGGGGAAGGTTAAGGACCAGCTGGAAGGTGGGCTGGGGGAATGTCTGGGCCACTCTGATCCACAGCGCCACAGCACCTCCTGGTGTCCTGTTGGCGGCATTGTGCACAATGCCAGTTCCGACCTCTGGCAAAGAGCTGGGACTGGATTGGTGGTGCCAGAGTCAGAGGCTAAACAGGGCACTACAGGCCTGGCAGAAAGTAGGACAGAACTATCAGGAGTAATATGATGCTAATATGATGAGGGACCTCTGATCCCAGCAGGAAGCAGCCTGAGTCCCCTCCACTTCTGGGGTACTAGATGGACTCCTCCAGGCCCCTGGCCTGGGGTCAGGGGTGAACTGGATGGCACAACTGTGCCATTCAGTCATGCCTAGGGGTGGCCAGGACAGAGGGATGCAGTTGAGTTGACCACTGGAACTCTCAGCAGTGACACCCCTTTGTCCTCACCACCCCATCTCTTCATCCAAGGTCAGGAAAGTGTGACCCTTGTTAGTAAATGAAAAGATCAGGGATATGGAAGTGTAGAGGTTGTAAGGGAGCCTCCCCCCAAAGCCCCAGTGAGTAGAGGACAGATCCTGAGGTGACATCCAAGTCACCTCTTCCTCCTCTGCTTCAGGAACTTTCATCATCAGTAGATGATACAACTGGTAGAGTCAATGAAGTTGGGAATCAAGGGATGGGAAAATGCCAAACTGAGCTCCAAGACTTGTTTAAACCTTAGGCAGCTGGGCCCCTAGAGCAGCAGGGGTGTGGGAGGAAACAAGGGGTACTCTATGCTTCTGTTTCCATAGCAACCCTCACCCAGAGTCAAGGATGCATGGAATCTCCCAGGTGGAACAGACCTCAGGACAGACTTAGTGGTGCAGGGAGGAGGGGAACTGAGGCCTGGAGAGCACCTAAGGTTTGAAGATCTCTGTTTCAGGGAGTCAAGACTGGAGAACAAATAAGAAAAGTCAAGGGCAGAATGACAGGTCAACTTGTCAACTGGCAAGGTGGGTTTACAGGAAGTAGCGTCTGAGACAGGGTCTGAGGAGAGGGAGGAAAGAAGTCAGGGGATGCCTAGGAGGAGCAAAGCCTAAGTGGATCTTAAGGAGCTGTCTTTGGCTGCTGGGGAGGAGGGGAGGCATGAGAAGGGATGTGAAGACGATGCTGTCAGGGCCATGTAGGACACACTGCCGTGACCAGAAGGAGATGTGGTTAGCTTCTGAGGGGAGAAGAGGTCAGCTTCTGGAATATTCTGAGGGTTCCATAGCCCCATGTCTTGGAAGTGGGTATAAAAGAGCCATGTGGGATGCTCCCACTTTCTACATCCAGGGGTGTTCCCCACTCCTAGGACCCTGGGATCACATCCAGCCAGTCCTAAAACTAGTCCTTTTGACCCATTCCTAGCACCTGCTGAGGAAGTCCCTGGTCTAGGAAAACATGTGAGAGGATGCACAGGGGATAGCACCCTGGGGAGAGGAGCACCCCAGAATAAAATGAGGGTGTTGCCAGTAAAACCAGAAGGGAAAGGCTCCTGCATACTGACCCATAAGGAGGTATAAGCATTGCTGGGACCCCATGGGAGAAATCATGCCATTTCTGCTGGGAAATTGAGGCTCAGGGTAGTGGCCTGTCCCTTCATCCTTCTTCCCAAGAACTCCTGTTGTGCTTTTGGGGTGCTCTAGTGCAGAGATGTGTGGTGTCCTTCAGCCCATTGGCCCCCTGCTGGCCGCAATGGTGGTTCTATGCAGACTCCAGGGTATGACCGAGCCCCTGCTCTGGGGTGGGACCTGAGGCAGAAATCCTGACGCAGCTGATCATTCTCGTCCCTTCCTGTCCCTGCCCTTCCTGGCTGCGTCACAGGACAGAGTGACAGGGGTGGATAGGAGACAACATCAACTTCGTTCCAGCCCTGCTGGACCACCCTGAGCTTCTGACCTGACAAATATGCTGTGGAGAGAGGCCGAAGTGGTGGCGAAAGAGGTAGAGTGTGTTTGCCTTGCATGCACTAACCTAGGACGGACTGCGGTTCAATCCCTCGGCTTCCCATATGGTCCCCCCAAGCCAGGAGCGATTTCTGAGAGCATAGCCAGGAGTAACCCCTGAGCTCCGGGTGTGACCCAAAAATGGAAGAAAGAAGAAAGAAAGAAAGAAAGGAAGGAAGGAAGGAAGGAAGGAAGGAAGGAAGGAAGGAAGGAAGGAAGGAAGGAAGGAAGGAAGGAAGGAAGGAAGGAAGGAAGGAAGGAAGGAAGGAAGGAAGGAAGGAAGGAAGGAAGGAAGGAAGGAAGGAAGGAAGGAAGGAAGGAAGGAAGGAAGAGAGAGAAAGAAAGAGAGAGAAAGAAAGAGAGAGAGAAAGAAAGAAAGAGAAAGAAAGAAAGAAAGAAAGAAAGAAAGAAAGAGAAAGAAAGAAAGAGAAAGAAAGAAAGAAAGAAAGAAAAAGAAAGAAAGAAAAGAGAGAGAAAGAAAGAAAGAAAATAAAGAGAAGAAAAGAAAGAAAGAAAGAAAGAAAGAAAGAAAGAAAGAAAGAAAAGAAAGAAAGAAAGAAAGAAAGAAAGAAAGAAAGAAAGAAAGAAAGAAAGAAAGAAAGAAAGAAAGAAAGAAAGAAAGAAAGAAAGAAAGAAAGAAAGAAAGAAAGAAAGAAAGAAAGAAAAAGAAAGAAAGAAAGAACAGAATGGGCAGAGAAATAAACACTGAGAGATGCTTGGTGATCAGGGCAGTAGGAATGCAGGAACAGGCAGAAAGTGACAGGGAGTGGCTGCCGCAGGGCTGGAGGGATAGATGGCAGGGTTCAGGAATGAAGAATGTCCATGGGATCTCCCCAGGGGGAGACCAGGCTCACCGCCTCCTCTGCTGTGTGAATCTCAGGTATCTTCCTCCTCTTCCTGATGGGGCACACGGGAGGCTCAGAAATATTAAGATGGGCGTGTACCTCCATTTTTTTTCCATCCGGCCTCCCTGTGTGACCCAGGCAAAGGGTTCAATATCTCTCTGAGCCATTACAGGGACAGTCATACTGGGGTAGGAAGTGTCTTTTTTTCCCTATTTTTTAATATTATCTTTATTTAAGCATCTTGATGACAAACATGATCATAGTTGGGTTTCAGTCATAAAAAGAACACTCCCCTTCACCAGTGCAACCTTCCCAGCATCAATGCCCCCCATCTCCCTCCTCCCCTTCCTCCCATCTGTATTCGAGAAAAGCATTCTACTTCTCTCCCTCATTGGCATTGTCACCATAGTTGTCAGTGTAGTTATTTCTCTAACTGCACTCCCCACTCTTTAGTGAGAGGAAGTGTCTTTGTTGCCGCAAGAAGGTGCCTCCCCAGCAAAAAAAAAAAAAAAAAAAAAAAGGTGCCCAAATTACCAGTGACCTCAAACAGCCCATGGTGGGCTAGCCCAGGCTTTTGAGGGTCAAAATGAGTGGTCTGTCCTGACTGTACCACCCAAGACCTTCCCTTCCCTACCCACTGCCAGCTCCATAACACGGGCAGACCCACCCAGGCCCACTGCCACCTGCCCTGGAGACATTCATGAGACAGAAATGCTAGCACAGACCCCGAGACCCACTCACCTGGACACGTTCTAGCCTCTGCTCTGGTAGCTTTGTGGTTCCCAGGTGGCACAGCCTGTGACAAAGTGGATAATCCACTGTCTTCTGGCCCCTGAAGGGCTCTCAACAACCCTGCACGCACAGAGTAGCCACAAACATATACATGTGTATCCATATATGTGGGTGTGTTGTGTATTCATATGTTTGCTGCATATTGGTGCAATCTATTCTATATCCACCTATATTCATGTATTGTGACTCGCATATACTAATGCATGTGTCTGCCACATATATCATGTGCCACACATATGTTCCTATTTGTGTGTGCGCATGTATATATGCTCCAGAGACAACCCTACACGTATTCTTGTGTGTGCAGCAGAGAGGATTCCATGTACATGCCTGTGCTTTGTGCCAGAGACCGTCTTGCGTGTGCACCAGAGACGACCTTGGCAGTCAGGGTGAGTTTAAGTCTTTAAGTGCCAATTAGGTTCTAATTATAGTGATCAAACGACTCCACAGAGGTCTCTAATGTGGCGCTACGTGCCCCTGTTTCTTAGCACAATGACTTCCATGGTCTAGCGCCAGGGCCTGCACTTGGTAATTTCAAGGTAGCTGAAGAGCATAAATGATATTTTGAGAAATCTCCAAAGTGAAGTGTCACAGCTGGTCGGCTGAGGTTTGCCGCCTGCACTCGGGATGAAAGGAAACAATCTATGGCCATGATGGGCCAAGTGCCAGGCACAGATGCCGTCTCCACACCTCTGCTCATGCCTTCGTTGGTTTGTGCTCTGAGATACACAACCCCTGAGGTCCCCTTTCCTAGCCTGGTCAGCTCAAGTGCTCTTCAAGTGTGCAGTTGTGCGCAGCTACACGATGCCACCAAGTGGCGCTGTGCAAAATCCAGGGCTGGGCACCACAGACCAGATTGCAACAGACCTTCTGCTTTGGGGGTTCAATGAGGGTTCATCCCCAGAAGCTTCTTGAAAACTTCCTACAACTTTAATCTGTATGTGCACCACCTTCTCTGCACCTCAGAACAACTGATGCCCCCCACCCCGAGCGCTTCACATTGGATATGTTTGTGTAAGACCCATCCCGGGAATGCTTGATAGGTCTTCAACATCCAATGACAGCAACGCCTCCATCAGGAAGCCTTCTCCGATGTCCCATCAGAACCTTCACATGTGCCACCTCGTTGCAGTGACTGTCCAAGTAACGGTTAGTTTCTGACTCCAACTCAGAAACCGACTGAGCTTCCAGGGGCTTCCAGGGAGGGCACTGCAGCGTGTCTCTGCTTCCTTTTTGGTGGCACTACCTCTTCAGAGCAGATTTGGGTTCAGAGCACTGTGGCCCTTCTAAGGAGTCCCCTAAAATCCCTTCCTTCACATGCACCGCTTCCCCCACAACCAAACCCCCATAGCTACCCCTGGACCTTCTCTGATGTCACGTCCCATATTAAACACATGCATGGACCTCCCATATTCACCTGTGTTTTTTTTTTTCTGCAATGGAGGCCATTTTCAGGATGTTGCATGTAAGACCATGTGTCCACCCTTGGAGCATCATGCAGAACATGTGGGCCTGACCCTCAGCTCTTCTGGGACATGCTTACCACTTGGGACAGGAAGTGCGTTGCTTCATTTTGCAGGAAGCAGCCAAGCTCCTCCCTGTCCCTGAGCTGACAGGAAGGGTCACAGTTCTGGTCCCCTCATCTTCTCCAGGACTGCCCCCAGGTGTGCCCAGACACCCCCAGAACCCAGTCTTTGTGGACATGGAGCCACTAGCCATGGCTTATTGGCCCATAGCCTGTCCTCTGTGGAGAGGATGTCTGTCCTGCTCGCTACATCCATTTCTCTTTATCACGGTTGGTTCTGAGATTCCTCGCATTTGGGGGCTGTTGCTTCTTCCATAGACCTTTCTCTGCCTGCCATCTGTCTGTTGTTGTCTCTTCACTTTCTCCAGCAGAGTTCTCTTGCACCAGACAGAGATGGCTGTGAGTCTCGCTGTTCCCTGAGACACGCAGGCTCTTTCTTTTATAGAAGCAGAAGAGAGTGAAGTCAGGGATACAGGGCCCCATCTATTCTGGACAGGGCAGGGCAGAGAAGGGTGATGCTGAGACTGTGTGCAGTGTCCCCTGACCCACCAGGAAGGGGATCAGCTGTTCTCGGGGGACCCTGGCCTGAGCCTCAGCTATTCCAGTGCTGGCCACTGCCCTGAAGTTGTCACCAGCAGCTGCCTCCCCCATTGACGTGCCAAGGGACTTCCCCCACTTCCAGCCTAAGGGTCCTCTCCTCGTTTCTCTCCAGCCACAGGGAAAGGGTCCAATGCCAACCCCCCACCTCACTCCAGAGCGTTCCCCTGGGCCTCCTTGTCACCAAAAACACCTTTCTGCCTGGGCCATCCACCAGCTCCCTTGGTGAGGGCAGCCTGGCCAAGATGCCACCACCAGGGGGAACCACCACCCCATGATATGCCAGAGCAGAAGGCCCGGAAGGCAGGTTTGCAGAACTGCAGGTGTGGAGACGGCCAAGCCAGGAAGTTGCACCCATGTAAGACAGAGCCCAACATCTGCTTCTAAAGGTGCCCTGGTGTTAGCAGGTATCTGTGGGCGGGGGGGCAGGTATATCAGTGTGTGTTTGTGCATGTATTACTATGTGTCATGCGTCTGTGAGCATGTGCGTCAGTGCAGGTATTTATCTATGCGTCCATGTGCACGGAAGCATGTGTGTTCATATTATTATACATCTCTGTGTGTCATGTATGAGTGTCAAGTATGCATGGGAATTCATGTCAATGAATGTGCATATGACAGTTCGTCAGTGTGTGTATATGTTAGTATGTGTGACTATTCAGTGTGTTTGTGTCAGTATATGTGTCATGCATGTCTCAGTGGGCATGTTAGTCTATGTATGTTTATAGGTGTTTGTGTGTGTCTGGGTTTCTGTGTGTTCGTGCATGCAAGTGCAATGCCAGTATATATGTTATTGTGTGTCTGTGTGTTTATGTGTGTGTCAGTCTATGTGTGTGGGCGCATCCCAGTGTACGTGTGTTTAAGTGGGACCTCTGACACCAGCACAAATCTGTCCCTCTGGCCCTGGGCAGGATTGTAGAGATCCTAGGACAAGAGTACAGGGGGACCTGGGGCTGAAGAGTGAGCTGAGTGACTTCCAAGGTGAGTGCATGGGGTCCCAAATTCAGTGTAGGGGTTTCTTGGGTGATTTCAGGGGTTCCAAGGCCAGAGTTTGGGAGTCCAAAGACTGACCAGAAGTGCATGAGCAGGCAGCTTGTCCACTGTGATGGGTAAGTTCCTGGTTCATTCCCCAGATAGGAAGAGGCCAGGAGATGGGAACAGTGCTGAGTCAGAAAACGGGGTATGGGGGCCGGAGAGATAACACAGTGGTGGGGCATTTGCCTGGCATGTGGCTGACTGGAGAGGAACCTGGTTCGATTCTCGGCATCCCATATGGTTTCCCCCAAGCCTGCCAGGGGCGATTTTTGAGTGCAGAGCCAGGAGTGACCCCTGAGCACCGCTGGGTGTAGCCCAACAACCAATCAGTCAATGGATAAATAAAGTTTAAAAAAAAAGAAAACGGGCGGCCGCAGAGATAGCATGGAGGTAAGGCGTTTACCTTTCATGCAGAAGGTCATAGGTTCGAATCCTGGAGTCCCATATGGTCCCCTGTGTCTGCCAGGAGCAATTTCTGAGCATGGAGCCAGGAAAAACCCCTGAGCACTGCCGGGTGTGACCCAAAAACCACAACAACAACAAAAAAGAAAACGGGGTACAGGGATACAGAGCTGCAGCACTGCACTCTTAGGTACTGAGGCCCTGTGCAGCTGGAGGACAGATACATCAGGGACAACCATCAGAGAGCCATCTCAGGAGCACCCCCAATCTAACCCACCTGCCCCTCTCCACCTCCCCCCAGCCAGCAGATTCTGGGACCTGCCATAGTCTTGAATATCGCTCCCCAAAAAGGGGTTGTCCCTTTAAGAGCCAAGAAACCTCTTAATTAGAGTCTCCAATTGAGAAGCAATAGCCCAGGGCAAGCTGGAGGTTGATATCTCTGCTCTGCGGTTGATATTGGGTTGATATTGTCTTGTCGGGTGTGTTTGTGGTGGTTGGTTGGAAGCTGGCAGGATCTTCTGAATAGCTTTGCTATGAGGCACTGGATTTCCTCCTGCCCTTTTTCTCTATCCATTTTGAGAAAACCCCATCTGATCTAAGTCAATCCTGCACAGCAATAAATGGAAGCTGAATTCTTTCTTGTTTTGTTTTGTTTTGTTTTTGGGTCACACCCAGCAGTGCTCAGGGGTTACTCCTGGCTCTACACTCAGAAATCGCTCCTGGCAGCCTCGGGGGACCATATGGGATGCCGGGATTCAAACCACAGTCCTTCTGCATGCAAGGCAAACGCCCTTCCTCCATGCTATCTCTCCGGCCCCAGAAGCTGAATTCTTTACACTTATGACTCCCTATGCCCAGCCTCATTTATGTGCCTTGAAGTAGGAAGTCAGGTTCTATTGGGAGACCCAAAGGGAAGCGATGGTGCTCCGGGGGTGCCAGTGCCCAGACCTGCTGGTGTTGGGAGAAGCCTGAAGCAAGGCCAGCACTGCTTCTTAGCCCCATGTCCCCTGTGCCTGACAGGGCTAGGAGAGCCCTCATATCCTGTTCTGGTGAGGCCCCCTGGATACCTGCTCTTCTGGCCAGACTGGAAGACATTAGCTCTGAGCGACAGGCACAGACCAGAATGAGTTGCTCATGGCAAGGGGGACTCTGGTCTTTGCAGGCCACACCCACATACGGTTTGGAGAAGTTCTGGGGTGGATCCCAGGGCCCAGATGAGTGGGAGCAGCCAATGCAATGCTTGAGGATGCAGTTCCCATGGAAACAGCTGGCACTGAGCTGGCAGGAGCTGGGGACCATTATTAGTTCATTTCCATGCCAAGGGGGTCCTTGTCACGTGATGCCATGCCAGCACCAGCTTGCTGGGTATCTGCCCCCTGGAGTGAGAACTGGCCATGTCCAGCTCCCAGGACAGAGGCTTCCAGTCTCCCCACACTGTCCTCAGGAGAAGCTGGCATAGTTCTGACATGCAGGAGGTGCTGGGCACCAAGGGCAGACCAGCTGGCACCTGGTTAGGGTTTTGAGGATAATACTGGCCCTCACCCACTCAATTCCAGCTGGGAGGGGACCTGGAGCCTGTCTGGACCCCTTCTGAGTGGGCCCAGGTTTGTGTTCCCTGGAGGATTCTGACTTTTATTTGGGGAGTTTGGGCCACACCCGGTGACTCTCAGGAGTTACTTCGGGCTCTGCACTCAAAATTCTCTCCTGGCAGGCTCAGAGAGCCATAAGGGATGCCGGGGATCAAATCCAGGTTCGACCTGGGTCAGCTACGTGCAAGGCAAACACCCTACTGCTATCGCTCCAGTCCCTAGAATTCTGCTTTTTAAACAGTGACATCTGTCTCCAGTCACCGTCTAGCTCTCTCCTGAGCTCTTTAGTGAATCCACACAGCTGAGAAGGGTCCAGGGACCTCTGATTCGTCAACTGAGCAGGAAGGGTGGTCCTGGGAGCCCCCAAACTTGTGCACTATCTCTTCAAACTACCATATTTTTCTGTGTATATGATGACTGGGAGTTAAAGACAAACCATACTTTTCCTGTTAAAATGTGGGTTTGAGCACTAGAAAGCTGCATACCAGTGATGATACTCAGCAGCTGGATGGGATGCAGTGCTCGGTAATTCAGCTCTGTGTGCCCTGAATGATGAATCAGGACAAGCAGAGGACTGAGTGATGATGCCTGGCAGCTGGATGGGATGCTGAGGTAAGAAGGGGCCGGATCATTCGTCCCTGAAGCTGAAAAAAGTTTCAGCATGCCGTATACCAGTGTAAAAGATGATCCCCAACTTTTAAGAAGTTTTTCATGGGTTAAAAAGTCATTTGATATGCTGGAAAATACAGTAGGTTTGCCAAAGCCTGGAGAACCAAGAATTTACTAGAACCTCTGAAACTCGGACTTCCCTTGAGAGGGGGAGTGTCTCTGGGCTCTCGCAGCTGGAGGCCAAGTAAGCATCAGGGAGGTAACTCCTGGCTAGCTCTATTGGCTCTATGTGGGCTGGGGGCTCTATGTGGAGGGGATATTCTGTAGGTGTTCCCACTCTCTGATGTAAAAAAGGAGCAGTGCTCTGTCCTTGTGCATGAGCTAAGCAGAGGCCAGGCAGTGGACATCCCAGCTGTCAACCTGGTCAGGTGGCCCCAAGTTACTTCCTGAAAAGAAGTCGCTTCCTACAATAGCCAGGCTCTGGAAGCAACCAAGATGCCCTTCAACAGAGGAATGGCTAAAGAAACTATGGTACATATACACAATGGAATATTATGCAGCCATCAGGGAGATGAAGTCATGTAATTTTCCTATATATGGATGTACATGGAATCTATTATGTTTAGTGAAATAAGTCAGAGGGAGAAAGACACAGAATTGTCTCACTTATCTAAGGGTTTTAAGAAAAAAATAAAAGACATTTTTGTAATAATGATCAGAGATGAGGGCTGGAAGGACCAGCTCATGATATGAAGCTGACCATAGAGTAGTGAGTGCAGTTAGAGAAATAACTAAGCTAACAACTACCATGACAATGTTAATGAGACACGACATGTTAATGAGTGAGAGAAGTAGAATGCCTGACTTGCATACAGGCAGGGAGATGGGGGGGGGCATTAGTGATGGAAGGTTGCAATGGTGAAGGGGGTTGTTCTTTTTGAGGGGCACACCCATTTAACACTCAGGGGTTACTTCTGGCTATGCACTCAGAAATCGCTCCTGGCTTGGGGGGACCATAGGGGACACCGGGGGAATCAAACTGCGGTTCGTCCTAGGTTAGTGCTTGCAAGGCTTACCTCTAGTTTACCTCTAGCACCACCGCTCTGGCTCCAAGGGGCTGTTCTTTTTATGACTGAAACCCAACTACAATCATGTTTGTAATCCCTTGCTTAAATAAAGATATTTAAAAAAAAAAGAAGTCACTTCTTTCTCCCTCCCTGCTGGGTGCTCAGAGATGCAATGAAGCCCAGCTTACTGAAAAGCAGATAAAAAGAAGAGGTAGGCACAGCTGATCCAGGGACAGGGGACTGAGCCTTGGCCACCTGGTGTCAGGGAGAGGGCATGAGGGTGGCCGGGGGACCAGACTAACAGCCATCAGCTCGCACCTTTGGTTAGGAAGTTTGGATTCATCCCATATGTCAATATGAGATCAAGACATCATTGGGAATATGCCCCAGTGTCATATGCTCCTTTGGTCCTGGGAGTCCAGGCTCCCAGAGGACAGTGTGGTTGGGGCTGTGTGGCACCAATCCAGCCCAGCCCAATTCGGCAATACCCCCAGTTTGTCACCATCCTGAGTTCCATTTCTTTCCAACTCTGACAAATTCAAATTGGGGCCACGAGCTGTTGCTTCCCCTCACCAGCAGGGGCGCTACTGCTGTCAGTTTGCTTTCACTGTAGGTTGACCACCAGCTGCCATATTTGAGACCTTTAGACTCAGAGGGAAATGGATCCTATGGATTCTATGGAACCTATGGATCCTATGGGAAGGCACACGAGTGGGCACCATGCTGGCATTCACAGTGCCTGGCACAACTCCCCTCCTCAGCCTCAGTTTCCCTCCTCTACCCCCGTCTCAAAGCCTAAGAACCCTGATGGTGGGGAAGATGAGGGCACAGGAGAAGGAGCAGACACAGAGGAGTAGAGAGTCCCCCAAAGCTACACTGGGATCCTTTCACCCCACAAGGATTCCTGGTTAGGGTAAGCCCTGCAATAAAGCACTCAAGGAACGAGCAAATCCAGACTTCAGTTACAAGGGGTGGGGAAGTCCTGCCATATATCCAGGCACCAAACACAAACAATTCACTTTTTATTTTTGAACTTTACAACCCGTTTGTACTATTTGGGTATTTTTCACAATGTATGAATACTACTTTTATGACAATAAAAAAAAAATCACTTGAAGTGACTTTTTTTTTTTTAAGTAAATAATCACAGTGGAACATGAAGTGAAATAGAAACATTAGGGACAGATCATCCAGTTGAGTTCCAAAGCCCCAACATGGTCTCTGTTTTGGCCTTAGGTCCAAAACTCCAGATTGGGAGGCACTGGCTATGACTTTGGGGTGTCCTCCAGGCTGCCTGAGGTTATGCCCCTCCCGGAAGTGGGTGAGTGAAATTAAGTTAATTTATAGGGGTGGGGAGAGGAAGAAGGTCAAAAAAAGCTCCACCATATTGTTGGAGCCCAACAATGTGGTGTCCAGCAACCCCCTCAAAGGGGTAAGCTGGGGACGGGGTGCAGACAGGGTGGATGGGGGTAGGCACAGGGTTCCTGCCGGAAGCTTCCCCGAAGGTCTCACTAGATAAAGGTAGTAAAGAAGATGTACATTTTGGCCAGGAAGGTGGTGACAGAGCCCTGGCGCCAAAGTTTCATCTCTACATCCAGGGCGAAGTCCCGGGGCTGTTGCACGGAGCGTTGCAGGTAAACCACGCCAGTGTAGGTGTTGAGGCGCCTGGTGCCAAAGTAGCCTTCCTCATTGCCCTTGGTGATGGTGAGGACGATGGTGTCCCCCGCGTAAATGGGCACAGGGCTGATGCGGAAGATCTGCGCAGGCACCAGGAGGCCCGTCTGGAAGTTGAGATGGTACAAGGTGATGTGGGCGGGCGAGTTCTGGCACTCGGTGAAGTCATGGCAGGTGGTCCGTTCACATTTCCTGCAGGGGCAGATGGTAGTAAGCAGGGAAGGGGTGGAGGGCTGCAGTCATAGTATGATCATTTAGTCTACAAAGCAGTCTCAGCCATAGGCTGGGGATGGGGGGACAAATAGTTTCTGAAAGTGGTCTCTCCCTGGGCTGATTCCTTTGACTGTTGGGTGTTTGGGGGGAAGGTGGGGGAAGTTTCTGAATATGTTCAGCACAGCTGAGACTCTGGTGCCATCCCTGGCACTGCGTGGCCATGTGCCCAGCACCATCTAAAGTGGCCCTAGGTATGTCTCCCCCAAAACAGCAGATGGACTGGATGGAGCACAGCCAGCCTGACTCTGGGATGTGTCTGCCTCAGGGCCAAGAACGCTTTGTACATCCTTGTGGGACTATTTCTCTAAGCACGTACTGTTTTTGCAATTCAAGTTATAAAGTTAAAGTGGGAAACAAGTTTATAGAAAACCCAAAGTTCTTTAAAAGAAAAGTGTTAGTAAGAAAAGGCCAGGCCAGACTGCAAGATGCCAAGAGGCACCACAGAGTGTGGCCTCTTCCCTGGAACCCTTCACAGTGCTGGTCTGCTAGTGAAATTGACATTTGTGCAGTTAGAGAAATTGAAAAATTGGGCATTTTCTCTTTTTATTTATTTATTTGTTTTGTTTTTTTCAGACCACACCCATTTTGATGCTCAGGGTTACTCCTGGCTAAGCGCTCAGAAACTGCCCCTGGCTTGGGGGACCATATGGGACGCCGGGGGATCGAACCACGGTCCTTCCTTGGCTAGCGCTTGCAAGGCAGACACCTTACCTCTAGCACCACCTCGCCGGCCCCGGACATTTTCTCAGTGATTGTATTGGGGGAACTATAATCTCAGAAGCCCCTGGGACACTCCCAGGACAGTCACTGCCCAGAACACAGGAGTGAGAAGTAGGTCCAGCCCAAGAAAACTGGGCCAGTCCAGACTCCATGATGGCGCTTATGTGTTAGTTTGTTGTTGTATATGACAACATTTCCATAAGATTATTCTTTGCCTGTTGTCCCACCTTGACCTTCAGGTGGGGGCGCTGCTGAGAGCCGAATAAATAGTTTGGGAGCGAGGTGTTCAGGGTCTTTTGGCAGTTTGCTAGCTGGCTCCAGGTGTTTCTTGGAGCTGGTAGTAGGCTGACAAAGGACTCTCTGGACCCAACCCTTTTACCCCTTTACCCTCCTGTCTGTGTGGATTATTTGGTGCAGATAAATATTACCAAGATCTCCCCCCAAAAGGGGACAAAGGGGATGGGAATCAATTTCTCATTCTGGGAGCTCTTTGAGGATACAGAAATAACCAACAACCTTCTGCGTCTAAGGCAAATGCCCTACTGCTGTGCTATCTCTCTGGCCCCCCAGAGTTAACATTTTATCTTTTTTTGTTTTGTTTTGTTTTGTTTTGTTTTGTTTTGGGTTACACCCAGCAGTGCTCAGGGGCTAATCCTGGCTCTAAGATCAGAAATTGCTCCTGGCAGGTTCGGGGGACCAGATGGGATGCCGAGATTCAAACCACCGTTGGTCCTGGGTTGGCTGCTTGCAAGGCAAATACCCTACTGCTGTGCTATCTCTCCAGCCCCTAGAAGCATGTTTTGGGGTGTACATGACAGTGTGTCTATGAGTGTCTAAGTGGGAAAGTGTGTGTATATCAGTGTTACAGGGTACGTATGTGTGTCTGAATGTGTAAATGGAAGTGTGAGTGGGTGAATGTGTGTTAGCGTGTGTGTATGACTGTATATAAGTGTGTGAGAGCATGTAGAATGTGTGTGACCATTTTTAAGTGTGTGAGAGTACATATAACTGTATGATTTAAATATAAGTGTGTGATGGCATGTGTGAGTAGGAGAGAGCATCTATGTGTGAATGAGAGAGAAACAGGCGAGACAGAGTTTCACCCAGCATCTGTTTCTGGGTTCAGCTGGCCACCAAGTCACAGCTAGCTCAGGGCCCATCATGCTTTTCGGGACCTCCCAGCTGGGCCTGGTACTCACGTTTCTGAGACGCGCACGTAGTTGCGTGGACAGCTGAAGCTCAGACAGCGGAAACTGCCCTGGATGTTGTGGCAGGACTCAGTCTCGGAGCAATTATGGGTTCCCAGGGCACACTCATCCAGGTCTGGGAGAAGAGAAGAGGGAGATGGAGATGGGGAACCCCACAGCGTAGGACAATCAGGCCCACCACACTTGCCCACTCTAGGGGCCTGGAGCCCCGGGATCTCTCTTTCTGAGAGTTCACAGGCCTTGTGTTCTTGAACCCTGAGCTGGTAGTGCTGATGCAGGACCAGTGCTCAGGGCTGAAGGATCAGCAAGGACCTCTCCAAGCTCAGGGGTGCTGGGGCTGGGCCTCCTTAGGCCCCCTGACCCTGCATCCGTTCCAGTAGTGCTCAGGTCGAATGCCCAGGGCGAGGGCAAAGTAACTGCAGCCTCTGACAGAAAAGCTCCAGCTATAAACTTCTGCTTGTGGAAGGAGCCTCAGAGCAAAGCCAGAGGGGACAAAGGGGGGAAGCTGGTGATGGCCTGGCCTCCCTCAGGGACATGCATTGTTACTGCTGTACATGCCAAGCTGCTATAAGGAGCCTCAAATACCAGGACTAAGAGCTGTGTGGGCTGGGCCACTTTCACGGGCACCCTGCACTCTGCCCTGCTCCCCAGGTCCTTTTATTTGGGTGTCAGAACCACACACCCCATGGTTCTTGGAGATACTCTCTGCTCTCAACTCTGGAGTCTCTCCTGGGCTGCTCAAAGGACCAGGCAGTGTCAGAGCTAGAAGACACCTGTCTTCAAAGCCTGAACTCAGCCCGTTGAGCTCTCTCCCTCCCATGTTCTCTTCCACAGCAATAAAAAGAGAAATAAAACCTCAGCCTGACCCCC
Organism: Suncus etruscus; assembly: GCF_024139225.1. NCBI lineage: Eukaryota > Metazoa > Chordata > Mammalia > Eulipotyphla > Soricidae > Suncus > Suncus etruscus. The sequence continues at coordinate 30,666,452 of NC_064867.1, read as the reverse complement.
GCTAGCTCCATTCTGGGGCCCCTTGCAGGCAATGATCAGCAGCTGCGATAGCTTTGGCTGGCCTGCCTGTTTCCTTTGGAGCACCAGTTCTGAGCCCCATGTCCCCCAAGGTGGGGGTGCTTTCTTCATGGCCAAAACCTGCACTCAGAGGCCTGGAGTTTGGGCTGTTCTGGTGACTCAGCTAAGAGGGCAGTGGGCTGGACTCAGCAGTGCCCAATGGGCACCCAAGTGGACTCAAGACTCCCCGACCTGTCCTGAGAACTGACCAGGTACAGAGGATGAACTCAGCAACGTGCCTGCAGCTTAGAAGGAAGAACAGGTGCCTCAGAATCAGAGAGAAATGGGTCCCCTTGACTGCAATTCAGAAAGTGCCCCAGTGTCATCTGACATCTCAGTGACTTCCTGTGGTACCCATGTCCATCTGATGTCCTGCGTGGGTGGCCTTTGTGTAGCTCTGACTGGGCGCATCTGTGGGGCTGGACAAATCTCTCAGGAGCCTGTGCCTGGATGCCACAGACTTGGGAAGCTATGATGGGACCCCCCTAAGGCTGCTCTTTCCAGGGGCTTTCCTAGACACATTTCTTACCTTTTAGGACTCTAAACCGCATGCAGACATCCTGATTTGATCCTGGACACTGCATATGGGTCCCCTGAGCACAGAGCCAGGAATAGTCCTTGAGCAATACCACAAGTGGGCCCTCTCCCACCACCTCCAGACAAAAGAAATTAGAACCTTCCCAGGTTCTGGGCCCAGAGTGAAGAAGTCTAAGCTTGGGAGATTCCAAGCTGCTCATCCCAGACTTAGATCCCAGTTCATACGACCACACACAGCAACTGCTAAAAAGTCTCAGAAAATTCCAATGTAGTCCTAGCATGCTACCCCACTAGAGTTTACATGGCTGACCCACAGGGGTCAGAGCCTGCCCAATGGGGCAGAGAGCCTGAGCTTACCTTTGCAGGTCCTCCCGTTGGCCATCATGGTGTAGCCCTGTTCGGGGCATGCGCACTGGTAGCTCCCTGGCACGTTGACACAGCGGAAGGCACAGAGGATGCCAGCACCTTGGGCGCACTCGTCAATGTCTGGAGAGAGTTGGGGGGTGAAAAAAAGAGAGGGAAAGATGGGGAGGGACATATTAGAGGGAGGAAAAGAGAAGAGAGAATTGGAGAGAGAGAGATAGAGGAGAGAAAGAGGAATGAGCAGGAGAGAAGGGATAGAGGAGGGAGACAGAGGAGAGAAACAGAGAGGGAGAGAAAGAGAGAGAAAAGAGAGTTAAATCTTATGAGCCCTGGCACCCACATTGTCCAATCACTGACCTTCATCCTGTCCCTGTCCCAGTCCCAGCCCTGGGACCAAGGGGCCCATTCTACACATGAGAGCTTCCCAAAGCTACATGGCTGCTACTAGACTCTCATTCAAGTGCTCAGGATCCAGGACTGCTCTACAAAGGCTGCTCTCAACTGAGGCAGGCGAAATGCCACCTCCCCACAAGTGGGACCTTTCCCCCGCTCCCATCTGCAGCAGAAGAACCTCATTCCAAGCTGGGAACCATTTATTCCTCCCAACCCACGGCCCAGAAATGCCAGGACTGGATCCAAAGTTGGATCTGATGCTCATGAAGTCCCTCGCTCCAGGTGGTTCCACCGGGCACACCTGTGCAGGAATGCCCATCCTCAGCCAGCTGGTAGCCCTGGCGGCAGTAGCACTGGTAGGAGCCGTAGATGTTGGCACATTCCTGGCTGCAGCGATTACTCTCACACTCATTCACATCTGTGGGTACAGGAGTTCAGTTATGATGGCACCCCAGATCTGAGGACTCCTGTCCAACCAGAACTGGATCTTGGCAAACCACTAATTCCAGCCTCCCGTGCCAATGGGGAGTCCCAGAAAAGGGTCAAGGCCTTTCAGGGAAGGTGATACAATCTGGTTTGCTGCCTGGAGGAGATGGCCAGATGTTGGCCCACTGAGGGGCCACAGTCCTTGGTGCAGATGGCCTAAAGAGTTATCAATAGTGCTAGTATGGATCTCTTCCCAGAGTGGCGATCTTCCTGCTTTGGCCCCTGGCAGAAGCACTGCCTGGGAGGCAGAGGGAAGTATGGAGAAATGGCCGGTATAAGAGTACTGAGGGGTGTGAGGAAAGGAGGGGCTTGAGGCTATGATGGAGCATCCCCTGGACTCTGGAATCCTGGAAGCTGGCCACATACCAGGCCATGCTGGACCTGGACACAAAGCCATGACCAGGTGAACCACACCCCCTACTCTGGGGGTGCACATGAACAGGTGTGGGAGGTGTGAGGAGGATGGGAAGTCATGAGTGAAATAAGCAGCATGACCAAGATGGCCAGAGCTGTGGCAGTGAACAGAAACTGACCATAGGGAATGTATCCAGAGGGCAGCAGGCAGAGCCTCAGGGACATCAGGGGAAGTAGGGCTAGACAGGAGGTGGGCTCTGGGTTGAGCCCCTCAAAAAGCAGTGAGGGAGGGCCAGCATGATAGGGCAGTGGTAGGGCGTTTGCCTTGCACATGGCTGATCCAGGACGAACTTGGGTTTGATCCCCAGTGTCCCATAGGGTTCCCCAAACCAGGAGTGATTTCTGAGCGCATAGTCAGGAGTAACCCCTGAGCGTGACTGGGTGTGACCCAAAAATCAACAAAGAAAAAAGAAGCAGTGAGGAGGACAACAGTGTCTTCTATTATCCATCCCTGCAGGTAAGGATGGCAGGAATGGGGTGGGAAGGAAGGGACACCGATGTGAGAAAGGGGCTGAATGATGGAGGAAGTGGGGGCAAAGTAGCATGGTCAGAGTGTGGGGTCTAGCAGGACCCCATGGTCCAGGGGCTCGTTAGTACCTTCACAGTGTTTGCCATCTTCGGCCAGCAGGAAGCCAGTGGCACAGGAACAGCGGTAAGAACCCACGGTATTCTCACATGTGTGCTGGCAGAGACGGCCCGGCGACGTCCAACACTCATTAATATCTGGTCGGAACAACTCAGGGTTACAGGGCTACAGGGGTCGCTCCCTCCACCCTCTCCAGTGCATCAAATAGGGGAACTTCACTGTGCAGGGGAAATGGGTGGGGGTACAGGAATCCAGAGGGAGAGAAGAGACAAGAAGGGAGCAGAGGAGCAAGGAAACTGAAAGAAACTGGAAGCATGGGGAGAGTAGAAGGGATAGACAGACGGCAGGACAGGGAGCATGTCCAGCTAGCCAGGATAGCATGAGGCAGTAAAGGCCATTGAGGGCCTCCAAAGCACAGATCCAGCAGGTGGATCTCTTGGAAGTGGCCTCCAAAGCACAGATCCAGCTGTTGGATCTCTTGGAAGAGGGATGGTTTGAGGCAGAGCACTAGGGACATGTGGGCAAGGACAGACAGGGTCAGGGAGGGACAGGATAGCAGGGGCTTCTCACCATCTACTCCCACCTACCAATGCAGCTGCGGCCAAAGGCGTCCCGTTGGAAGCCGGGCTTGCAGTCACAGCGGTAGGAGCCCGGGAGGTTGTTGCAGAGTTGAGAATCGCCACACTGGTGCACCCCTGTCTCACACTCGTTCACATCTGGGGGAGTGAGAGAGGTGAACAGGGCTCCGGCCCCAGCACCGCCCACCCATGGTTCGGCCCACCTCAAGCATCATCCACATGTGGCCCCACCCATTATAGATTGGTACTTACCCACACATGTGTCCCCATCCTGGTTAACATGGTACCCCCGTGTGCAGAGCAGTGGGTTCTTCTGGCATGTGTAGGAGCCCACTGTATTCACACAGCTGGAGCCAGGCCTGCAGGGCTCTGTCAGCGATGTGCACTCATTGATGTCTGCAGAGGGGTAGAGGGACATGAGGGGGAGTGGGCCCAGTGTCCCCAGATCCTATTCTTGGGGGTCACAGGGCCACACTGGCTGGTCACCAGGCCTGCTCAGGGCTGTGGGGTCGGCTTGTTCCATCACCCAAAGGTCACAGCCACAGCCACTGCCTGGCACCTGTATCCTTCACAAACACAACCTCCAGGGCACAGCTTTCTTGGGGTGAGGGCTGGGTTCAGGTATATGCATTAAATCCCAATTAGCCATAGTGCTGTTTACATTACCCCCTAATATCAATTATTATAGCTGACTCCCTCACTTCCTCCAGTCCCTCCAGATCCCCTCCTGACCATTCTAGCTAGAGGACTCTCATTTTGGGGAGGCCCTTGCCAACCACTCCTAGCAAAACTCAGCCGCTGAGCCAGGACAGGTCAATTCTGGGCTCAGTGAAGTTTAGGAGGCAGCAAGGTTGTAGCAATAAAATGGTGCTGGGGTGGGGGCAAAGGTACTGGATCAAATCTAACATGGCGGTGGGATTGGTGCTAGGACATTCTATGCCTAAAAACCAACAATCAATAACTTAGTAAATCACTGTTCTTTAATTAAATAAAAAGATATTTTGAGGGGCCGGAGCAGTAGCGTGGAGCGAGAAGGCATCTGCCTTCCCAGCGCTAGCCTAAGATGGGCCGCAGTTTGATCCCCTGACTTCCCATATGGTACCCCAAGCCAGGATCGATTTCTGAGTGCAGATCCAGGAGTAACCTCTGAGCGTCACCGGGTGTGGCCCAAAAAAAGCAAACAAACAAAAAATGGTGGGTCTTCAGGGTGTGGGATATGGCTCGGAGAGCAGAGGACATTCACAAGGCCCAGCTGGAGTGCCCAAGGCCCACCACATCTCCAATCACTCTCAACCCTGTGCATTGAGAACCTGTACTTGGGAACAGTTGGAGTCTTTGGGTAGTGCATCAGGATGAGTTCCAGCCCCCCAACAGGCCATGGGTACCACCCCAACCTCCCAACCCAAGAGTCTCAAGAAAGTCTCCAGATAAAGTCAAAGCCTGTATCTGTTCCTCCATGCTCTCCTGGAAGGGAGGGCATCAGCCTACAAGATGGCACAGTAAAGAATGGTGTAGGGGTGAAGCTGTGTTCCCAAACACCATTCCCACCCCACTTTGCCATCTCTATGGTCTGCATTTCACCCCAAGACTACAAGCAAGTTCCATCCTGCCTATGGTAAATGCATAAACTCCTTTCTCCCTGTAGGGGGCGCTGCTGTCCTGCCTCTGGGCTGGAAGAGATGACAGCATTGGGGAGGCCGGCCAGGAACTTTCATTCCAGAAGATATGGAAGAGAGGTGGGGAGAAAGCAGGACCTCAGACCCACTGGGGACAGGGGCTGGCATCTGTCAAAGACAGTTCTGAACCTCCAAGGGCAACAGATCTGACTTTCTTTCCAAAGCGAGTATCACAGGCTGTGGCTTTGTGAGATGTGTGCACTTGGGTTGTGTGTTTGTACACCAGGTCTGGATATAAAACATTTATTTGGTTGGGTTTGTTTTTTTTTTTTTAATTTTGGTTGGGGCTGATGCTTGAAGGCTCACTTGTGACTCTGAAGTTGGATCATTCCTCGGGGTGCTCAAGAGATTATATAGAATGCTAGGCATAAAACTTGGTTCTGTTGGGGCCGGAGAGATAGTATGAAGGTAAGGCATTTGCCTTGCATGCAGAAGGATGGTGGTTCAAATCCGGGCATCCCATATGGTCCCCCGAGCCTGCCAGGAGCAATTTCTGAGCGTAAATCCAGGAGTAACCCCTGAGCGCTGCCGGGTGTGACCCCCAAAACAAAACAAAAACAAAAATAAAAAAAAAACAACTTGGGTTTGTCATATGCAAGGCAAGCATCTTATTTGCTGTGCTAGCTCTCTGGCCTCTATGATATATTCTTTACTGCTGACTGAATTTTAAAGATCAGATATAGTCCATCCATCACCCAGAATGAGTCAACCCAGGCAACAGGAATCATCAAGCCTGGACAAGCACACAGGAAGGGAGAGGAGATAGGTCCCTGTGACTTCCTCTGGAGATGTTATGTTCCCCCACTCACCCACACAGTTGCCCTCGGGGTCCAGCAGGAAGCCATCCATGCAGCGCTGGCGTGCCTGGCAGTAGAAGGAGCCCTCCGTGTTCTGGCATTCGAAGCCGGCCTGGCAACTGTGTGTGCCCAATGCACACTCGTCCACGTCTGCCATACAGAGCAGGAGGTCAGGTGGTGGCTAAGATGTCCCCAGTGTGGCCTTGGAAGTTAGGGGCCACAGCTGTATCACCACCTCAGACCCTCAATGACAGCAGTATCATTCCACTTCAATGCTAGCATGCGGAGGGGGAGGGCTTTCGCCAGCCCTTATGTGGGTAAACTGAGTCACAAATCCATGGCTGGATCGAAACCCTGGTGACCTGCTTGTTGATCTTTTCACACTGTACTGCCTAGCAGGCAGAAATGGAGACAAGAGACATGTCCCTAAGGACAAGTGTCCACGTTTCTCAGAGATCAGTACTGGCTACAATAAAGCTCTCAGCTTCTATGAGTGAAGAAACTGGGGGTGAGGCCCCAGACAGCAAGATACGTGTGCGCATGTAATGTTTATGGTTATCAGTGTGTCTAGCAAGCCCCCTAACTGTTCACTGCTTCCGTTGCCTACCCAGGGCAAGACTGTGTCCAGGTGTGTCCCACACCTCTCCTATATCTAAGTGTGTCCATGGCTCAGGTTCAACCCCTGCCTTCTAAGGCAGAGGTGGGGTGTTAATCAACTTTCTGGATGGGTGAGTGTGGGAAGGTTGTCCCTGCGGTCTCAAAAAAGCACCATAAGGCACTTCTACATTTGTTTTGATCTCTGCTCCTGGGCACTCTCTTACTAAACCTAAGTTTAAAAAGTGCTTCCTTTCACTTAGATTTTCTTCCCTTCCCCTTGCCCTCCAGTCTTGCCTTCCATCTCTCAATCCCCTGGGCCCCTGGTCCCAGCTCTTTCTCCACTCATTCCCCCACCACCACCTTCCCAGGGCCAACTCCTTGGAGATCTCTCTGGATCCCACAGAAAGGAATTCTTTTGTGACCTTGGTTTACTTTGGTAATCCAACCCAGTTCATCTGGTCAGAAACTCTGACAAGCTCCCCCCAGTATCCCAAGACACCCAAAACCCTGTCAGCCAGGCTCAAGCTAACCTCCCTCTCCCTCTCCTCATACTAGAACTTTGCTCAAAGGGACAGAAGTGATGCTTCTGAAGGGCTCGCAAGGGAACAAGTCCCAGGTCTGTGATGGACATCTCCTGGGTCCCAGCTATACCATCCTTCCTTGCACAGACCTTGGGGAAGCCCTCTGCCTCCACCACCAAGCTGTGTTGCAATAATAGTTGCAAGAAGGGATAAGTCCAAGCTGGGCAGGGGATAAGGTGGGGAAGGCCATGGATGGAGAGGCTCATGGAAGACCTTTTCCCAAGCAGGGAAGTTAGGGCTGGGCATAGGGTGGTTGGAACAATGGGTCTGGCCTTGCGGGTAGAGGGAGGCCAGATGTAGGCAGAGCCATGGGTGGGTAATGAGAAAATTGGTGAAGAGTGAAGTGGGCAGGGCCTCCCGTCCTTACCTGTGCACTCTCCATCCTGGAGGGAATATCCAGGTTCGCAGGTAAGAGCCTTGAAGCATCGGAAAGAGCCTATGGTATTCACGCAGTGCTCGCCCCGGCTACATGTATGCAGGGCTGTCACACACTCGTTGATGTCTGTGGGAAGAGCAGAGCCGAGAGGCTGCAAGACACCCCTGAAGGCACGCCAGCCTTTCTCTGGATGTGTCCCCCAGGTTGCTGGCACACGGGGGCGTGCGCCTGTCTCTGCATCATTCATTCAACCGAGATTTATGAGCAACTGCCGCCTGCCAGCAGACACGATCTCCCGTTGGAAGGATAGGATAGAAATACTCATTGTCCTGAACATACGTGGAGAGGCCTGGCAGACCCATACACACAATGAATGGGAAATATGGTCATGAGCTGCTGTAACGCAGGCAATGGGGCGACCGAGAGAGTTGAAACCTCGATTCCCTCAGGTGTCAGAAGAGGAGTCACAGAACACACTTAGGAGCATGAAGACATGACAGTTGAAGGAACAAGGCAAGCCAAGGCCTGAGAAAGGGGCAGCTGTGTAAATCCAAGGGTTCATTCCAGGCACACACCCCCTCCAGGGGAGAGAGGGAGACACAGAAGAAGGGAGAATCCTAGTGGATTCCTAGCAGAAGAGCAAGAGGACTGGACTGATTGGTGACGGGGTCCCCTGGCAGCTGGAACAAATGCCACTGGACACAATGGCCTTTGGGGAGGCCAGGTTTGGAAGTCTCATCCGGGTGGAAGAAATGACATGGACAGAAGCAGAGGAAGGTAGACAGGAGAGGGGTACAGGCACCCTGGGACAAGAGGAGGTCAAGATCCTGGGCCCATAGATTGGGATGAATATTGGGATCTCTATGATCATCTTGAGTTTGAGGGTCAAGAAGTAGCTGAGATTTGCCCCCAAATTCAAGGGAGGGTCTGAGTAGAGACATTAATTCAAAGCAGCCAGCACTGAGGTCACCTGGGGGAAAGGACAAAAAGATGGAGGAAAGAAAGTTCCAGATAGTCATGGGTGAGCCAGACCAGGCCAGCTCTGAGGTGGGTGTAAGGGAAGATAGCTTTAGGTCAGAAGTTTTCAAGGTGGAAAGTCTGGCTGACAGGGAGCTGTGCACTCTGAACCCCAAAAGGGCCAATAGAGTGGAATAATCAGGGAATAAAGACCAGCAACTCAAGTCTCTTGGAACCCTCAACCTGCTCTGCAGGATCCAAGTAGAACCAGGTGGGTCCAGTGCAGTCCGTAAGCAGCAGCAGAGCACAGAACTCAGAGCCACCCCATCCTTCACCACTGCAGGGAATACCCCAAAGCCAGGCTTTCCCTCCCATCTCCTAACAGCTCTACCACCTTCAGTCCAGCTCTCAGGGAACCAAATAGCCCTCAACAGGCAAGATACACAGAGAAACGAGGTCTGAGGCAACCCCACATGCACACAGGCCCAATCAGAAGTCCTCTGGACTTGGTCCCATCCACTGCTTCTGTCCTATGACTTACCTCTGCCAACAGGAAGTTCACTACAAGCTGTCTTTATTTAGGCAGCATGTAATGAATCCTCAACCTGACACCCCACACAAGTGGTTCCTTCACACCTCGCCTCCAGAGTGACCTTGCAAGGGGGTACTCTCATGATCTCATATCACAGAAAAGGGGTTTAGAGGGGGCTCAGAAAGGCTCAGAAAAGGGAGAACAGCAATGCTCTGCCTGGAGCCTGGGCAGTCTGGCTGCGGAATCTGGGTCCATCATCTGGGACCAGCCCCCTAGGTCTCAGCAGTCAGTTCACAAAGGTGCCTGCTGCTGAGAAACAAGATGTGGAAGATCCCTCAGGTATGAATGGGACAAAAGTTGGTGATAAAGACAAGAGGAACAATGATACAGAACAATGGAAGGTGCAAGGACACAGAGCAGTGTGCATGGAAGGACAGAAGGAAGCCATGAGAAAGAGTGAGCTCATAAATTCTGCTGAATCGAATGTGCCGGACCTGACTTCCAACTCCCTAGCCACGCTAAAGCTGCAGAAAGCACTGGAGGGGGCCTGCACACCCCGGTGTGGCAAGCAGGCAGGCATCTGGCATGGGGTGCTTGCAGGCACCCCCCTCCCCAACACACACAGAGACAACAACCCCCAGGCAAGAGAGCTGCCGGCCACTCAGAAGCAATTGCGGGACAAGCATGTTGTACCCTCTGCTGCAGATCCAGGGTAAACATGGCGGCAGCAACCACTCAACCCTGCACCAGGGGCCCCAGGGCCCAGAAATGGAGGGTGAGGGAAGGGGTTATGCCCAGCTTGGACATGGTCCCTAAGCACACAGGGGACAGACTGGGCTGCATGCCTGAACACGATATGCTGCCCCTACCCCACCCCACCTGCCTGGCCTTCATCTGTGCTGATCCTTCCCAACTTCTCCAAGACCAAGGTCAAAACCTTTCCTCCAGGACATGCATCCAGGTGCCACAAGTGGGCATGCCTTGTTCCTTGGCCCAGCCTGTAACAGTCCCCACATCTGCACTGGCTCTGTGTTCTGCCACTTTGGAGCTCTCTCCACTCAAAGCCAAAAATGTTTCCTCTGTAAAAGCATCAGAGCCTCCAGCCATGAGAGTGGCAGCTTTGCAACCCACAGAACAAGCCTGGAGCACCTGCCCCAGTCCACATGAGTACCTAGAGACAGGAGGAGGAAGCTAAATGTAGGCTTCCTTCCTGTGTTGGTTGACATTACAGGTAGGACTCAGACTGATATTACAGGTAAGAACCAGCTTGATATTACAGGTGACGTCTTGCCTGGCATAGAGAAGGACACAGCCTGCCGTCACAGGTGAGGAGCCAGACTTTGAGAAGTAACCTCTGCTCAGCATCAATAGAAACTAGCTGGCGAATAGCACCACATCTGTGCAACCCCTATTCCATCTATTCCCATGTCAGTCTCAATCATGAAGTCACATACTTTGGGGCTCTGGGTTATCGCCTGCTGCTAGCCTATCATCTTTCCAAGGGGACCAATGCTCCCTGGGTACAGCAGAGCAAACAAAGAACGGGAGAAGTGAATAAGCTCGTCTCCAGACCCACAAACTATTCAAATCCAGCCACCCTAGCCTAGCGCATTGGCATAGATGTTATTATGGTGAGCATAGTTGCCTTCCAAATCCAGCTGCCCTACCTGGCTTCAAAGTGCCAGCCTCATAGTGGGTCACTCTGAGTTTCTTTTATTTTTTGGTCACACCCGGTGACATTGGGGTCACTCCTGGCTCTGCACTTATAAATTGCTCCTGGCTCAGGGGACCATATGGGATGCCGGGGATCGATCCCAGGTCCATCCTGGGTCAGCTGCATGCAAGGCAAACACCCTAACACTGTGCTATCACTCCGGCCCCCACTTTGAGTTACTAACCCTCAGGCCTGTCCCCAGAGAAAGCAGTTGCTTGGTGCACCAGTGGTAAAGCAGGACAGGACACTGGGACACGGAGCACAGGGGGCTCAGATGCAAAGGGCTCAGACCCTTTAGCATGTGGCCGTCGGTGGCAGGTGTGGCAACAGCAGGCTGAAGGCCGTGGCGGGCACAGGCAGGCGCTGGCTTACCCACACACTTCCTGTGCCTGTTGAGGATAAAGCCCTCGGCACACAGCACTGTGTGGTTGACACAGTAGTAGGATCCCAGGCTGTTCACACAGAACTGGCGCCGGTTGCACTGGTGAGTGCCCATTAGACACTCGTCTCGGTCTGGGCACAGCCGCGGGAGGGAAAACAGAAGGGCCGTTAGAGGGGCCTGGACTGGCACAGGTTGTTGAGACAGAGTGGGGACCCAATGCCGATTCATGGCACTACAGCCTGAGCCTATCACGATCTGGTCTCAGAATTCAAGAGCTGGCACCCACTTCCCAAGGGGACTTGGCCAAATGGTCAAACAGCAGGGCAGACCCAAAAGCCTCTTTCATCTCTATGCCCCGGAGAAGACTGGCCTGCTGGGAAGCCAAGAACCCCCTGCAGAGCACCCCCTAAAGGTCAGATTGACCATCTGTAGAGGCTGGAGCAGACAGGGAGCTTGAGAGCTGGGGTCCTCTGAAATACAGCATGTATGAAGTCTTTAAAGAAGTCTCAAGTCCGGGTCTATTTCTGAAAACTCTGGAGTTTTCCATGGTCAGTAACACATTGGAGGATTTGAAATGGTGAGTGGAATGTCCTTCAGGGGTGGACTGACTATACCCCCAGAATGCCCATCTGCAGGCTGTGGCCTGCAGACACTCAGATTTGGGGGGTTTTGCAGAAAGGACAGTCAAGAAACTCAGGGCCAGGCTTGACAAGAAGGTGCCCCAATCTAGAAGAGAATCCCCCTTCTGGGGAACTAGGGATGGGACTGGAGTCCAAGGGGATCTGTGGGCTGCCTCTAATATCTGGCGTGGCCCCCCACATTACACCCTGATTCCCCTGCCCTGGTCCGTGGACTTACTATGAACTGAGGGGCAGACCCTGGTGGTCTTTGTCGCTATCGAGGGTCTCCTGCTCAGGGCCTTCAAGCTTCTGGGTTTCAAGCTTCTGTCCCATATGGCAGTATTGTCCCCACCACCCCACCAGGTGACATTTCTTGTGCCTGAATCTGTGCAAGAACCGTTTTCAGGCTGCCCTTGATCTGTCTTACCTCCAATACCGGGAGGTTCAGATTCAAAACCTCCTGGGTTGTTCTCAGAATGTCGGGTTCAATATCCCTCACTTCTCAGGGGTAGGGCCCCCACACCTCAAAGACTAGCCTAGACCCTGGGCAGGAAGTCCAGATATAAGGACAAAGTGTGGGGACCCTCCTTGACCTCTCTAAACAGCAGAGGAGGCACAGCTGCCACCAGCACCCCTGCTCCTTCTTGACTGAGCACAGTTGGGGGTTCTGATACCCCAGTCCTGCCCCTCCCACCAAGTACCACTTCTGGGATTTTCAGCTTGATTTTCATTTCTCCAGCCATGGTGGGAATGGGGACAGCCTGGATACATGCCAATGTGGCCACATAAAGTGACCCTCAAGGGCCAATCTGGCCCATGTGTGGTCTGGGTGCAGTGCACCCCCTTGATGAGGACCTTCTAGAAAGACAAATTCTTAGGCACTAGCAGATGAATCCAAATGGAACCTCTGAGGAGTCTAGAGGAACCCAAAATCTGCTGTCTTCCACCCCAGGAGATCGGGAGGTACTGGGGTAACCCCTGTGCATGGTAGTCAGTGACCGTAGTTGAGGCCATTCTCAGGTGTCCCCATCACAGCAGTGGGACCTGTTCCTACAATGACCTGGACTTTTTGCCCCCAGACCTTCTTGCTCCACTGGCCCAGCCCTGCACAGACGCAGTACCCACCTTCACAGGACACGCCATCAGCCATGATGGCGTAGCCGGGGAAGCAGGAACACATGGCCATGCCCCCGACGATGTTGCATACTTGCTTACATGGCCCATTGTCTGCAAGGAAACAGGAATCATAAGTTACTCAGTGGAGGACTTGTGCCCATGCCAGCTAGAACCCCATCTCCAGCCCTTCTTTGCTCACTCACATGAGCATCTGGGCCTCTTAGCATGGAGGGGAGAAAGGAGAATGGAAACAGAGGCAGAGAGAGGAGGAAGAGAAAAAGAAAGAACTCTCTGAGCGTTACTGACATGGCAGCACAATAACAGGGTACCCAAAAGGTGCAGGGTAGAGAGGTATGCTGGGGTCACACATGCTGATGGCACCCCCATGTCACCACTCATCCATCTTTGAAAGGGGAGTCCCAGCAACCCCCAGAACAGAAGGGCCCCCCTTCAAAGGGCAAGCATCACAGACACCAACATAGAGGTCCCACCCACCATCCACCTTTACCTTTGCAGGTGTTGGGCTTCGGCACAGGAAGTGGGACAGTGTTGGGGAGTCCCTGAGGGGGCTCAGACCTCAATGCAGTCTCCTCCATGGCCTTAGATTCCGGGTCTCCCTCTGTGGGCACTGCAGACAGGGAATGGGGCTGTCTCAGGTCTCTATGCTGGGTACTAGATGGGGTCCTTCCTACACCCCTCTCCCTCTGCCCACTTTGCAGGAGGGGGAAAACTGAGGCTCAGGAGCATCAAGGGACCTTGTCACTCAGGCACAGCTGTGACAGGCAACAGGAAGCTAAGCCAGGCTTGGAGTGTTAGATTACTGGGTCCAACCCAACTCAGTCTTCGTTCTTCACCTGAGAGTATGATCTGGTGATTGGATTACTGGATCCCTCAAATTTTTAGGAAAAAGTAATCTTGCATTTCCAGACTTACCACTGAGCTTCCTGTGTCTTAGGAGCTGAAGGCTTACGTGCTGGAATTCCTAAACCCATTTCTCCCTCGTGTGTGTGTGTGTGTGTGTGTGTGTGTGTGTGTGTGTGTGTGTGTGTTTATTTTCTACATCACATTTGCTTCCAGACCCAGATCTCTCCAGTGTTCTGGCTTTGGTACTTGAGGCCTGATTCTAACACAGGAGATTTTTCTAGACTGAAACTAGTAATTATCCCAGGGGCCAGCAAGGCAGGGGCCCTTCCAGGCAGGGTTCTGGCCACCAGGTGTCAGCATGGTCTAGTGCTCCTGGCCTGTGCCAGTTGCTACACTAACCCCTGAGGCAGGTCTGAGCTGGGGCATCACTGTGGTTCTGACACATGGGGGGTTCCGGAAGTCCCTCCCCCCACAGGGAAATGCCATGTGGCTGGACTCACCTGGCTGGCATGTACGGCCGTCCTCCTGGAGAGAGAAGCCGGGGAAGCAGGCACAGCGGTAGGAGCCCACGGTGTTGAGGCAGAGGTGCTGGCAGAGTTCCCCAGGCAGCAGCAGACACTCGTCCTGGTCATCACCGGGAAGGCTGTTGGGCAGCTCTGTCTCTGTGCCCAGACTCAGCGCCTCCCGGCTTGACACGTCTGTCTCTGAAACTGAAGGGGCAGAGAGCTGGGCAGAGAAGAGAATGTGGGGAAAGACGGGGCAGGAGCTGACCTGCCCCCCTCAGTGGCTGAGAGCACACACACACCCTTACAGGGATCTATCAGAGCCTTGTGTGGGCTGGGCCAGGAGCTCAGAGGCAGGAGGGACGGGTGGGAGAAAGGAAAAGCAAGAGGTTGGAGACTGAATAAGTGGGTTGAGATTAGATAATAAGTGAATAAGATAATAAGATATAAGTGAATAAGAATAGATAATAACTGAATAAGTGGGTGGGTAAATGGATGAAAGGAAGGGCAGAGAGATGGGAGTGGATAGGGATGGATGAAAGGGTAGAGAGATGGACAGATGGATGTGTGAGTGAACAGAATGTATATGGATGGGTGAAGGGATGGACTGAGGGACATGTCAGTGAGCAGAGGGCAGATGGATGGTAGGTGAATGGATGAGGAAAAGAAGGATGGATGCATAAGTGGGCAAAGAATGGGCAGAACCCTCGCCCAGTGTGATGTGGGTCAGAGCCAGATTCCAATCTTCATTGTCTGACCTCTATTTTATTATTATTATTATTATTATTATTATTATTATTATTTTATTTTGGGGCCACACGTAGAGGTGCTCAAGGATTACTCCTGGATGCACTCAGAAATCACTCCTGATAGGCACCAGGGACCATATAGGATGCTGAGATTCGAACCAACGTCCGTCCTGGATTGGCTGTGTGCAAGGCAAACACCCTGCCACTGTGCTATCTCTCAGGCCCCTGTCTGACCGCTTATGGCATGGGGTAGGAGCTCTGGTTACACTGCTGAACTGGATTCAGATCCATTGAACTGCCATCCGAGAGAACCCTGGCAGTTAGCAGGGCTCACCCCCGTCAGAGACCCCAGCCCTAACTAACCCCACTGTGTCATCCGGGACATGAACTCTTGCTGTGCATCTGGGCTGTCATGGGTGCAGGGACATGTGGGGAGACAGGTGGGAGAGGCCAGGCTGGGCTGCCTCAAGAATGATAAAACAGGAAGATGACAATGAGAACATGGACCCCCAGGGAGCCCTACTCAGGACAGTGGCAGGAGGTGACACTTAGGAACGTGTTTCAGATAGAAAACTCTGGCTCATAAACCCTAGGTAGAGCCAAGGGGCCTCACTCTGCAAGGGGACCAGAGAAACTTAGGGCTTTGCAGTGAAAATGGGCTGAACATGGGCCCTCAGCTAGCTCCTCTGACCCCGCTGTGAGCACCTCCCCCAAGCCAAGTATACTCCCAGTTCCCACCAGAACATGCCTCTGGGTCAGCAGTGAAGGACACAGTCCTGGCCAGCCCTTGAGAGTAGGCCCATGATCTGGACAGGAAGAGACTCTGACAAGTAAATTCAGTTCCTTCCATCCCTGTTAATAGTCTCCAGGTGAGGGTCCATCCCAACTGCTTTGGCCTAAAGCCCCAAAATAGTGACTTGTCCACTCCCCAGAATTCTGAACAAAGTTTTGTTCCCCAGTGCACCTGGATTGTTCCAGCTGGAAGGAAGGAGGGACAGAGGGAATAATTGAGAGAGGGAGGGAGAGAAGGAGGGATAGTTGGACAGAGAAGGAGAGAGGGATGAAGGAAGGGATGGAGAGTTTGAGGAAAGTTGCAGGGAGAGATGAAGGTATGGAGAGAGAGATGGAGGAGAGATGGAGGAGGGATGAGGAGGATAAAGAGAGAGGGAAGGAGAGCTGGAAAGAGAAGGAGGGAGGGATGAAGAAAGGGATGGAGTGAAGGGTGAAGAGTTTGAGGAAAGTTGTAGGGAAGTCTGGAGGGAGAGATGGAGAGAGGGATGGAGAGTTGGACAGAGAAGGAGAGAGATGAAGGGATGGAGTAAATGGTGAAGAGTGAGGAAAGTAGGGAGGTCTGGAGGGAGAGATGGAGGGACTGATGGAGGAAGGGATGGAGGGGGATGGAGGAGATGGAAGAGGGAGGTTGGAGGGGTGGAGAGGAAAGAGTTAGAGTAAGGAATAGACGAGGGTGTGTAAGAGGATGAAAAGGACAAATGGTAACAGGTAATAGTGGAGAAGCCTGATGAAGGTGAATGGACAAAGGGACAAAAAAAAAAAAAAGGATGGGAGTGGGCAGGGAGAAAAGTCTGTGCCAGGGAACCAAGGAAGGGTGGGTGAGTGGAGGGTGGCAGGCGGAGTGGTGGGTAGCTGAGTGGAGTGGATGGCCAGCAGGAAAATGGCTGCCATCGCTATTTCTGACCCTAGGCAGGGTCAGCTTTCAGCACCCACGGGAGGATCTAGAGAAAGTGCAGGCCAAGGGAAGGGCATGCAGGAAGGCCAGCTAGAACCCACCTCTCTGGGGCACGTCCCTGGGCTCTGGATGGCGGACCTCAGGCACGATGAGTGGCTCCTCGCCCTCACAGCAAGACATCATGACGTAGTTGCAGGGGTAGCCCAGGTTGGGGTTGGACTCACAGGACTGGCCCTCAGCCCGCACACGGAGTCCTAGGCCACAGCAGTCACAGCATTGCTACAGAGAGATGCAGTGTTACAGCCCCAAAAGGCTCTTGGTACCCAATGCTCTCCTTGCTGGCTGCCATAATTGCCAGCTGTGTACTTGGGGACTCAGGCAGGGGCACAGAGGACCTGATAGTTGCTGGTGTGTGTGTGTGGGATCATCCTTCTGTGATTTCTTCTGCTGTCTCTGGGTGTTCCAAAGCCAAATCCCTGTGTCTCCTTTCCCCACCTCTGATCAAAGCAGGGTAAATGCAAGGGGGGTTTATCTAGTTAGCAGTTGATCTATTCATTAACCCCCCATTCTTATTAACCTAAACCAGCTAAAAGACAACATATCCCAGTCCTCCTGATGGAAAGTCACTGGATGAAGTTATCCAATGTATAAACTGGGCTTGGCTGGACTCAGTTTGACTGTATACCATGTCACTGTCCTCTTCCCTCTCTTCTATGGAATGGAGGTGATGGCTGGAGCTCTAGTAAGCCATCTTAGGCCATGAGGTAATGTGAAAACTAAAGCTAAAGATAATCAATCAGGAAAAATAGAAAGCTGTGTTCCTGTAGATACAGTGTAGCTCCACCCTGTGTCCCAGAATAGAATGTTTTGTTTATTCTAGTATAGTAGCCTACAGTAACAGCACCAAGTATTTACTCTTCTCTGCATCTGCCATGACAATGTGTATCTTCCTTTCAACAGTCTATTTTCAGCCTCTTTTTTTTGGTTTGTTTGGTTTGGCTTGAGGGCCACATCCAGAGGTGCTCAGGGGACCCTATTCCTGCTCCAGAGAGACTCCTGGCAGTGCCTTTAGGATTATATTGTGGTAGCAGGGAAAGAAGCAGGCTTTCCCCAAAAAAACAAAATGTATGCCCAGCCCTCCCTCCCTCCCTCCCTCCCTCCCTCCCTCCCTCCTCTCTCTCTCCTCTCTCTTCTCTCTCCTCTCTCTTCCTCTCTCTCTCTCTCATTCTCTCTTTTCCCTATCTCCAACCTTGTGATTGCATGTTGACTTTAGTCAACAGAAGTGAAAGATGCCAGGCTAAAGGCAGAGTCTCAAAAGAGTATTCACATCTCTCCCATTTGGAGCATGAGGGCCCATGTTGGCCAGCAAAGACCCCCCCAGGGTGGCAGCACAGACCACAACATGACAGGCGGCCTTTCCCACAGTAGAAGTCATAACCCTCCTATACCCACTCCCTTCTGTGCTCGAAGTCTCCACCACGTCATGACAAAGGCCCCTCTCACAACTGCCTCTTCAGACAGTCACTGTTCCCTTTATACAGATGGAGATACTGAGGCCAGACTCCAGCATATAGACACAGAGGATTATAAACCTCCCTCTCACCTACATGATACTTGTCCAAGTTATGATCTGGGTTTTTTGGGGGGTTATTTTTTTGGGGGGGGTCATACCCTGCGACACTCAGGGATTACTCCCAGCTCTGCACTCAGATGGGATGCCAGGATTTGAACCACCGTCCATCCTGGGTTGGCTGTGTGCAAGGCAAACACCCTACCTCTATGCTATCTCTCCGGCCCCTAGAATCTGTTTCGTTTTGTTTTTAAGGAAGAAATGGGCCTCAATGGGACCAAATTCAACATCAGGATTCTCTCTCTAATGGTGACCTCTGCTATGGTCAGCTGGTTAGCAGCACCAGGATGCCCACTCCTCTCCACCCAGATCCCCTCAGACTTCCTCAGACTTCCCGGATGCCACCTCCTGTCTCTGTGTGTCCTTCTTCCCAATTTCTAGAGATCTCATGGCCTCTCTGAGCAGAAACTCCATTTCCCAGCCTCCCTTGTGGCTAGGCATGATCATGTGATTCCATCTGGCCAATAGTGTATCATGATTCTTCTTATCCGTGTTCACAGTGAGAGTCAGAAGCACTCCAATGGTGCACAGAGAGGTGGAAAGATGAGCAAAATGGATGGAGTGACATGTGTCATGGAACTATATTCTGCCTTACAATGAAGGGATCATTCAATCCCTCTGGGTTGGCACTGAGCCCAGTAAGGTATACCTGTCAGAAGGTCAGTGCCTGGAACCCCACTTATCTGTGGCCCAGTTAACAGATCCTAGATAGAAAGTGGATGGGGGGCTGACCTGCCATCAGAACCTGAAGTGACAGAGCAGTGCCTATCTCCTGATGGCCACAAGACACTCACCCCGTCAACTCTGGCTTGCTGCCCCCACAGATGCACAAGGGGCCTGAGTTTCAGCGTGAAACCTGGATGACCCCAACTGGCCACCCATCAGAGGTCCTGGCAGCTGTCACCCCCATATATTCACACTGCTTGCTCTCCATCTTGCTGCTGCCTGCATCATCTTCACCCCACCATCCACATGAAAGAAGCCTGTCCCCCATACAAGTTCTTCCCATGCCCACCCCCCTCAGTTCCAATCACACAGGCTTTCCCATGGCTCTTCCCTTCTGTCCAGCTGACCTCAAGCCCTTTGCATGTGCTGTTCCTGCAGCCAGACACCCACTAGGCTCTCCTCTCCCCTCAACCAGGCTCTTCCTTAGACATCTGCTTCTCCTCGAGGCTGTCCTTTGTCCCAACCCTGTTCCTTCTCCTCACCCCTCAGCCTCTCTTCTCAGAACCATGGCCTCCAGCTCCCCCAATAATAGAGCCATTGCCTCTAGGAAAGCAGGCTGGAATCTTTGTCTCTCACTACCACATTCCTCTCTCATGCCTCAGACTGGACCCCTGACTCCTGCTGAACCCCCACTCTCAGGGACAGCCCCCAGGCCACCCCCCAGCTTGCCTTGTACAGGGAGAGACCACAGGTGTCATTGTCTTCGGCACCGCAAGTCTCGCCTTCCCTGGCACCCATGACGCCGGCCACACAGCTCTTCTCCTTCAAGTAGGACACGCAGCACTGCATCTGGGCAGTCCTGCAAGAGATGGGGTTCACTCGGACCCTCGGCCCACATGCCCGCCCCCTCTCCAGGCAGCAAAACTCCCTTGCACAGAAGGGAAACTGAGGCTCAGTGACAAAGGCCAATGCCACGACCCATGTGAGTTACAGGTTTTGTCTCTCAGTTATACCCAGAAATTCTGGCCTGGGCCCCGGAGCATTCACTCAGAATGTGCTCCCAGACCACAACACTGGGACTACCCCCCCCCCAAATAACCCATGAGGGAAGGAATAAGCAACAGATCTGGTAGGTTTAGTATTCAGTGCTGCCCCTGAGGGGCTGACGAAGCAACTGCATGAAGGCAGTGTGAGCCCAGGAAGGTGTGTGGAGTGGGAAAGAACTCAGCATCCCTTGGAGAAAGCCAAGCCACGGGGATCCCACAGTGGCCAAGCTGGCATGGAGGTGTAGCGGGGACAAGGCAACAAGTGTGGGGTCCTCCTGTGCCAGGTTCCCTGGAAGCTGCATGAGATGGGGCGATGCCTCCACTCTGAACCCCACCTCCTTGCCTATAAGCCAGGCAGGTTGGGGAAGAATTGCGAAGAAGGGGTGAACGTCTAAATGCATCCCCCATCCTGATTCAGGGGGACATGGGGGGCATCCTCGATCGAAAGGAACAACCAACACCTCAGCATAGGGTGGCAAGCACTGGCCTTGGGGGGGGTGCAGAAAACAAGGTGGTTTCCTACAGATTGGGAGGGGAGCTGATCTTGCATGTGTCTGACCCACGTTCGATCCCCAGCATCCTATGTGATCCCCTGAGCACTGCCAGGAGTGATCTCTGAATACAGAGCCATGAAAAGCCCCGAGCACCATCAGATGTAGGCCCAAAAACACCCCAAAAAAGGAAAGTCTGGGGGCTGCTTCATGGGGAGAGAAGCACATTGTGCTTCCAGGTGAGATGGTCTCCAAATAGTGATCTAACAAGGGACCCACTGTGGGGCCTGATGCTCCCACTTAAGGGCCTGGTGCCCCCACCTCAGATGACCTCAGGACCCTAATGGAGATGGCCAGTGATGCCTCCCGCCACAGCCAGGGTTCACCTGGAGCCCGCCCTACCTGCAGACGTCGCCCTCAGCACCATTCTCAGGGATCCCCAGGCACTCGTCGTTGTCGATGGCCCACTGCTGTCCAGCCGCACAGCAAGTCTCGATCAGGTCCTTGGTGGAGACTGCGGGAGGCAACAAGGTCACCTCGGAAGGAAGCGCAGACACAGCTGCAGTCTCCCCGGGAGTGAGTGCAGTGACTGCACCGGCAAGCTGGTTAGTTGGGGGGCTCGGAGATCTTCACAGCCAGCCCCTGATTCCAAGGAGAAGACCCTGCACGCACACAGTTAAGTGCGCCTGGCACTGGACATGTCTTACAAAATGAATCAGCAGACAGGGGAGAAGATGTGCTCCCAGGGCTTGTGCTATAGGAGCTGTGGCCATGGGTGTGTCCCCACTGTGTTCCACACTCTGTCACTGTTCTTGCTCCTTCTTGAGAGTTCTATCATGCTTGATGACTCCCAGACTAAAGCCTTCACTCCAACCGACCTTCACCCGTTCTAACACCCCATTACCAGACTGACTCTCTCCACGACAGACAAAATGAAGAAATGGTGACAGACCTGAGATGGGAGACAGGGGATGGTGCTCACCAGAGGGAGTTTAAAAAGGCACCGAGTTGGAGCAGGAGCAGTGGTGCAACGGTAGGGCGTTTGCCTTGCACACGGCTGACCTAGGACGGACCGCAATTCGATCCCTTGGCGTCCCATATGGTCCCCCTAGCCAGGAGCGATTTCTAAGTGCATAGCCAGGAGTAACTCCTGAGTTCCACCAGGTGTGACCCAAAAACTAAAAACAAACAAACAAACAAACAAACAAAAAGGATAGCACAGAGGGTAGGCGTTTGCCTTGCACACAGCCTACCTGAGTTTGATCCCAACATCCCATATGGTCCCCCAAACATCACCAAGAATGACCCCTGAGTGGAGAGCCAGAAGTAACCCCTGAGCACCACCGGGTATGACCCATAAACCAACCCACCATCAAAAGGCAGCAATTGCACAGAGGCAAATCTGGGCCCTGAGCATTCTTTGACAGACAGAAGCTAAGAGAGTTGGGAGCAGCAGACCTCCCTTCCCCCTGCCTTCTCCCCTCCTGGCCTTGCTCCCCCACATCTGTGGCACAGGTTACCTGAGAGCACAGAGACCCCTTATCCTTATCCTCACCCTTACCGGCCTGTTGGTCTGCCTTCCTGCTCACCCGGGGCCTTCTCTTCCAGCCCCAAAATTAAGCCCTGCCAGGTCCTCCTGCCCTTGGCTGCCTGCCCACCATTCTTTTGTGGGCCTTTCTCACCCTGCCTTCCCTCCCTGGCAGACAAAGAAGCAGCCCAAGGCTGTGACCCCCGAGGTGGTAAAGGCCACCCACCCAGAAAGAGGCACAGAGGCCAGGAGTGGGTGGGGTGGCTGGCCCCACCTCCGTTCCCACGCTGTCTTTTGTAGCTCACAGCCCAGCCACCCTGTCTCAGATTTTCTTTGGTTTCTGAGCACCAGAACTCCATCCAGTGCCTATCCCCCAGGCCTGCCCTCTGCATAGGCACCCATAGCTGAAGAGTCCTCATTGGGGCTGCAGGCCGGCCCCACACTCCAACCACCCCCATATCAGCAACACATGCTCCAGCTCCCCGCCATGCCCTCCAACCCAGCCTCCAGATGTTGTCAGACAGCATCTGCAAACATGAGCACGTCCCCCCTCTGCCCGCAGGCCTCCAGGAGAGCCTGCTTATTTATTTTTACAAATAGCAACACAGTGTGACCCCATCAACCTCGCCACCTCCCACCTCGCCTCCTTCGCCTTCACTCCTTAACTCCCTTGAACTACCACCTACCCAGTGGCTCAGTGGTACCCCCAGGATCTTTGCACTTGCCTTCTCTCCTCTCTCTCTCCTTTCCCTCCTCTTCCTCTTCCTCCTTTTCTTCCTCCTCCTCTCTCTTCTTCCTCCTCCTCCTTTTCCTCCTCCTCTTCTTCCTCTTCCTCTTCCTCTTCCTCTTCCTCCTCCTCTTCCTTCTCTTCCTCCTCCACTTCCTCCTCCCTCCCTCTCCTGCCTGGAATCTTGCCCCTGCTTTCCAGGTCTCTCCCTTCCCCAGTGTTGTGGGGAGTGTTGTGGGGCTTAGCTTGCCCTGTGACATCACTCAACTTCAACTTCCTTCATCCAGTGCTCCGGTCATCTCAGAGGCCCAGCTCCCACAGTGGGGAGGGCATTTGCCTTGCAAACAGCTGACCTGGATTTGATCCTTGGCATCCCATAGGATTCTCTTAGCACCTCCAGGAATGATCCCTGAATGCAGAGCCAGGACTAAATCCTGGGCACCACCAGGTGTGCCCACCCACCTCCAAACCCCACAAAATAAAAGAGCCCAGACCCCAGAGCTCTGTAAAAATCCAGCACCCACCATCACAACTGACATCTGGGACTTCACACAGAGCCCAGCCCCCTTGCTCTTCCACTGCCTCCTTCCCACCTCCTGTCTCCTCCCCACCCTACACTGCCCCTTGCTTCTAGGCACTCACCCCTGCTGTTTTATGCTGAGCAGGTCCTTCCTTTTTGCCCACATGAACATATCCTTAGCCAGCAAGTTCCCACCTCCAGCCCAGCTCAGCATCCCAATGCTCCAGCAACGTTCAGTTCACCGTAGAGATGCTGCCTGCTGTCAGCTCCCAGCTAGGGCCAAGTATGGACCTAAGTGTTCTAAGAGTCCCTGTGTCCAGTACCAGAGAGTAGTGACAGTATTAGGTGTAGGGCCTCTCATTTCCAGCTGACACCCAGGGTCAAGGGGCAGCTCACATGGCTGAGCACATGCCTGATAATCTCAGTTGAGTCTTTAGCACTGCCCAGTCCCCCAACACATCTGGGAGAAGCCTCCCCAGCATCATCGAGTGTGACCCCCAAACCAAACCTCTGAAAAAACATCCAACTCTGCCTCCTTGAGGCATGGCGAGTCGTCAGGGGCCTCGAGGCAGAGAGGAGGATGGGAGTCCCTGGGGTTTGGGGAGGTAAAGAGAAAGGAGGCTAATGTCATCAGAGTAGGGGGTTTCATTTGAGAAGCTGCACAATCCCACAACACCCCAGATTCAATCCCAGGCACCCCATCTGATCACCCCCACTAGGAATGATTCCTGAGCACAAAGCCAGGAGTGAGCCTTGGGCATTGCTGGGTGTGGTCCAATAACCAATAAATCAAACTAACAATGATAATTATACTACTATTACTGCTAATAGTAATGCCCCCACAGGGTTGGAAAATATTATTTTCAATGCTTCTCTTCTAGATGCAATGCTGCAATGGGTCCTGACTGGTCCAGGCCACACAGAGACACGTGATGCCCAGGCAGGCAGGGACGTGCCACTTGGGCATACACCAGCCTGCAGTGTCCAAAGACACAATTGGCATTGGCCTGGCAAGGCTGGAGATTTAGATGTGCCCAAGCACATTCTAAGTTATCTCTGAGCTTTCTTGGGGGCCTGCTTGGCATGTGGGAGCACAGCCTTAAGGAGATACAGGAAAATGCTGAGAGAGGCTTTATGGGGATAGGGAGGCCCCCAGGAAGGGCAGGAACAAAGGGGTATGCCTTTGACCCATTTGATTCTGTTTCCTCCCTTCCTCAAACACTCCAGTCAAGAGCCCCCCATTGGAAACTCTGATCTTTAGACAATGTGCCCTAAAACACCCCCTGGAGGTCACGACCCTGCAGACCACCTTCCTCCATGAAAGAAAGCTCTAAGGGACCCTGGAAACAGCAGTGCAGGGTCAACACAGCTTCCCACCCCTGGCTCAGCCATCCACCGCCAAGTCCTATTTGGACAGGATGTTTGTGAGGCCTGAGCAAACAGTTCAGGGAATGTTATCACTCCCTCATTCCCGCGACCTAGAATCTGGGATGAGGGGCTACCTGCAGGTTTCATGCCCCCACCCCCCGGAGTGCTTTCACAATGACAGCCAAGTGGACACCGAGGAAGGGTCCTGCTCCTCACATTTCTGACCCCCGGGAAGAGCAGAGAAACAGCGGGAATCTGAAGTGCACACGAGAAAGGCCCCTCCGGCCCACCCACCATCACTGCCCTAGCCTGTCACCTCTTCCCGGGCCCTACGGGCTCTTCTCTATCTGCTTCCTCCTAGCCTGACCTCAGAAATGCCCTCTGCCCTTGCCCTATGTCTTCTATTGAGGCACCCCAGGTGGATCCTAAGCCCACCTGTTCAAATAAACCTCAGCCCAAAGAGAGGGGCCCATGTCATCACAGACAGCCGCATATGGTCCCCTGAGTACTATAAGGGGTGACTCTTGAATGCAGAGCTAGGAGTAAGGCCTGAGCACCACTGGGTATGACCCAGAAACAAAAACAAAAAGGAAGTGTATAGTCTAGAGCCTGAGAAAAGCGCTTGATTACTCTCAGGAGTAAGGTTTATGAGTACCATCAACAAAGCGCCTCCCTACAAGAATACCTGACGCCTCATTCAAATGAGGCAATAGTACTGGCCTGATCTGTGAGGCCCTCTGAATGAGGAGGGGACAGGATATTCTGGGGACCTGACAGAATCCATTTCAGAGCCACTGTCAGGGACCCTCTCAGCCCTGCCACTCTTCCTCATGTCTGGGTATGGGCTTGGTAGCCACCAGAGTAACCCCAACCATTGTGGGTCATTGTCATTGGACCACAATGAGCATCCTGGTCTCCTTGGAGGGAGGACTGTCACTCAGACCAGCAGGCGACCATAGTGTGGCCAAGAGGAATCAATGACACAGGAGCAACAGCGAAAAATAATGGTGACACATCCCACCAGGCTGTCTGCAGTGAGAAAGACCCTCCGGCAGCATGTTGCTCACGGTCGGAGATGGACATGGGTCTGACCTTCTAAAACCACCCAGACACTTTCCACTAACACAAACCCACTGAACACGAGTGATTTCACTCTGGATCCATCTCGGACCCATGACAGCTGTGATGTCCCAGAAACATGTGGAATGGCCACATATACCCCATCAGCACAGACCAGCTAAGCTACCACTCGCCTTCCATGGAGCAACAGGTCACCACATGCTCAGACAGCTCACACACTTGCTGCAATTGGGGAGCGGCTGAAACTGTGGTCCTGACAGGAAGATGCAAAGCAAACACAAGCTGCTGCTCCGGGTCCCAAGATACACATCTTGGATGGGGCCAGTCATGGGAGGTGACAGCAGTGCCAGGGGGAAGAAGCTGGAAATGACTGAGCAGAGTGAAAAAATCCCAGGGCATATGAAGTTCACTTTCTATTCTCTTCTCTTCCTTCCTTCCTTCCTTCCTTCCTTCCTTCCTTCCTTCCTTCCTTCCTTCCTTCCTTCCTTCCTTCCTTCCTTCCTCCTCCTCCTTCCTTCCTTCGTTCCTTCCTTCCTTCCTCCCTCCCTCACTCTGTCCCTTCCTTCCTTCTTTCTTTTTTCCTTCCTTTTCTTTCTTTTTCTTTCTTCCCTCTCTCTTCATTCCCTTCCCTTCCCTTTTCTTCCTTCCTTCCTTCCTTCCTTCCTTCCTTCCTTCCTTCCTTCCTCCCTCCCTCCCTCCCTCCCTTTCTTCCTTCCTTCCTCCCTCCCTCACTTTGTCCCTTCCTTCCTTTCTTCCTTCCTTCCTTCTTTTTTCCTTCCTTTTCTTTCTTTTTTTCTTCCCTCTTTCTTCATTCCCTTCCCTTCCCTTTTCTTCCTTCCTTCCTCCCTCCCTCCCTCCCTCCCTCCCTCCCTCCTCCCTCCTCCTACCTTCCCTCCCTTCCTCCCTCCCTCCCTTCTTTCCTTCCTTCCTTCTTTATTTCACTCTTATTCCTTTTTTGTTGTTTTTTCGGAGCCACACCTAGTAATGTTCAGGGGTTGCTCTTAGCTCTGCCCTCAGGAACTACTCCAGGCAATGCTTGGGGGACCATATGGGGTGCTGGGCTCAAATCTCTGTCAAATGCACTCAAGGCAAGTAACCTCCCCACGCTGCTATCTCTCCAGTCTGACATATGAAGTTTTCTATCTCAAACAAAGTGGAACTACAGTGCACACACACGCACACACACATGTGAAAATTCACTGAGCTGGAACACCATGTGCCTTCCCATGTATACTTTATACATAATGGCATGTCTGGTAAAAATGCAGACAGCACAGCTTTATAACAAGCCTTCTCTTCCACGCAGAGGGACCGGCGCTCTGAGCACGCTCTTCAAACTGAAGGCAAACTTGGCAAGAGGAAGGAGAGCAGAATAGAAACAAACGACAGTTAATCGCCCGATTAGATCGTTTTACAAAAGTGGAGACAGAAAGTCACAACACAATGCGCCCGGGGCCCAAGAGGAAACGAAGTCTGGTCGTCTGGTCGGCGTCGGCAGCCTCAGGGAATGGACTCGTGGGCAGTGTTAGACTGTGGTGTGTGCTGACCGGAGAGAAACTCAGTATTTCTGAGTTGCAACCTGTAGAAGATGGCAGTTTCCCATGCACACAAATACACGCACATGCATGCACAAGATCGCAAGCAGGATGGCTGTGGCACTGAGATATCACAGTCTCCCACTTAGGGAAGTCTCTAGGGAGGTCTATTCCAGCTGCCTGATGTCCCCTTGACACCCTGGGATATGGCGTATTGTGGCAAGTGTAGACAAGGCGAAGGAAGGACCCATAGGGCTCAGCTTCAGGCTGGTCTTTGGGCCTCTTTGGGAGCGGGGGGCCTGGTGACATGGGGACAGGTCTGCCCACACCATGGCTGCTGTCCAACCAGAAAAGTCTGCTTCCTGTTGGTGGCCACAATGACAAAGGTGGCACCAAGTCCATACAAACATGCGCTGGCACAGGAAAGGCCCTGGCATCGACTCCTGCCCCAGGCAATGAGGTCTGTCACCAGCAAGGACCAGCAGAGTGACAGAACCCCCCCCCCTTCCTTCCATGCTACCCTCAATCTAAACACTGCAAAGGCTCCAGGAACAACCCGAGTGCAGCCTCAGGTCCTGCATCCATGACACAAGCTCAGCCAGGGTTGTCCACTGTTGGTTGACTCAGCGTATGCAGAGTGGAAGAGAGATTCTGAATAGAGAATCAGTGCACAGACTGAACCCACACTGGCACCTGGGAGTAACTGCCCAGGTGGTCCTGAGCCCTGAGGGCCCCGCAAGTCCCTCTTAGGGATCCATGGGGTAACTGTGACTTCCCTAACAGCTCCATGATACGGGCTGGCCTTCTCCACAATTTGGCCATTCTTGCAACTTCTGGAATTAAACTCGTGAAAAATGACGTCCCCCGCCCTGCAAGTCAAGTTGGTAGTGAAATGCCACCGTGTCCACTAGGATGGGAGTTAAACTCAAAAAGACAGATACAGGGGGTTGCAGGAGTGGGAAGCTGGGCACAACTAGCGAGAGGGTGTGAGAAGCCCGTGGCAGGAAAGCAACAGCGAGTTTTGCTCAGTTTATCAGATCCGAGGCTGGTTGATCACATCCTCCTCTTCCCAGGCCAGAGAGAAAGGACAACCCACATCCACAGTAAGCATGGGTGAGTACAGCCATGGAGGGTAGAAAGGTGGACATAAATACCTACAGAATGCATAAGCGGCTATTAGCCACGGAAGGCGCAAAGGTAGAAATACCCTCCCCTTTTTGGGAAACGCATTGGACTAGCCATGATGGTGGAAAGATGGAAGCACCTCCATGAATGGAGATAAGGTTCTGGAAATGTATGTCCACACCACCATGGCTATTCAGAGGAAGGGAAGCACCATATACGCACACACACTGGATCAGTATTTTTTGTTTGTATGTTTGTTTTGGGGGGTCACATCCGGTGGTGCTCAGGGGTTACTCCTGGTTCTTCACTCAGAAATTGCTCCTGGAAGGCACTGGGGACTGATGGGATACCGGGATTCGAGCCACTGTCCATCCAATCGGCTGCGTGCAAGGCCAACACCCGACCTCTGTGCTATCTCTCTGGCCTCCACAATGGATAAGTCTTAAAGCATAGATCTTGGTCATATGGAGCAATGCTGGATGACCATACCTGCATGTTCCAGAAGGGTGTGGAACAAGCAGCTGGACATGGACTATGCCACATGTGAGTTCATGCTTCCGCTGGGCTGTTGGCTCACTGAGGTGCATCAAAAGTGCTTGCTTGCATCAAGGGCTTAGGGCAATAGCACAGCGAGTAATAGGGTATTTGCCTTGCACGTGGCTGATCCTGGTTCGATCCCCAACATCCCATAGGTCCCCTGAGCACTGCCAGGAGTGATTCCTGAGTATAGAGCCAGGAGCAGTTCCCGGTTTTTCTCAGCAAAACCAAAACAAACAAGCAAAACAGTGTTTGCTCCCTGGCCCTTCTAAGTGCAGAGTTGGGCGCCCGACACCAGACAGAGACCGAGTAATGACTGTAGCCCTGCAGGCTCTGGGCATGCCATATGGTCTTAAGAGACCCTCCTCTGCTGCAAGGGGGGGGGGCATGGGCTGCAGAGAACTATCAAAGCATGTATGCATGGGGCCCTTCCCAGGGCAGAGGCCCTTGGATGCAGCGCCATGGTCATCACAGTCTCCCGAGAATCTGCCTTCGAGAGGCCCCAGGAAGGTGCCACGTTCCTGGGGTTGGGGTGGGGGTAGGGTACAGGGGTGGGGCCTTTTTCAGGAATGGAGGGGCTACCTTCATCTTCTGGGAACCTTCAACTTCCTGAAGGTGGTCCTGTCCCCAGGGGTGGTGGTGGGCTCCCTCCAAGAAGGGTGGTCCCTGGCTCCCTCTTGATGCCAGCCCAGCGGTCAGGAAGGCCCTCACATGCCCCCCCTCCAACCCATGACAGCCGGCGTCAGGCCTCCTCTGTGGGCATGTGGCTTCTATTAAGCCACATCTGGACACGCTCAGAGGCAGCCACAGCCCCGCCCAGCTCAGACAGGACCCCCACCCGCCCCAGCAGAGCCTGGGCGACTGTCAGGGCCCCTTCTCCAGGCTGCCATGGCAACAGGATTGGGGGACAATTCCTGTACTTCCTTCTGGTTCCCCTAAACCTGTACAAGCCCCACAAAGCTACCCACCCCACCCAGAGAAGGGCCTCACCTCTCCTCACTATATAGGACACTCCATCTGGGACCCCAACCCATCAGGCATTTCAGAACACTGCCCTTAGCTCTGGTTACTTGACTGTAACCCAGAGTCCAGAATATCCTGGTGTATTTTATGTTTTTTAAAACTTTATTGATTGGTTCAATGATTGCTTAATTAGTTTTTGGGCCACACCCAGCAGAGCTCCGGGGTCCTCTTGGCTTTGCACTCAGAAATTGCCCTTGGCAGGTTGGGGGACCATATGGGATGCTGGGAATCAAACCCCAGGTTGGCTTCATGCAAGGCAAACTCCCTACCACTGTGCTATCTCTCTGCCCCCATCCTGCTGTTTTTACTCATGGGGCAGCTCTGGTCCCCACAAGCCCCCCAAAGGGGAGGCTGAGCCATGCCCACCAACAGAACAGAGCCCTAAAAGTGAGCTCAGAAATTCTCAGAGCCGGGGCCGGGCGGTGGCGCTGGAGGTAAGGTGCCTGCTTTGCCTGCGCTACCTAGGACGGACCGCGGTTCGATCCCCCGGCGTCCCATATGGTCCCCCAAGAAGCCAGGAGCAACTTCTGAGCGCATAGCCAGGAGTAACCCCTGAGCGTCACAGGGTGTGGCCCAAAAACCAAAAAAAAAAAAAAAAAAAAGAAATTCTCAGAGCCAAGTGGGCCCCTCTCGCTTTCTATTCTCTGACAAGTGCTTGGTTCTGCCTGGACACGATGGTGTTTCAGAATCGTCCAAACAGCACCATGAAAAAGTTTTCCCAGATGGGGAAACTGAGGCTCCATGAGATGGTGCTTGCCTAGGGTTCGCAGGGCCATGAACAGGAACTGGGGTTGGGCGAGAGGGAGGAAAGCAGTGGCGGCACCGGCCCCCTTATCTATCCGGCCAAACTCCTGGGGCTACCGACTCACACGTGTGCTCCCGACTTCTAGCACAGGAAGGCCGGCGCACCCAACCAAGCCCTGCCAGCTGCCCTCTACTGGCCCTGCACGCTCTGGGCCCTCTGCCAAGACAGCCTCAGACCGGATAGCGGCCACTGCATCAGGAGCCCCTGCCCCAAAGGCCGCACCCCAAAAATCCTCAGATTTTCCATTGGCGATTCCAGGGCAGGGCTACACTATGGGCTCCTGAGAACAAAGACCCTATTGGGGGGCACAGGAGGACTTCTCGAAGGAGAAAGCATATAGGAGTTCCAGGATTTTGATGGCTACAGGCCTGCCCCATCATGCCCTCAACTTACTGCAGGCTTAGAAACACCATCCCAACCCACCCAGAGGTCTCACATCTTTGTCCTGGGGCTGTCCGGCTTCTAGCGAGGAGCTGCCTTCCCAGCTTAGAGGGTTAGTTAATTCACTATAAAAAGGGGCCATGGATACCCAGAAGGAGTGGCCTTGAGGTGACAGACCCTCCTGTTTCTACTCCCCGCTGCTCCAGTACAGACTCCACACAAAGGAATACCCAGGAAGGAGCAGGAGCTTGATAGATGGAAAGGAGCCTGGGATAGCCAAACACCAGCCCAAGACTACAGGGCTGCGGGCAGGGATGTGTGGTTAGAAGCACCCCAGAAATTCCAGAGTTCCATAGGGCCAGAGTGATGGTGCAGCGGTGGGGCATTTGCCTTGCATGCGGCTAACCTCGGACTAACCTCGATTCATTCCCCCGACATCCCATATGGTCCCCCGAGCCAGGAGCGATTTCTGTGCACGTAGCCAGGAGTAACCCCTGAGCATCACTGGGTGTGGCCCCCAAAAGAAATTTCAGAGTTCCTATACACCCCTTTTCTCAGGAAACCTTCCCAAATACAGCCTGGGCACTCCTCCCTCATGGTCTCTAGCCTGGGCCCACTTCTGCCTCCAACGACTCACTGTGGGACCCTCCTGGAGGTGTGAGGAGTGGAAAGAACAGGCAGAAGGAGAGCGGGAAAAGGTCTCACCTTCAGCATCGCCCCTGGGCACGGAATGAACGGAATTGGGCTCCATGTCTTCCTCTGGTGGAGAATGGGGCAACACAGGCAGCTTGGGAGGCACTTCCTGAGCAGGTGGGCCCCACTCTGGCTCTTGGGGTGGTGTGGTCGGGGCAGCAGTAGTGCTGGGCTTGGCAGAGGTCCCAGGTGGGCTGAGGGTGGTATGTGACACAGGGAAGCTGGCCACCCTGGGGCCCTGCGTGGGCTCCGCTCCCCCTGGTCGGCCGCTGTGGGAGGTGGCCTGGGCATCTGGAATAAGATTCTCCTCAGGACTCTCCCTGGCTTCCGCCATCTCCTCTGGGTCAGGGGCTGCAGTAGGCAACAGGGGGAGATCCTGGGGGTTCTCAACAGCCAGCTCCTCCGGCGCTGGACCATCCTCCCTCTGCTCCTGCAAGTCCTCCAGGCTGTCTTCCGTCACTCTCCTGGCTTTCATCTGCACAGGGGCCAGGAGACCCAGGGCAGCTGCCACGGTGGGCCTGAGGAGCAGAGCTGACCAGGAGGTGGCCTGGACGGCAGAAGGTGCGTGCTGCTCGCCCCCCAGGGCAGCAGGGCCTTCCTGCAGCTCCCCCTCCAAAGCCACCTCCTGGTCGTAGCTGTAGGGGTCTTCGTAGTGCTGCTCGGGGTCGGCCTCCTCGGGGTCTGAGAAGTTCCCATGCGAAACAGCGGGCATGGGCTCAGGGCCATCTTGGCAGCCGGGCAACTGATAGCAGATAAGCTCTCCTCCGCTGTCAGGGCAGTGGCAGGCCTGGCAGGGGGGCAGATGCACAGTGTGGCCAGCGGCATACTTTCGACCAGCGTGCGTGCAGCCCACCCGACGACACTGCGGGCAGCTGTCGGCGGCCACTACGGGCTCGATGCAGTTGGGCGGCAGCTCTGGGCACAGCATGAACTGGCAGCTGATCTTACCACCGCCCGGCGGGCAAGAGCATTCAGTACTGCCAAAGTCCACGAAGTAGGACTGGCCGGCGGGCACCTGGCCGCGTGCAAACCCACCACGCAGACAGTCGTAGTATTGGTAGCCCTCGCACAGGCAGCCATGTTGCACGCAAGAGGCACAGCAGGCGCCTGGCTCCAGCGCTTCCTCGATGCAGTGCTCCAGAGGCGGGCAGTCCACGCCCGTGCAGTCCTGCCCCTGTGCCACCGCCTGGCCAACCGGGCCCAGAGCCAGTGCCAGGGTCAGCCAAGAGCTCCAGAACAGCACCATGGTCACACAACCTGCCTGGCACAATTTTCAGTCTGCAGTGCTTTCTCCTGCAAGGTCCTAGAGGGAGGGGAGAACAAACAGGTTAGTGCATATGTGCTGCCCACAGCCCTTGCGCACAAGCAGATACACACAAACATGGCCTCTGGCCTCCTCACATGCATGAGGGCATTTGTTCATGTGTCCCAGCAGACACACACAGACTAGATGATTGCCAGTGCAGGTTGGGGGAAAGCATGTGGGGCTGCTCCAGTTCTAGGTTCTGGCCTAGAGCCACCTGGTCCCCAGGGCTTGATGAAAGAGTCATATCCCCCAAATCACCAATGGGGCACCCAGCCCCCTGCTCAGGTGTCACAGCACCATCGAAGAGCAGCCTGAAGGGGCCCGTGTGGGCTATGATGAGGGCCAGGGAGGCGCTGATCCAGGCAGTCAACACATGCAGCCCAGATGCATGTCATGCCCTGTACCCAGGACCTGGTCCTCCCCCAATTCATCCCATGCTCCTTCCACAGCTGCACAGCCACTGCCTGTGGCTCTGTCCCCCCCCCCCCAGTGCACACATGTTCCCACCCCAGACCCCTCCAAAGCTCTGGGTCCACAGGAGCTCAAGACCCAGGGCTGCCAGGAAAGAACACAGCAGACGGGGGGCAAAACACACATACTCAGCCTTAGCACAGCCAGTCCTGCCCCACAAAGAATGCCAACAGGGGCTGTTCTTGTTCTTGCCAACCTCCCCAGCTGCCTCAGCAAAAGGTGATGAGTCCTCTAAACTAGAGACATCCCAAAACAGACACACACACAGACACTCCAAGACAGTCACACAGACTCATGCATACATAGCCATCTGAAGATAGAAACATAGGTAGACACACTGACACAGAGACACATTCAGTCACACAGACACACATAGACACAGAGATACTCAAACATAGATACAAACACACTTAGACACCCCAAGACACACACACACACACACACACACACACACACAGTCTTGTCCTCTCTCCCAGCTCAGCTTCCCCCCACACACACACTCACGGCCTCTCCTCCCCACTGCCTTTCCCAGCTCCTCTCCTGCCCTTTCTTGCAAAGGCAGAGAGTAGGGGGTGTACATAAGAGCAAATGACACCCATAAACCGTGTCCCCATGTGTGCTGGCTCCCTGAAGGCCCAGGGCAAAATCCTCAAGAGCTGCCCAGCCGTTCCCACCCACAGGCTGTCCTCTCTTAGCCTCCCACCACCATCTGCCCAAAAGTCCCTGTTCCCATAGGCACTGACACAATGACCAAGCCTGTGCCCTTCACCACTTACCTTGCATACAACCAGCCCAGATTCCATTCCTGGTGCCCCATATGGTCCCCCAAACCCCACCATGAGTGATCCCAGAGACAGGAATAACCCCTGAGCATCACTCAAAACAAAGTAAAATAGACAAGATGCATCACCTCAAGCCTTTCAGGTCTGTGTGATTTTCAGTGTCAGTAAAGACAGAACCTTCTTCCAAGCCTTTGACACAAGGGTAGCAGCAGGTGCTGGACAGAGCGACAAGCTACTCTCTGTGGCCTGTGAGCACTGCCCACCTCTGTCTGCACAGAGGCAGCGAGCACAGGACAAAGACCTGCACAGGGCGGGGGTCACAGAGGGACAGGGACTGAGCGCCAGCCCCACAGGAAATGAGAGCTGTATGCTGGAGCCTGCACCAATGAGGCAGCCTGAGAGAATCTGCAGGTTCCTCAGCCCCATGAAGATGGGCCCCAATACCATCTTTCTGGGCTGACCCCCCCTTCCTGAGGGACTCCTAAGCCCAGAGTCCACAGGTTGGTTTCTGGGCAGTGTGAAGACATGGAAGGACAGAAGCAGGGCCCAGAAGAGGTAGAAGCAGACACGCATTCAGACAGAGTGATTATGCTGGCATCTGAGGGAAGTTAGGTCCTACATAGCATGGAACAGCCCTGCAAGGGGCTAAATGCAAAGGGCATCCACCTGGAATTAGGAAGCAGCAAGTGCTAAGTGAGGGATGAAGGAAGTGAGGAACAGAAAGGCCCAGCTTGGCAAAAACCCCAGAAGCTTAAGGTCCCAATGCCAGCGGGCATAGCTGTTGGCTGCCCAGACACCAGGAGAGCAGGAGGAAACAAGTAACAGACACTAATGGGAGAGGTGGGAAAGGACAGATGTATGCCCATTTGCCTGACATTTTAACTGGCACTCCTAGATAAGCTGGGTGACCCCAAAGGGTGCTGGTACTCGCTGGAATCTTGTTTCCATCTCTCCAGAGTTTCTATGTCTTATATCAGGATGGTTTTTACCAAAGCCCTGGGTCATGCTAATAGCTAGAGATGCCAACAAGGAAATAAATATGCAACACACTTCCTTAGGATGAGTCCCACCACCCCCCTGGTGCCCATCCTGCCACCACCAGAACAGAGGAAGTTTACAGACCAGCAGGCCAGCTGGAGAAGGGCCTTAAGTGTGTGCCTTAGCGTCCAGCAGCAGCTGGACCAGCTGGAGAATAAAGGCAACCAGTGTGGGGGTGAAGCTAGATGGAGCCATGTTCATACACGCACGCACATGCGCACACACACTCACATGGACACACACCAGGATCAGAGGTCACAAAGTGTTGTAGGTAGGATGCTCGTCTTGCATGCAAACCATCTTGGTTTGATCCTCAGCACCCCACAGCACATCACACTGCCAAGAGTGTGCCCTGAGTTCAGAGCCACAAGTGCTCTCTACGTACCAGCAGCTGGCCTGTCCCACCCCACAAAAGACAGATAAAAAGAAAGTGCTGAACTAGTACAGAATTTGCCCTTATGTTCACAGTAGCGTAGCCTTGCACACAGATTTCAGGGAAGAAAGGAAAAATGGGGCCTGAAGTAGACAAAGCTCCTGCACCGAGAGGCAGAAAGTCAGAGTGGTTGCTGGAGCTGAGGAGGGACACTGAGGGACAGGAGCATCTCATTCCTATATGAAACGCCCAGAGCAGTCAGAGCCAAGGGACCAAACTCAAAAAAGCAGGCAGGATTGGGAGAGGTGAGAGGGGTGAGAGGAGGAGTCGATATTTCTCATAGAGTGAGGCTGAAATATAAACCTGTGGAGATGACCGTGTGCTGTCCACACAATGCTGTGACTGCATGTAGGTTGCTGGGCTACATGGCCAAGCATAATATGGTCACATTGGGCCAGTGTTGTGGGGCCTATCAGCACCCCCCAAACTATGCTAAGGCATGAGTCAAAAGTGAAATAAAATCAGGGGCCGGAGCAATGGCGCAGTGGTTAGAGCATTTGCCTTGCCTGCAGCTGACCCAGGACAGACTGCGGGGTCGATCCCCAGGGTCCCATATGGTCCCCCAAGTCAGGAGCAATTTCGCAGTGCATAGCAGGAGTAACCCTGAGCATCACCGGGTTTGACCCAAACCCCCCCCACCAAAAAAGTGAATAATAGGCAGGGCTCATCGGGGACCCACCCCGGAAGATGAGAACAAGTACGGAGGAGGCCCCTGGGCCGGGAGGCATCCTGGCTGCAAGGCCAAAAGGGAAATTAAAAGCTGGCCCGGTTGCTCAGGGCCTGATAAGAGGAAGTCATCAGGTTCCCTAGGGAAAATAAACTGCTTCTTGGCACACAAGGGCAGAAGGAATCGCAGCTGTGGGTCAGCTTCACAGCTCGGGATCATTCCCTCGGGCACGCTGAGCAAGAGTTGACAAGCAGGGTGGGACACTCAGACATTTGAGGGCAGGCGTACCCCTCCCGGCACCTAAAACTAGAGTATTCCAAGTCAGCATGATTTGGTAAGTTTTTGCGGGGGATCTCTGATAATACTGTTACCATCAACATAGACTTTTTCTTCAGCATTCCTAGACTTAAAAAAATAAATGACCGAACAAATTCTGGCGACTTGACCGTCTGCTTGTGGATAGCGAGAGAGACCCACAAATGACCTGCCCGCAGGCCAGTCACCAGGAAAAGGACTGGAGCTGGAGCTGCCGGATGACATAACAAGACATATGTGATTGATACCATAGGAGAGGGAGATGATGGTGACATGAAGTCCAAGGGCTGACCAAAGCAATCAGAGTGGGTCTCTCCCTGGGGATGGTTTTTCTTCTGGGGATCACATAAATTGTGGTGAATGTGCAAGAAAGTGGGATATGTGAAAATGTGCAAATGTCCTGTGGCAGGATCCTACGTGGCATACTATGGTTGACGTGTAAGGAACACAGAGGAGATTGGGGGACAGTAGAGGCACAGTTGAAGAGGAGAGATGGGGAAGGAGACATGAAGCTGAAGCACTAGGGACAGATCAGGGGACTGGAGTGGCTCAGAGGGCAGGAGCACATGCTCTGTAGAAACAAGTCCAGGGCTGGATGGAATCCCAGCACCACACAGGTTCCAGCATAAAAGAATTTTTCAAGAGATAGATCCTGCCTCCCTCTGCTTGGAGCAGAGCCCCAGGAAATGGAGCTAAAAGGAAGAGCTGCTGTTTCCATCAGGCTGCAAAGGACCCATAGGCACTAACATAGGCACAGAACCAGGGAGAGGCCACCTGAAAAGCTAAGCCCTGGGGTTACTTTGTTTAATAAGGTTGGGGTGCGGGCCAACAGAGATAGTACAGTGGGCAGGGTGCTTGCTTTGGACATGCCCACCAGGCTACATTCCCAGTAGCACATATGGTCCCTCAAACCACCAGGAGTGAGCTCTGAGCACTGTCAGGTATGGCCCAAAAACAGGAGAGAAAGGAAAAACGAGTGGAGAGGAAGAAAGGAAGAAAGGAAATGTGAGAGACAGGAAAAAAGAAGAGAAAGGGAGGGAGGGATGAAGGGAAAAAAGAATGAGAGAAAGAAAAAGAGAGGGAGCCACAGAGATAGCACAGTGGTAGGGCATTTGCCTTGCAAATGGCCAATCCAGGACTGACCCTGGTTCAATTCCTAGCATCCCATATGGTCCCCTGAGCCTGTCAGGAGCAATTTCTGAGTGCAGGACCAGGAGTAACCCCTGAACACTGCTGGGTGTGACCCAAAAAAAAAAAAAAGAAAGAAAAGAAAGAAAGAAAAAGCTAGAGAAGGAAAGAAGAAAGAACGAAAAAGAAAGAGAGGAAAAGAAAAAAGAAAGAAAAGAAGAAAGAAAAGAAAGAAAGAAAAAAGAAAGAAGAAAGAAAAAGAAAGAAAGAAGAAAAAAGAAAGAAAGAAAGAAAGAAAGAAAGAAAGAAAGAAAAAAAGAAAGAAAGAAAGAAAAAGAAAGAAAGAAAGAAAGAAAGAAAGAAGAAAGAAAGAAAGAAAGAAAGAAAGAAAGAAAGAAAGAAAGAAAGAAAGAAAGAAAGAAAAGAAAGAAAGAAAGAAAGAAAGAAAGAAAGAAAGAAAGAAAGAAAGAAAGAAAGAAAAAGAAAAGAGAAGAGGAAGAAAGAAGAAAGAAAGAAAAAGAAAGAAAGAAAGAAAGAAAGAAAGAAGAAAGAAAGAAAAGAAAGAAAGAAAGAAAGAAAGAAGAAAGAAAGAAAGAAAGAAAGAAAAAGAAAGAAAGAAAGAAAGAAAAAGAAAGAAAAGAAAGAAAGAAAGAGAAGAAAGAAAGAAAGAAAGAAAGAAAGAAAGAAAGAAAGTGAGAGAGGGGCCGGGCGGTGGCGCTCGAGGTAGGTGCCTGCCTTACCTGCGCTAGCCTAGGAGACGGACCGCGGTTCGATCCCCCGGCGTCCCATATGGTCCCCCAAGCCAGGAGCGACTTCTGAACGCATAGCCAGGAGTAACCCCTGAGCGTCACCGGGTGTGGCCCAAAAACCAAAAAAAAAAGAAAGAGAGAGAGACAGAGAGAAAGACAGAAAGAAAGAAAGAAAGAAAGAAAGAAAGAAAGAAAGAAAGAAAGAAAGAAAGAAAGAAAGAAAGAAAGAAAGAAAGAAAGAAAGAAAGAAAGAAAGAGGAGAGAAAGAAAGAGAAAGAAAGAGAGAAAGAAAGAGAGAAAGAAAGAGAAGAAAGAAAGAAAGAAAGAAAGAAAGAAAGAAAGAAAGAGAAGAAAGAAGAAAGAAAGAAGAAAGAAAGAAAGAAAGAAAAGAAAGAAAGAAAGAAAGAAAGAAAGAAAGAAAGAAAGAAAGAAAGAAAGAAAGGAAAAGTTGATGGTGGGTAGATGGACAAAGAACAGGGGTGTCCACTATATGGCCATATAGGGGATCCCCAACTGATCAATGGGGAGCCCAGACATTCCTCAGTCCATGTTTCTTCACCATCAGAGACCAAGTGCCAGGGAGAAGGAAACAGGGGCCAGAGAGGTGGAAAGGAGGAGCAGGATGGAAAAGTCACCACCAATTAACCAAAAAGACAAAAAGCAATCAAGGGCGGCTTCCGCCTTCACAGCCCCATTTCCCTCCCCTCCTCATGAGCAGCCATCATCACCACTGAATCCAGTGTGAGCAGCCAAGTGTGGCCATGCAGGGAGAACTCCAGACCCGAGGTGATGAGGGTGGGGAGCAGGTGCAGGCCCAGAAATAGTCGAGCAAAGCCTGGGTGCTTGGGAGGAAAGGAAATGCTGGGTGCTGGGTACAGATTCAGAAACAGCAGGTCAGGTAAGGCCTGGGTGCATAGCTCAGCCATGCAGGTGACTTACAGGAAATGTCACAGCAGCCCCGTAACCTCACATGCTCGCAGGCCCTGATAGAGGGCAGGGTGAACTCATGTGAAAGGCGGGGAGAGTCCTCTTTCCAGAGGACCGGCCAGGTCGTTTGACTTCTCTCTTCCGTCTCCTCCCTAGATGGGTCGAGGTGGGGAGTGAAGGGGAAGGTGGGGAAATGAATAGGACAAAAAGCCTCTTCAATCTGGGGGCAGCTGAATTGCATCTATCATTGCTAATCTCATTAGCCACGTGGGCAGGTGAAAAACAAGCAAGATGAATGTCCAGGAACGCTAATCAACCTTTGAGAAAAGAAAATGTTGCTTTTGGCAGCAGGAAGGGCTGATATTTTCCTTCTCCTGGAAGAGGAAACGGCCCAGGGTGGGGCGGTGAGAAATGGGCCTGCCTGCAGCCAAAGCTGAGCTCAGCTATCCCCCACCTGGACTGTCCCTTCTAGCTCTACATACTGATCAAACTCATTGTGATCTCCACCAGCTCTCCCATGGCCTGCCTTGCATTGCTTTCCAGTCCACCCAAGTCCCCAGTGGCTGGCTCTCTCATCACCAGGCTTATAGAAGAATCAGGGGGGTTGTAAGCTGTCCTCTCCAGCAGAACAGGAACTCGTGAGCACTGTTCAAAGGACACACACAGGCTGGGGTCTGGAAGCATCCTCCAGGGGACCCTGCTATATGCCAGGGTCCACGCCACAACACCGATTCCAGGCAGAGTGTCTCGTTGCTCTCACAACAACGCCTCACTCCAGAATGGAACCCCTGAGACCCAAGTCAGACAGGATTTGGGCAAACGGCCTCTTTCTTGCGGTAATTCATGAGATGATTTAATCACAGAAGGTGCCAGAAGTCCCCTTGTCATCAGGTAGAGACTGAGGCTGAAGCCAACTCCAAAATAATAATGAAAAAGGGAAACGATGAGCACCTTTGAGCACCTGGATCCAGCCAAGCCTGAAGCGAAATGGAAACGTGAACTCTGCAATGACTCAAACACGTTTTGCTTAAGCTAACTAGGACCAGATTTTTCTGTCGCTTGCGAGAGTCTAAAAAGCAAAGAAATGAAAGCTATTGTATATCATTTTAAGGAACTCATATTCATCGATGCCCTTGTCAGCCCTGGTTGAAGACCCCTAGTCTAAGGATAAAGTGGAATTCCTAAGGAGACACATGGCCTCTAACCCTCCAGCCTTCACCTATCTTTCCAAATCCATCACCTCTCAGTTGCCCTCAACACACCTAATGATTGCTCAGCTGGAAGACTCTACCTCCCAATCCTTATCTCATGGATGTCACTATCCCAAAGCAGGGTGCCTCCTTCCTCAATCCCTACATACCCAAATCCTACCCCCCACTTCAAAGCCAACTCCTAAGATTGGTGGGTGGATGTGTGGATGGAGTGGCTGGATGATGGATGGATGGATGGATGGATGGATGGATGGATGGATGGATAGGTGAGTTCATGGGTCAGTGGATATGGATGGAGGAGGGGTGGGTTGATGATGGGTGGATGGATAGTAGATATGTATGTTGGTGAGTGGATGGATGGGTAGGTGGGTGAGTAGATGGAAATGAATGAATGGATGGGTGAGATGGATGGGTGAGGTGGATGGATGGATGCATGGATGGATGGATGAACAGATAGATGGATGGATGGGTGGGTGGATGAATAGATGGATGGATGAATGAGTGGATTAATGGGTGGCTGAATGGATAAATGGATGGATGGGTAGGTACATGGATGGATGGATGGGTGGGTGCATGGATGGATGGATGAATAGATGGATGGATGGGTGGGTGGGTGGGAGAGTGGATGGGTGGGTGAGTGGATGGATGGATGGGTGGATGGATGTATGGTGGGTGGGTAGATGAATGGATGGATGGGTGGGTGGGTGAGTGGATGGATGATGGATAGATGGATGGATGTATAGATGGGTGGATAGATGGATGGATGGGTGGGTGAGTGGGTAGGTGGGTGGGTGGGAAAGTGGATGGGTGAGTGAGTAGATGATGGGTGGATGGATGGATGGATGGGTGAATGGATGATGGATGAACAGGTGGATGGATGGATGGGTATTTGGGTAGATAGATGCATGGGTGGATGAATGGATAGGTGAGTGGATAGATGTATAGATAACTGGTATATGGATGGACAGGTAGCATATTCAAGATACATAGATGGGAAGGTAGATTCAGTAGCTGGGAAAGGTAGAGAGATGGATGGCTAGATGGCTGGAATGGAATTCCATGCCAGTGTTCTGATTGACAAACATGAACAAATTGAGGTTGGGCAGATAGGTGAGAATAAGGAGCCTATGGAGAGACATCATGGATGGGGAGGTAGATAACTGGAGAGATGGGGGAGCAGCTGGAGGGCTGGCAGAGAGGAAAATGGGCTGAGGGATGCGTGTCTCAACAAAGCAGCTCATGGCTGAAAAGAAAGGGGGCCTGGGTAGTAAATGGATCAGCAGACAAGGAGACACATGGGTGGTGCAGAGGTGCTCAGTGATTAGACAAGGGCAGCTAGGAAAGTTCTCATGGCCATCATTGCTAGGGAAAGCCCAGACAAGGCAATGGTTCACCCACAGGCCAGCTGGGCTGGATGGAGGAGTACAGGCCTGGGCCCCAGAGTGAGGCAGGCTCACTTGCCCGAAGTCCAGCTGAGGCACCTCCAGCCTCATGACTGGAGGCTCTGGCTTCTGCCTTCCTCTCCCAGCCCCAAGAGCAGCTTTGCCGACCTCACGGCATGCGGTGCACAAGGCGTGCAAAGCTCCCCAGGCGGCTCATCTGAGTCCAGGGACAGCCGAGGCTGACAACAGTTTCCCTCCTAATGGAAACAAGACCTTGTGGGGCCGAGCAAAAAGAAAGGGCCCCTCCTCTCACCGAGAGGCTGGAGAAATCCTAATATCAAAAGCAGACACAAACATAACCAGGGAGCCAAGAACGGGCAGCTTCACTCACAACTGTAACTGCCAAGTCCTGAATAAATAGAAAATTGGATCCAGAGACTGTTCCAGGGATTCTAATCCACGGAACCCCAGTAGACTTACCTCGGGAATGTGAGGGCAGTTCAATACTTTTAAAATCAGTGTGAGGGGTGAGGGAGAGAGGAGGGAGTCGCAGGCCCCGAATGTGTGAGGCCCCAAGTTCAGTCCTTTGTACCACAAGATACGTGAAGCATCTCCAGGTATAGCTCTGGTAGCAACCCGCCGCCCCAGGTATGCTAGGGACAACTCTGGTGACCCCCATATTTCTGAGTTCCAGCACTGGACTATCAGGCCCACCTCTGAGGGCTGAGCAGGGTCAGGCCAGAGGCCTCAAAATTGGCTGAAGAGGCCTCTATGAAAATAACTCAGAGCATTCCGACAGAAAATTTGGGCAAGACCTTCGCAGGAGACGTAACATGCTGTGACGCACTGTGACTAAATGTCGTGAGAAAGGGAAGTGTCTCCTTCAGATAAAGCCATTACGCAGTGGCAGAGAATGGCACAGAAGTGCAACACACCCCCCAGTGAGCCCCTGGGGTCAGTCCCCGGAGTATAAGAAGAGGGAAGATAGTTGGCTTGAGCTCCGTGGAGAGGACCCCCACCAAGCAGGCTCCTTCCCTACAGAATACTCTATCTTTTGGGCATTTTGGGGTCTCCCCCCCCAAAGGAACACAGGAGAATTCCAGGCACAGCAACAGTTCTGGGGGGTTATGAATTAGCTCATGCAGTATCTGGAGTTGAGTCCCAAGTCCTGGAAGACCCCCCCTAAAATGAGAACAACATAGACCAACTGTTTTGAGGGCAGGACCTGAGGAGAGGAGCCAGCGAAGTCCCACTACACTCGGGCCTTGGGGAATCTCTTCTTTTGGCCCAAGAGGTATGTTCTAGAGAAAGCAAACATCTGCCTCAGACTGGAGTTGGGGAATATGGGGGTGCAGGGGTGGCAGGCAGAGTAAGAGCATAGGGGTGTGAAGGTCTCTGTGGGGGACTAGAAGGATGCGGATGCATACATGTACTTCCATGTCTGCACATGTGTGAAGTGTATATGATTGTGAGCTGCGCTGAGGTCTGTATGAGGTGCGTGTGAGCATGTGAAATGTAGATGAAATGTGTAGAGGGGCATACGTGAGGTGTGTGAGGTCTGCATGAGGGGCCTGTGCAATTGTGCGTAAGGCCTATTTCAGGTGTATGTGTGTGAGAATGGATGTGTGAGGGCTGTGTCATGAAGTGTGCGTGTGCATATGAAGGGTGTGAAGTGAGGTGTTCACATGCAGGCTCCACCCCTTCTCCATA
Source organism: Suncus etruscus (assembly GCF_024139225.1). Taxonomy (NCBI): domain Eukaryota; kingdom Metazoa; phylum Chordata; class Mammalia; order Eulipotyphla; family Soricidae; genus Suncus; species Suncus etruscus. The sequence continues at coordinate 30,622,613 of NC_064867.1, read as the reverse complement.
CCCCCAGAATGGTGGATCAGGCTCCCTAACACCCTTCCTATTCCCCTCTCCCTGACCCTGTCATCCCCCATGTTGCTTCCCTCCTGCCTCTCTGCTCACCCTCCACCATCAGGCCCATTGGGGCCCTGCCACCTTCCTAGGCCCAGTGAGCACTTTCTGCTCTCTGCCAGGATCGAGTTCCCCTCCTCTTCACTAATGGGAAGAGTGCTCATTTCCACCCTGTCCTGCACACTTAGAGACAGTGTTTGTTGGGGGTTAGAGAGATAGTGTTTGCCTTGCATGCAGAAGGTGGGTGGTTCGAATCCCGGCATCCCAGATGGTCTCCCGAGCCTGCTGGGAGCAATTTCTGAGCGTAGAGCCAGGAGTAACCCCTGAGCACTGCTGGATATGACCCAAAAAACAAAAACCAAAAGAGAGAGAGAGGGAGAGAGAGAGAGAGAGAGAGAGAGAGAGAGAGAGAGAGAGAGAGAGTTTGTCCCCTCTGGAACTAGCACCTGCCTTGACATATGCCACCAGCCCTCTGCCTGGACTGTCACTGAAGCAGGGCAGAGAGGTGGGACAGATCCGCATCAGCTCTCTGGATCCAGGACTTGGAATGTGATGGCATCCGAGGACTTTCCCAGGAGCATGATGCCTGAGTCACCTGGCAAGGGGATGACTGAGCCTGGAATCCCACTGGGACCCACTTCTTCCCCACCCCTGCACTCCCGGACCTCTTTTTCAGCTGAGTCCCTGTTGCCTCAGGGACAGTAGAGAGTGGCAAATCCCAAGAGCCAGGTGGATGGGTGGACAGGCTGACGAAATGACAGGGAAGGGGGACGGGCCTAGGGCTGGGTCCAACCAAGCAGCTGAACATCTGGAAGGAGGAGCCTTCCAGGGAAGCGGGCTGTGGACCTCTGGCTAGAGGGGCTGGAGAAAATGGGACTCCCTTGGGCTCTGCTGTGCCAATGCCTTCATGTCTTTGCATGGCCCTGAAACTTAGGAATTTCTCTGGGCTGCCAAGAGCATGGCCAATGAGTAGTGAATAGTGGGGTCTGGCTTGGACCACAGCAGAGCCTTAGGCCCCATCCCCAGCTACCAGACGCAGAGCAGATCCCAGGTCTTCAGCCCCATCAGGGACCAGGGTACCTCCAGGACTTGAGGCCAGCAGAGCCTGGCACATGCTGGAAGACAGCAGGCACCACACATGTTTACTGTTAAGCCACTTCCGGCTTCGGCTACTTTACATCTTTCCCAGATCCTCATGTCTTGTCTGCCCATGGCTTTGTTCCCTCTGCCACACCCACTCTTCTTCCCCTGAGCAGACTCCTCTTCATTCCTCAAAGCCCTATCCAGCATTGCCCCGACTGGAAAACTTCCTCTCGGTGTTTTCTGGCTGCCTCTTCTGACCTTCCTATGTTCTGGACACGGAGCAACTGAGTCTTCAGGGCTCACGAAAAAGATGAGGTTTCCATTAGAGATTCAGCACGTGCAGAGGGGTGGGGGTTAGGGCCACGCAGCCCCCTCCCCAGCCCCACCCCAATCTCTCTGAGTCCCCACTTCCATCTGAACTGACTCAAATTGTGGAAGAGCTGCCATCTCTTAGCCAAGAGCAACCACATTATTTTTTCCGGGGGATTCGTGTGTGAGATGTAGAAGAAAACATGCAGATTAGATTGAGGAAGTCGGGGATGCTTTGGGGATCCCTGTGCCCAGAGAAGAGAACCCCAATTTTCTTCTGGGAAACCCTTCCCTACCCAGTGACATGAACTGCCAACTGGCCAGTGAGAAGCCTCCTCCCCCACTGCATAAAGGCCAATTGGGAGAGTCACAAAAACAATTGTATAAACCTACCCTAAAACTACTATAAAAGGGGGACTCCCTGGCTATAGGACTACTGAGTTCAATGGAGTGAGCCTGAAAAGTTGCCCCCCACCAGGGCCACAGGGCAGAGCCAACCTGGGAAGAAGACAACATGGAAAACATAAACACTGGGGTATCTGCCAAGTCCCTGGATGTAGCCACACCTGAAGTCAATTCTTTACTTGTTAATTCTATGACTATTTTTGGTTTTCTATCACCTGTAACTAGCACAGTCCTGGCAAGTGTGAGGAGAGAGCAAAAATAGAAGCTTTGCTAAATGGTGGCCTACTTGGCCCCAGGAATGCCAGTGTCTGAAGATAGAAAACTTAGTCAGTACAAGCCCAGTCTTAGAGGTTAACCAGAAACCTGGAAACACCGGGCGGAGGGGGTTCCACCTCTGGCTTCGTCCCATTGGCTCAGCACGGCTGTGTCTGATATGCAGTGGGCCAATCATTGCTCTTCCCTGGGATCTGACCTGAATCTAGGAGAAGATGAGGACCAGGACAGTGGGAGATGGAAGATGGATGCACATAGAGGTCTCCAAACTGTGGGCTAAGCCATAAGCAGAAGAAATCACGCAGGGGGCAGGGGATACCCACCTAGCATCCCACACACACCCCGGCTGGGGATCTCACCCCTGGCCTAAGCCACTTTCCCTCTCCCCAGACCCCCCATGAGAAGGGGGATTAGACATTCACTTAGAATCAGGGGTAACCCCCAGCCTGGCCCAGCCCAAACAGACACAGGCCAGCAAAGGGAGAAGGGATTCCAGGAAAGTTGTAGGTGCAGTGACCTGCCAGGGGACTAGCAGGACCCATGCATCAGGAGGGGAGATTCAGGGACCAGAGAGATAGCACAGCGGCAGGGTGTCTGCCTTGCACGCAGCAGGATGGACGGTGGTTCAAATCCCAGCATCCTCAGGAGTAACCCCTGAGCGACACCAGGTATGACTCAAAACACACACACACACACACACACACACACACACACACACACAAGGAGGGGAGATTCAGGCTGACAGAGGGATCAAGAAAATGACAAAGAACAATTGCCCTGTTCAAATTCTCTTCTGACCAACAGTGACCCTGAGAACTGTCCATGGAGCTGCATTGAGGAACTTAAGCCCTCCCCCAGATTCCTGGAACCTTCCATTCTAAGGAGAACACAGCCCCCCAAACACACACACACACACACACACACACACACACACACACACACACACACACACACACGCCCTGGTGCAGAGGGAGCAGAGGATGAGTGGCCGGTAGCTGCTATATGACCTTATGGGCAGGGCTGCATTAGATAAAGGGGCCCTGGTTTCTCCCAGTGCCCGTGATCAAAAGTCCCCTTGGTAAAAATGTTTAAAGAGTTGGGACTATGGCTCAGGGGTGCTGTATACCCCTGGGTCCCACCCCAACACCCCCACAGAGAAGGCAGTTGAGAAAGCTGGACAAAACAGGAGACAAATTGCATCCAGCATCCGGAGAGGCAGGGGAGAGAGGAGGCCTCATGTACGGAACTGGGTGATGCCAAGCATCCCTTTATCAGCTAGGAAGTTAACCAAGCCCACGGGGGTCCCTGTACACAGAGGAACAAAGCCAGGAATAGAGCCAGGAACCCCATAATCAGACACTGGAGCCCAGCAAGTCACTGACGCCAGAAATCGGGGGGAGCAGATAAGCATCAGACGGTAACACTGCCGCCTTGCTCCCGGCCCCCAGAGAGGCTTGGGGCTCTGCCTTCAAGCCAGCAGGGTGCAAGGGGTGTCTCTAGAAGGGATCTAGAAGGTTCTTGTTGCTTGTGCCTCAGGGTGTTGGGTACTGTGAAGACAGTCCTCTGAGCTGCCTGAATGCAAGCTCCTTGTCTGTCTGCATCAGGACCCTGATCTGTAGCTCAAAGCTCTTGGCTCAAGCCTGCTTTCTCAGAGGCCCGCCCCAAACCGCTCTTGGAGGGAATTTCAGCTCTCTACCCGGTTCTGTCCACGCAGCATCCTGGGGTCCAAACTCAGCTGGGAGGCTGAGCAAGAAATGTCTCCCCATTCCGGATGAGTCCACATCTCCACAGTCCCAGTCTCGGCCCCCAGCAAGACAGAGAGGCCGAGGGTCAGGGCTAAAGATAGGCCAGAAGACTTAACAAGAACAATGACCTGCTTACTGGACAGGGCTTGCTGTATTGCCCCTTAATTGTGAGGTGAAACTAGAGGATACTCCACACCAGCCTGACTTCAATGTAGGATGTGCAGATTCCAGAATCTTTAATACAGAAACCTGATGCCAACAATAGGACTGTGTGAAAAATAAAACTGTATTGGCACTACAGACAATGACTTGGATTGAATAAACTAGTTTGCCTGGAGCCTAGAGTTGGTCTTATGCCAGGAAACTTCAGGGGTAGTGGTCTCCTTGTATTTAGACCAAGGCTATTACTTTCTATGACCCCCATATTTTGGTGGGCCTATGCAAACAATATTTGCCACTCTAACACCGTTTTTACTGTGCCCTTCTGACTAACCCTTAAAAAAAAACCTCTTAAACTTTTGATGTTAACTTAAACTAATATGTATGTGCATGAATACATAAAAATACTATGCCTTCAAAGTTAAGGAGTCACATAAATGTCATGGCTTTAGGTTGCTTTGTGTACTGCTAAGAAATGTTATAATGTCCTACAATCTGGGGACTTGTGGACAAAGTAATTGTACATGGGTTCTGCCTTATTTTTCTTAATGTTTTTTTGACTGTAAGTTCAATATTTAGGCGTCAGCAAGGGGATTTCTTGAGAACTCTGTTTATGGGTGATTGTCCTTTCACTGTAACTTTACCTTGTCCTCTTTGCATCATTGTTCTCATAATTAAAAATTAAAAATTAAAAAAAAGACAGGCCAGAGCTGCCCCATCTAGTATCCTCCACAGACCCCTCCTCCCTGAGCATCTGGGCCCCTAAGGGGGTCCCCACTGGGAGAAAGCCTGAGGCCAGCAGGTCTGCCCAGAAGCCATGGATACATAAGTGTGGTCCATGGCCCCTCCACATGGGCAAAGATGCAAACACAGTCAGTGTCCACTGACTTCTCCATCATGCAGTGCATACACACAGCCACACACAGACGCACACACAAACCCATACATGCACACACATGCACACAAGTAGTGCTCCCTGGCCCTGCACCCAATGTCCCTGCCTCCATCCCAACCTGCTTGCAGGGGAAGGAGACAGGTGGTCAGAGCCAGGGGTGAAGTCACTGAGGCCGCAGGAAGGAGCCATCCCTCATAGCCACCAGAATGGGACAAAACAACAGGGTGTCTCAGCCACCCAGTCTTGCACAAGGACAATGGTGTGTTACCCCAAGAATGATGGGCCTGAAGAAGGAGGTCTGGAGTGGACAGATGCCCACCTGCTCCCCACTCCAGCTCTTCCTCCCTTTAGATGTGCTCAAACTCCTGCCTCAGTTTCCCTATCCTGCCCCAGCCTCCTGTCTGCTGTCTTGTCCATCTCGTCCCACCTCCACCACACACATGGGTGCCAGAGATCAACTTCACAGGTCTGGCACGTCCCTGCCCTACTCAGAAACACATCCCTAGGCCTGGGGAGAAGAATTTAATTTAATGACCTCAGGTATCATCAGGTCTAGTTCGTGAGCCCAGCTGGACTTCTCACCTTCCTTCCAACCCACCTATCCAAGGGAAGTTTCCTCTCTCTCTTGTCCCCTATACTGTCAATTTACCTTCAAGTCAGTATCATCTCCTCCAGGATATCATCCCTGATTACTCCCAGGAAGGGCTTCCCTGACTCCTCTGTGCTCTCCTCCAGGATGGTTCCAACTGCAGAATTTCAAAATAGCCCTGTGCGTGCCAGGGATGGCAATGCAGGAAGTACATGGGAAAGCCCAATGCCAGGCACCCAGCCCTGGATGAAGGCACAGGGACCTGCTAACAACCAACTCCTCATGCCTCTCCCTGGCTCTATCCCATGGATACTCCCCTGATCTCCAGCCCTACCCAGGAGCACCCAGGAGCCCTTGATTCCTCTGCCTTGTGCTCCACAATCTGCTGCTCCACGGGCAGCTCTGGGTCTTAGTTAAGGGTCCTGATTCCCTCTTTTCTGGAATTCAGAGGCCCCCTGAGCCACTAGTGAGCTTCTGAGCCTGCCTAGCCCAGCTCTGGGGAGAGGGGTTCTAGAGAGTTCGCACCAGCCTTCACTTCCCCGGCCCTCTCTCCTACTCCCTCATTCCACATCCACCCAGAAATCCTGGCCGCCCCATTTTCAGGTCCAGCTACCCTCACCTGGGTAGGAGGCAGCCAGGGGGCCTGAAACTCTCCATCAGACCTAGTGCCCCCATGTCCTGGCTATAGTCTGGAAGAGTCACAAGCCCCTTCTTCTGGCTGCCTCCCTCCCTGCTCAGAGGCCTCAGTCACTCGCCCACATGGTCCTCGCCCTACACACACACACACACACACACACACACACACCAAGAGCTACAGTGGGTCCACAGGGGATGCCCCACAGGAAGCGGGTGTGGGCCAGCAGGGCGGGTGCGTCTTTTCTTTTGTCTATTTGCCAATCCTGGCAGAGTGATCTCGAGACCATCACACCCACAGTGGAAAGTTGGGTTGCCCTGCGTGAAAACAGCCAGGAATTCATGGCAAAGAGGGTCCAGTCGGGTCTGAGGCCAGCATGTGCTCCTCCACTGGGCCATCCATGACTATAGGTTGCTACTGGCACCACTGTTTCCACAAGCAGCACCTGGGCAAAAGCCAGAAGCCAGGAAAGGACACAGACACCCCCACTCCCCTGTACCATGTTCCCCGATGACCCAATATGTCCCAGAAACTCCTGGTCACTGCTGCCCATTAGGCAGGTTCAGTCACGCCAACACGAATGTCCATTTCTGCCTTTGTGCAAGATTCAGCTCACTAGAGGTGGCATGCAGGACCCATTTTTATTCTCAGAAAGGCACTGAAAGGGGTTCCCCGGAGCACCCCAAGTTTCCAGCCAGGAGCTCCTCCAGCGTCAGTCTGGGCCAGCCCTCCAGGGGGTCCTCATGCCTCCCCCATGCACACATACCAGCCTGCGGCTTTCATGGCTTGGGTGTCCCCTGCCAGCTGCACAGCCAGCAGTAGTAGATACCTGCCAACACCCTCTCCCCAGAGCACAAAGGCCCTTGAGCCTGCAGCCAAGGAGGGCACAGAGAAGGGAAATCAGAGCCCACGTTTCCTGGCCCCAAACTCAGCAGTCGTGTCCAAACTCTCTGCCCTGCCCTGGCCTCGCCCCTTCCTCCCTCCCACCTCCACCCTTTCAGGCTCACACCCCCACATGCGGGTATGAGGCAGGCTGTGGGGGGTCTCTGTGTGGCTAATTGCCCGGGTCCACCTGGGTCCAAGATCATATGGCCTGACTTGCCTGCCTCACTTCTCCCCGGGCATACAAGCTGCAGGATAGCCATGGCAGTGCCTTCTGGCCACTCACTTCACCCCTGGCTCCTGCCTGCCCCTCTTGGAAGAGAAGTTCTGTCTAGTAGAAAGAGCCAGGCAGAGTACCATATTCTGAGTCCCATCCTAGACTAGAACTGTCTCAGATGAGAGTCTCCACAAGGAGCATATCTGGGATCAGGAAGGCAGAGACAGGGCTTCTCCCATCAGGCTCTTGGGGGATGATCCAGGACACCAGCCCCCTCCTCCTCTTCAGGCCCAAAGGGTCACAGAGACCCCAGACAGCATCTATGAGGCTTTGGGTGGATCTGAGGCCCAGAGTTTTATTGTACAGTCTCCTTCCTCCCTTCTGCACCTTCCTCCCTGCAGGAAACGAACACTCAAGGCTGCCAGAGGCAGCAGCCAGACTGCCCATGTGCCATGGGAGGAGGGCTAGACTTCATTCATTCCGCTTCATTCATTCTACTTCCTTCCTTTTCCAGGGGCCTACACCCCATAGGAACATGACTACGTGAATTCTGCCACATGTATACGTGTTAAAAAGCATGAGTTGGGGCCAAAGATATAGCACAGCGGTAAGGTATTTGCCTTGCATGCAGCCGACCTGGGAGGAACCCAGTTTGATTCCCGACATCCCCATGTGGTCCCCCTGCTTGCCAGGGACAATTTCTGAGTGCAGGGCCAGGAGTAATCCCTGAGTGCTGCTGGGTGTGCCAAAACCAATTGCCAAAGCCAATCAATCAATAAATAAATAATTTTTTTTTAAGCTTGTGCTGGGACCAATGGAGAGGGCTCTTGTCTTGCATGCTGTTGACCTGCGTTTGATCTCCCGGCATCCCACAGGTCCCCTGAATCCTATCAAAAGTGATCTCTGAATGCAGAGCCAAGATTAAGCCCTGAGCATCGCTGGGGTGGCCTCGAAAAACAAACAACCGAAAAAACACACACTGAGTCACAAGAACTAGCCTAGAAGGGACAGTCCCTTCTCAATGCCACCCACCAAGCAGCCACAGCAAGGAAATGTGAAGTGGGAAATGGCAGGGTCCATGTCTGCTTGAGTCCCCACTTTGCAGAGCATCTCAGCTCCTAATATCAACCAATGCTAGATGACTCCCAGAGCAGCTGTGCCACAAGGTGACAGGGGACACATCACAATCCTGGGGGCAGGCAACACTGACCACATCCCTAAGAATTCACAATCTCACTCCGTATTCGTGCTGTGCAACCTACGAAGACGTGGTTCTCCCCCCCCCCCCCAGTGCACAAGGGGCCATGGTCATACTACTTGCAAGAACAGGGCCAGCCACGGCCACCATGCCATTCAGCTGCAAGACAGCATGCCCCGAATTTCATCCTCTTGGTCCCTGCAGAGGCCACGACTTCAAGGCCTGGTCTACTCAGGCACTGTATAACAGCCTACCTGGCTCGGGTCATGCACCCCACACCCTGACATCTCACACACACACACACACACACACACACACACACACACACACACACACACACACACACACACACCCCAGGTCGGGGCCTCATGGACAAGAAAACAAAGAGCTGGGGTTAAGGGAGCAAGAACCCTGGTTAAAGCCACAGCTGGAGATTCTGCACCCTGGGAGGCCGCTAGCATGGTTCCCTGGAGTGAAAGAGGGTCAGAAGGCGAGCTTGCAGCTATCAGGCAAGTGGCCCAGTTCGGATGTTCCTACCTCCTGCTCCCGGGCTCCCAGGCCACTGTACAGAGCTGGCCAGCTGCCCTTCAGCCTTGAGCATGCAGAGCAATGCTCCGGTGACAAAAACCTTGAATTCCAGGAGGCACATTGAAAGCTTTCCAGGCATGGATTTGGGGGGCCAGCCTGGGATGGGCAAGGCTGCATGTTTATAGGGCAGATGCAGCCAGCACAGAGGCCACAAGGGCTGGGAAGGAGTGGAGAGCGGACAAGCTATCTGGGTGGGGATATGGCCAAGTAATGCCCCTGCCCTATCCCCGAGGGCAGTGGGCAATGGTACCAGCCAAGGGCCATTAAAAGGGGAAGAGGGTCTCAAGCTATCACATCTCCTGGTTCTTCTGGAGACAGAAATGCAGACCTTGCTGTGAAAATCTGCCCATGTGCAGATGCTGAAAATTTTTTAGAACAATCACGGCAGGAGCCAAATGGCCTCTGGTGGGGCTAGTCAGGGTGGGGCTACCGGAAGAGGCTGGGGTTTCCACCCATCTACTCCCTCATCACACAGGATGGATGCAGGGTAGGAGGGGACAACCACTCAGGGCATACCTGGTCCTCCTGATAGGGGTCTGCACCCCCATTGACATGATGGAGGGGAGCGGAGCCCCTATGGTCTGACTCAGACAGCTACTTCCATCCAGGCCTATCCAGGAGGACCCCACTCAGGGGTTTTGGGGGATGAGAAGGGCCCACATCTTAGTTCAGGCCTCACCATTCACTATCTGGCTCTAAATAGTTCCCCCAGCCAGTAGCTCCCCCCAGCAGCTGAGAAGGAGCAAGGATAAGTAGCGGCAAAGGAGAGAGGGAACAGAAAGCACCTCCGTTTGCAAGAGAAACAGTGGAGGGGTGATGAAACAGGAGGGCAGAGAGGGGCGTGCCTGCCCCTCAAAGGGCCCCAGTTACCAGAGGATCAGCCAAAGAGCCCCCACTGTAGCCCTCCTAGCGGGGAGGACCACCTCGCCCACTGAGATGGAGAGTGGAGTGGGGTGGCATGGACTCTGGGCAGCCTTGCTGGTGCCCTGAGACTGGACTGGCCTCCTGGTCCTAGAGCAAGGCCCACAGCACCAATGCAGGAATCAGAGATGATGCTCACCACGGCTGGCACACACATAGTGAGCCCAGACAAGCGTCTAAGAGGGAAAAGATGCATGCAGGAAGCGTTCTCATGGAATACATGAGAACCCTAGTGTGCATGGATAGGACACAGGGGGTCAGTAGTGGGAGTGTGGGGGACTGAGGAAAGGGGAAACTGAGGCCAAGGAGGTGCGGGTGGGGTGGCTGCCAGCCCAAGAGACCTAAATCTTGGTCCTCTCTAGGAACTGGGCCAAAGGGGTGAAGAGGGGAACCCTGAGGTGCGGGTTGGGGTTCGCACAGCTGTGGATGCTGGAAGAAGGGGAGAGGTGGGATTTGGGAGGGTGGGTAAAGGGGGGGGAACCTCTGCTGCCCAGGGCCCCAGCTACTCCCTCCCTGTACAGGCCTCCAGGTCCCCCTGGCTGTGTCCCACGCGGGTGCGCTGCGCTTGGGCACGGTCCCCAAAGTTGGAGCGCACAGGGAGACCCCGCTGGGCCGGGGGGCGTGGACACCCCGCGGGTCCTGCCACCTCCCTGGGGCTTTCAGAGTGGGATCAGGGCGGTGCAGGGCCCAGGAGAGGCCGCTCCGGAGCAAGGGGACCCCGAACTCACCGCGCGTCCGTCTGTCTGTCCGCGCGTCTGTCTGTCGGTCCGTCCTGTCCGTCGGCGCGTCCAGCCCTGCGCCTGGGCGGGGAGGAGCGGGGAGAGGAGGAGCGCGCTGGGAAGCGCTAGATGGGGTTCCCCCCCCGCCTCCTGGACCCCTCCTGTCTCCTCCCCCAGGGCGGGGTCTCTGCAAACTCAGGCTGAGACCCCGCCCGAGGCTTCCCTGCACCCTTTGCAAGCCTTGTCTAGATGCCTTGCTGCTCCCTTCCCTCCCTAGGGTGGGTTGGTGAGAGCAAGGTGGCCCCCAAAGGAAGGGACTCCCCAGCACCCTGGGCAGGGGGCTTTGCTGGCCCAAAGTCCACTCTCCAGGATAACCAAGTTTCAATCTGAGGATGACAGATGTGGGTGACGCAACAGAGTGAAAACTGGACAGTGAAAATGGGCAGCAGCAAACTGTCCCAATCTGAAAGAACTCTCCAAAAGTTTGGGAGTAGCAGGGTGCTTTTCTGATTTGGGGGGGGGGGGGATCGGGCTCTTTCCTGGCTCTCGGGATCACTCCTTGGCCTGGCAGTGCTAAGGGGGTGCTGAGTATAGAGAACTTGGTTGGGCTGAGTAGTTCAGTCCTGGGTAGGCGCCCACTGGGTTGTCTGTCCATCTCGCCAGAGCCACATTTTTGTCCACCACCGCCTGAGAACCTGACACCAGACTGCTTGGCTTCCTTTCATCACTTGAAGTGACTGGAGCTGGGACAGCCCAGCGGTTTAACACTCTCCCACCTTGCGGGGGCAGGGTGAGAGAGAGAAGAGGGGGGAGAGGGAGGGAGGGAAGAGGAAGGAAGGAAGGAAGGAAGGAAGGAAGGAAGGAAGGAAGGAAGGAAGGAAGGAAGGAAGGAAGGAAGGAAGGAAGGAAGGAAGGAAGGAAGGAAGGAAGGAAGGAAGGAAGGAAGGAAGGAAGTGGTTTAACACTCTCCCACCTTGCGGGGGCAGGGTGAGAGAGAGAAGAGGGGGGAGAGGGAGGGAGGGAAGAGGAAGGAAGGAAGGAAGGAAGGAAGGAAGGAAGGAAGGAAGGAAGGAAGGAAGGAAGGAAGGAAGGAAGGAAGGAAGGAAGGAAGGAAGGAAGGAAGAGCGCAGATGACCGGTACACAGATTTAGCAGGTAGGAGACCCAGTTGAATCCCCTAAACTGCTTATGGCCACCCAATACTCCCAGCAGTGACCCCAGAGCACTACTGAGTGTGGTCTCAAAACCAAAAAAAAAATGAAATTTTTTCCAACATCTGCCAGCTGTATGGCCTGAGATAAGTGACTTTACCTCTCTGGCTTCTATATAAAGTGACCCTAATGTTATAAGGGTTAACCTAAGGAGCTTAATTTAAATAATAAAGTATTTGGGGGGCAGAGAATGCAGGAGTTATGACATTAGGCTTGCACATCCTGATCTGGGTTCCATCTTCAGCACCATGCATGATCCCTAAGCATCTCCAAGAGCAGAGAGTCAGGAAGAGCTCCTGAGTACCACCAGGTATGACTCCACAGGATGAGACAAGATGTAGAAAGCATGCAGAGCCCTGAGTTCACTCCCTGGCCATCACATCTCCCCCAGAGCACACAGCTGGGTAAACCCCAGTGCCACGTGGCAATAAATCTGAGTAAAAATCAAGTCTAGCCTTCTGTGTGGTGCTTGGGGGAAAATGCCACAAGTTTAAGCATCAACTTTCCAAGTTTGCATCCTGGTGTCAGCACTGGCATTAAACATAGGCTGGGAATACTACAGTCCCGAGTCTCACCCTAGTCATTCAACAAGATGTGACATCCCAACCCCCAGCAAGGACAACAGCTAGAGGACACATGAGTACAAAAAGCCATGAGTTATGAACCCTTGTGAGCATGTCAAGGTGCCCAGAGAACCAGACTGGCACCATCCCTGAAGGACAGTGACGCTCAACAGGCCCAGAGTGGTGTTTGAGGCCCAAGACAGGCTACATGCCAGCTTCACAACAAATGTGCCAGCACCCCCCATACCTGTGTGTATTTGTGAGACCCCATCATCACAGTAACAGCTAAGAGAGCTAGGAAGGAAAGCAGAAGCTAGAGATCATGATAGTGGGCCGAAGAGATAGCATGGAGGTAAGGTGTTTGCCTTGCATGCAGAAGATCAGTGGTTCGAATCCCGGGCATCCCATATGGTCCCCCGAGGCTGCCAGGAGCGATTTCTGAGCGTGGAGCCAGGAGTAACCCCTGAGCACTGCTGAGTGTGTCCCAAAAAAACAAAAACAAACAAACAAACAAACAAAAGAAATCATGACAGTGAAAGCACTCCCTCTGATGTCGAGAGTGCTCAGAGATTTGGGGAAAGTGAATGATTTAATGGACGCAGAAAGGATTTAGGAAGTGGCCCAGGCAAGACAAAGGGGAAGTTGGCACCATCTTTTGGGGCCCTGGATGTTGTTCCCCACCTCCACGGGTCCTGTGCAAGGAGGAAAGTTGAGGGTCCGGTTTTGGCCTCATTCCCCAGCTCACCCCACACACAGTCCCCCACGCCCAAGGACTGTCCAGCTTTCAAGAGATTAAACAGAGACACTCCACTCGGCCCCCTTCCTTATCTGGGCCGGAGTGCAGCCAATTCAGCCGTCCCATCAGAGTCTGCCAGGAACCTTATCACAGACTTCACACATCACCCCCCAGGAATCTGGGGCCCCTGGCCAGCTGAGACTTCGGTAGAGGAAGTTGCGAAGTTGATAAGGTTCTGACTGAAGCTCAGCGTGTCCAGTGGGGTACTGTTCATGGAAGGCCTCAAGGCGCCAGACAGGCGGGCGGACACAAGGCTCACCTGAGTGCCCCTTTACACACACACACACACACACACACACACACACAACCAGAGAGGGTACATAGGGTGAGCATCCTCACTGGAGTGTTTTGGGGATTTTGCAGGGCCCCTTCTGGTGATTGAGGGGTGAGAAGAACACAACAGAGTTTGCTTTAGACTCAGCCCCCGGTGACATTCAGCAAGTGTCTTCTGTGATCTCGGGGTCCTCACATAGCAAAGTGCTCCTGGGAGGACAGAGTGATGAGAGTACAGCAAGAAGGGTGCTTGCTATGTACAAGGTCAGCCCAGGGTCAATTCCCAACATCCCACACAGTCCTCAAAGCCCCACAATGGAGAGCAGAGAGAGCAGAGCCTGAGATTTCCTGAGAGCAGAGCCAGGAATAAGCTATGAGCACCTCTGGGCCCCCAAATAAACAAACAGAAAAGGGGTTCTGCTCATTATGCTCAATGATCATTTTCATTGTCCAGTGGAACCAGCATCTCAGCCATTTCCCTGGTCCCCAGGCCAAAGCTTAATTTACCATAGTCTCCCCATCCTGGTGTGAACTGCAGGTCCCCACTACCTGACTACCTGAGTTCAGCACCTCACAAATATTGAGAGTAGAACTCCTCCAGAATGGCCCCAGGGGCCGGAGCAGTGGCGCGAGCCGTAAGGGATCTGTCTTGAGTGCTTTAGCCTAGGACAGACCACAGTTCGATCCCCCGGAGTCCCATATGGTCCCCCCAAGTCAGGAGCGATTTCTGAGTGCATAGCCAGGAGTAACCCCTAAGCATCACTGGCTGTGGCCAAAAAACAAAACAAAACAAAACAAACAAAAAACCAGAATGGCCCCCACATGATACCTCTATCTCCAAGAGCACCCCAACACCCTCACCACATCCTCTGGCCTAAGCTCAGCATCTCTGGCAGGGGACAGATCTCTGTCCTGCAGTAGAGTAGACTTGGGCCTCAACAGACTCTGGGATATTCCACAGCTATGGCCCAGATAGATGGTCAGAGATGATGGAGTCAGAACTCGAGACTTTCTTCACTCTGGGAGGTTCTGTCAACTGTGGCCCACCCAGATACCTCCAGAGCCTCTGGCCTCACCTGGGATATTGTTTCCAAGGGTCAATGTTCACATTGGCCTCCAGAACAAGGAAACCTGAGGTAAGGGGTTTTGAGTTTTGGGGAAGTGCCTCCAGGCCCTCCTTCCACTTGCACCAACTGACCAGTGGTGAGGAGCCCCTGAGACGAAGGAGAGAAGACACCCCATACATACAATCTCACCCCACAGAGTCTCACACCCTCCCCCCAAATTCCCAGGCTCTGTGCAAACCTCTTCTTTTTCTTTTTTTTTTTTTAATAATTTTTATTTTGACCAAAGTGGATTACAAATCTTTCATAGTTGTGAAGCCTCTTGCCCTCAGCCCTTGCCCCAAGAGAGGCACACCTGTAGTCTAAAAGGAGCTCAAGGTAGTTGCTGGCCCAGGGGTCAATCTAGTAGACCCCAAATCAGTACAAGGATCCAGATCAAGACCAGCTTGGTGGTGGGACCCCATCTGCCTCCCTAGCCTCTCTCCGCTAGGCACACCCTGTCCTTACCCCCCTGCTTTTCCTCTTCACCCCAGTGAGGAGCTGACTATAGGCTCAGATGCTTTGCTCACAGCCTGTTGTTCAATCCCTGACACGGCAGGACACCCCAAACACTTCCAGGAGTAAACAGTGAGCCAGAAGAAGCCCCTGAGCACTGAGCAAATATTAGCCTCTAAACACCATCAGATGTGGACCTCCCCTCTTGGCAGCCCCCCATCTCCCTGCCTGCCCTTCCAAACTGTCCTGTGTGCTGTTCCATTCATGACTTGCCATCCCCACCTTCACAGAAGAGAGGAAGCTACAGAAGGACCCATACTCAAGCTGGCATTTGGAGGCTTCCTGTCCAGCCTCTGACCACCAACTGCCATTCAAGGCCTGCTGACCAGTGACAAGAACAGAAACTATGTGACCTGCCCCTTTAAAGGAAAGGAACCTGGGGCTGGAGCTATAGCACTATGGGGAGGGCATTTTCCTGCACACAGCCAACCTAGATTGATCCCCAGCACCGCACATGGTCCCCCAAGTCCCACCAGGAGTGATCCCTAAGCATAGTCAGGAGTCAGCACTGAGCACCCCAAAAAAATTAAATAAAGGAAAGGATCCTCTCTTCCCAACCTAATTTCTGAATACTAAAGTGAGGACTTGGGGGTGGGTGCAGATTTGTAGCAACCCCCCTGACTACCAGGAGAAAGTGGCTGAGCCTCGAAGTGGGGGAATCTCCACTCCATCTAGAGGGTCACGGTGTATAGAGCCCTAAGCCACTCATCTCCATTTTTTTGTTTTGTTTTGTTTTGTTTTGGGGTCATACCTGGTGGCGTTCAGGGGTTACTCCGAGCTCTGTGCTCAGAAGTCACTCCTGGCAGGCTCATGGGACCATATGGGATGCCAGTATTCTAACTGAGGTCCATCCTGTGTTGGCCATGTGCAAGGCAAAGGTCTTACTGCTGTGCTATCTCTCCAGCCTCTCATCTCCCCTTTCTTGAGTCAGATAGTCTATCAGAGCCCCAGCTCCAACCACTTCAGTGGCTCCAAGTTCACTGAGCCATTCAGGGTATGAGGGTACAATTCACAGCTCTGGAGCTACTCATCTATCCCCCTGCTGTGGCCCCCATGCCCTGTCTCTTCTGCTTGCTATTCAGAGCCATAATCTTCTCCTCCTGAATGGGAACCAGACCCCCTGGGGGTACACTGAAGGATGTCAACCCTAGGAAAAGTCTCCCTCACCTCAGCTGCCTTGAGCCAGAGCTCAGAGGTGCCTTCCTTCTGTGAGCCTGGCTGTGGGTGTGAGCCTGGGGCTTGCGGCCACCTTTGCAGGGGAGTTGAGAATGAAGCCCTCTCAGAGGGGGGCTAGGAGAGCAGAGCTGGGCCCTAGCCAGCAGCCCTCAAAGTTTTAGGTTTCAAGGGTTCATTTGATCTGTGCTTTGATGAGCACCAAGAATCTGGATGAAATGTAATTATTTCATCGACTGAACATTTTACAACCCAGTCCAGCTCTTGGCCAGCTAGGCCCACTTTGGAGAGCAGTATTACAAGCAGGGTAGGGTTGTGTCCTGGGTTCAATTTTGTCTTAGTTTGGGACTGTACATGGCAGTGCTCAAGGCTTACTCCTGGCACTCTACTCAGGAATCTTTCCTGGAGAGCTCAGGGTACCCTGTGGGATGCTGAGGATCAAACCAGGGTCAGCTGCATGCAAGGCAAATTCCTTAACCCCTGGACTACCTCTCTGGCCTGTGTTTTGTTTTTGTTGTTCTGAAGATCACAGGCTTTATACATACAAGGCAGATACTATCACTTAGTCATGTCCCCAGCTCCCAGGATCTGGTTGGAGAATATCTAAGAACGTTTGACCTTCTTTGAAGAGACAACAATTGCAATGAAGCATTAACTTACCTATATGAACCAGACATCATGTGCTAAGCATTAAAATAGGTCATTTATGAGGCTGGAAAGAGAACAAGGAACTTAAGGCATATGCCATAGGCAGATGACCCAAGTTCAGTCCTCAGCATCACATGGTCCCCATCCCCAGCATCACCTGGTACAGCTACAGAGACCCTGAGTACTATGTGTATAGTCTGGATCATCATCCTTGGGCTTGGGCCTCGAACCACTGTCTTATCAAGAGTTGCTGAGAAGTTCCAGAATAGCACTTACAAGACCCTCTGAAATACAATAAAAGACAGCTTACAACAATCATTTCATTTGATCTTCAAAATTTCACTCTCTTTTATTTTTTATTTTTATATTTTGGTTTTTGGGTCACACCCAGCGTCACTCAGGGGTTACTCCTGGCTCTGTGCTCAGAAGTCGCTCCTGGCAGGCTCGGGGGACCATATGGGATGCCGGGATTTGAACCACCATCTGTTCGAATCAGCTGCATGCAAGGCAAATGCCCTACCACTATGCTATCTCTCTGGCCCCCAAATTTCACTCTCTTATGACCACATTTTACAAATAAGAAAAGGGGGTTCAGCAAAACAGGCAGAAATACCAGACCCCACAGTGGCTTCTTACTGTCTAGTTCCTTTCCCGAGGAAGGAGTGGGCTATACTGCTGTGAGTTGGGAATGCCCCATCCTCAGGGTTGGTGGATGGAGAACCCCTGGGAAGGATCTGCAGAAAGACAGGGAGGGGAAGTCTTCGCATTTTCCTTCCATTCTGGGCTTTCTCTAACTTTCCCAAGCAGTCTGCTGGTTCCAGGAAAGCTGCCCAGCCTGACGCCTCCTGTCTTCGAGCAGCCAACCCTACCTCCCAGCGGCCCTCTATGATTCAGTCGAACCCAGCCCTCTGCCTGGCAGGAGAAGTTTCTGGCAATTCTGCTCAGCCTGAACGGGACTGGGCTCAGCTTTGCTGTTAGTGCCAGCTCTTCTGATTTCGTGGGTGATACTGGTGATTTCCAGAGACTGGGAGCTCTCCAGGGGTTAGAAAAGACATCTGAGGGGGTCCTAGTAACCTGGTCTCTTGGGACAACCCAGAGAGGGAAGGGCCACTTTCAGTCAATGGTTTCCAAGAGCAGCAAACACAGGAGGGTAGGTGGGGCTAGCAAGTTTCTATGAACCTCAGTGTCCCTGTCTGTGAAGTGCACGAGGCTGACTCTGATGTTAGAAAGTTCAGGAATACATGGGGGCCTGAGTTGTGGCCCAAGTAGGGTGTTTGCCTTGCACGTGGCTGACCTAGGAAGGACTACAGTTCGATCCCCTGGTGTCCCATATGGTCCCCCAAGCCAGGAGCGATTTCTGAGAGCATAGGCAGGAGTAACCCCTAAGTGTCACCAGGTATGCCCCACCCCCCAAAAAAAAGAAAGAAAAGAAATTTCAGGAACACAGATAAGGAGCTGGAGCTCCTTACTGTGGGGAGAGAGCTTGCTTTGCATATAGTGAACCTGGGTTCGATCCCTGGTACTCCATGTGGTCCCCTGAGTCTGCCAGGAATGATTACTAAATGCAGATCTATAAGTAACCCCTGAGCATTTCTAGGTATAACCCCAAGGAAAAAAACAAAGAAACAAAGAAAATAAAGATAATTGACACCAGGACATCTGTCTGCCCAAGAAAATTGCTTCTCTTTGCTTCAGTTCTGCACACATGTGTGTCAGTGTGTGGTATGTGTCAGTGCGTGAATATCTGTATAACTAAGTTTCGAACTATCCTAATAATGAGAATGTACGAGGGAAATAGAAAGCCTGGTCTAGAGTACAGATGGGGGTTGGGTGGGGAGGAGGGAGATTTGGGACATTGGTGATGGGAAGGTTGCACTGGTGATGGGTGGTGTTCTTTACATGACCGAAACCCAAACACAATCATGTATGTAATAAATTTGTTTAAAAAAAAAAAGCTTTGGATCTTTAGCAAAATGGAGCCCTGGAGTGATGCAAATCACTATGCCCACCTCATTCCCAATCAGTCTGCTGAGCTCAAACAGTATCTTCTGGATACTTTGGAGTCTCTTCTTGGAGGCTGTGCATGTATGTATCATTTTCAGTCTCATTATCAACATGGATATCTTGAGCTTAATAATTCACTTTTTAAATTTTTTGAACTACACCCAATAGTGCTCAGGGATCATGTGCCAGGGATAGAATCTGGCACTCCAGCATGCCAAGCATGAACCATCACCCCACTGGTCTTTCTTCCCCACTCCTAGCTCAGTAATTATTTTGGAGTTTTGGGGCCACAGTTGGCAGTACTTACCAATGCTTTCTCCAGGTTCTGTGCTCGTGGATTGCTCCTGGTAGTACTTGGGGGGCCATATGGAGTGTTGGGAATAGAATCGTGGTCACCACATACGAGGCAAGCAATTAATCCCTGTGCTAATCTCCTGCCCCTGAAATTATAATTTGTAGAATCTTCTGTAACACAAGAGAGTTGGCTCTTGGCGGCTAAGTTTATTGTGCATATTTCTGTTCTTTTTCACATTGGTTCTGCACTTTTTTTTTCACAGGAAGAATTCAACGTTTGTTGAATCTGATGGAAAACTTGCATAGAAGCCCACCATGCCAGATGAGCAAATAAAAATAATATAGAAGTTCAAGGAGCACCAACTGGCCCAGTAAATCCCCAAACAATGACTTGAGTAACACCATTGTGAGATAAAAACAATGATCACAAATTGACTTTCATTCTTTGACAATTCCACTGGCCTTTGTGTTGTAATAAGCAATATGAAGTAAATTTGTGCCTACTAAGGGGGTGAGTGAAAAACTGGGGACATTGATGAAGGGAGGGTCACTGGTGTTGGGATTAATGTTGGAACACTGAATGACTGAAACCACTATATTATGAGCAACTTGGTAGATAACTATGTTATAATAAAAAGAAAATGGATGTTTCATGATTGCTGTAGAAACACTCATGCATGTTTCTGTCTGTGCCTAGGAAGGCTTTCCCTAGGCTCAGACAACCTGATGAGCTCCCTCTAGACTCTTCCACATTCAGTTTTTATTCATTCATTCATTCACCCGCCTTCATTCATTCATTACCACTGTCAAACATACCCCCGGCCTTTGGCTGCGCACCCCACTTGGTGCTCCATCCAGCATGCCGCTTTGTCCTGGGGCAGTCATTTTCAGTATTTCTTGGAAGCCTCCCCTTCTAGGAATGTGGGAAGGAAAACACTTCTCTGTTGAAACAGCAAACCTCAGCGGCTCCAAAACCAGCCACAGTACCTGGCAGGGCTCCTCCCAGCTCTTTGTGGGGTGCCGAGGGGAGTGGGACCATGACCGCAAAGCTCGGTGTCAAAGCTGTGCTTGGGAACAGCCCAGAGGTCTGTTCACCTTTGCCTCCCGAGGAGCACCAGCTCCGCCAGGCTCTTTCAGTGAACAAGGCAGGGCCACACCAGGGAGCCCCAGGGCCCTTCCCTCCTGCCTAGAACTTTCTGGAATAGTGCCACATTCTCAGATTCTGCCTCCTTCCAGAATTTGTGTCCAACACCCCCACCTCCCAGTCTCTCCTTACTTGCTCCTCCTCCCTTCCCAACTTAGGACCTGAGAACCTTTCCCCCCTGGGGAGATAGAAACAGCTAGAGGAGTTCCTTGATAACCTAGTGCATGTGCTGGCATCAGTCATGGTGTCAAGAGATATCTGACATTGCCCTGTGGGCTCAGAATCAGGTACTCCCACTGCCCGGATGAGAAGACGGAGGCTGAACTGAACTTGTGAATCCAGGCCCTATTGGATAGAGTCCCACACTCTTCCTTCTGACTCATTCACCAGCTTTCTCTTGCTCTGAGTTTCCTTAACCCAAGTTCTTCCAGTTCCACTGATAGGAGGAAGGAGGCAGAGAAACAATGTGAAATAAGACAGCCCGTCCGGAACTGAGGGTAACAGCAATTTCCCTGGCAGGCTCCCCTTTGCCTCCCAGACCTGGACACCCCTAGCTCTTTCTCGGCCAAGCTTCCAGACTGCTGGTTCCCATGCCAGCTCCTCCTATCCAGATCCTCAGACTCCCTGCAGTCTGCACAGTCCAGAGAATGTCCCTCTTCCCCATTCTGCCTTTGTTCTAGGGGTCCCAAGTTGGGGTGACTTGGCATATCATCCACACACCGGCTCCCTCCATTGTCCAACATTCACCAATGTGTTGTGGTTGCTGGCTTGCCTAGCTCCACTCTCCTGAATGACCTCTGCTCTCTGTTCATTCCCTCAGCCCTCCTACGAGCATCATCTTCTGCTTCCTCCCCGGTGATCCCTACTCTCTGCAGGCTCCCAGTCAGCTGGTTCCCATCCTGAGTAGCAGAGCTAGTCCAGTGTGGTGGGTCCACTCACATAGCCCTCTTTCTTCCTCCACTATGGTCTCCCTACCCACACCCTGATCTCCAGGCATCCTGGTCCCTGTGTTACCATGGTTTCAACATTTGTCTCTTCCCTTTGCCCATCCAACAGTGACCCATGGCTCTGAGTTCCAAATGCTGCCCACTAAGCATGTGACCTGCTCTTTGTGCCCCCAAACTCCAACCACAGCCTGACCTCCACCTGTACCCAGGGGAGATAGAAGGAGCCAAGAAGTATTCAGGGCCTAATAGGTGGCACCACCTGGGCTCCTATGTATACCAGCGCTGCTGAAATCTGGGGGTACAGCCAGGTGGCAGGCTGGGCTTTGCCCACTCACAGGAAATGTTGGGTTCATTTTCC
The DNA here is from genome assembly GCF_024139225.1 of Suncus etruscus. Taxonomy (NCBI): domain Eukaryota; kingdom Metazoa; phylum Chordata; class Mammalia; order Eulipotyphla; family Soricidae; genus Suncus; species Suncus etruscus. The sequence goes on along the minus strand of NC_064867.1, from coordinate 30,600,919 downwards.
CCAGCATGAGCCACATGGTTCCCATAGGCCCCCAGGATAATCTAAGGGGAGACAGGGAAAAGTCATATAAGTAATGGACCATGACATGACCATATAAGTAATGGACCATGACAGATGGACAGGTGTCCACAGGAAGGAAAGAAGGTCAGAGGGAGCCTGGTGGGAGTGAAGGGGCTCTCCCATGGTGATGCCACAGTGGGAGGTGGTAATGATAACCGAGGGTACAAAGGTAAGGGGGGATGCTTTCTGTCTCTTCTCTGAAAGAAAGAAGATTCCCTGGGGGTACTTGTGATTTTTGTCTTTGTAACAGTGACACTCAGCCCAATGAGGATGAGGAGCTTTGCCCTAGAGAGTGAGAAAAATTTTATAACCTCCCAACAGTGACAGAAGCTTTGAGGTGGGATATGGGGCAGTTTGGGGGCACAGAGTATCCCAAAAGGTTGGAACTCGACCAGGGCACTCCTCACCCCTCACTTTGCAGACACTGGAGGAGTTAGGAGAGGCATTAGATTGGGGTCAGGTGAGGTAGAAGTGGGAGGGACTTTGGAAGAATGATATCTGAGGTATGGCTGGGCCCCAGGAGAAACAGGAAGAATTCAGTGCTTAGTCTAAGATTGCTGGGAATCCAGCTTTGAATGGCGCCCTCCGGAATGCTGATGGGAAGTGATGGGGGATGCAGTAAAGGTGGATTTGTGGGAAGTGGGAGGACCCAATAGAGGTTGAGGAAAGAGACTGTGAGCACGGTGTGATCATAGAAGTCAGGGAGAGAAAGCAGCAGGGATAACTTGCCAGTTCCTGGCTCAGGAGGTGTCACTGATGATTTGGGGGAGAGTATCCATCTGGATATTTCCTGAAAGTCCTGTAATGGAATCAAACAGGGTTATGACTGAATTCTATAATGAACAAATTGAAGGGTGGATTTCAAACACAGATGTATGTAGGTACTCAGATGATATCAAAAATAAGCATCTCGGGGACTAGAGCAATAGCACAGTGGGTAGGGCATTTGCCTTGCATGTGGTCAACACAGGTTCGATCCTTGGCATGCCATATGGTCCCCTGAGTCTACCAGGAGTGATTCCTGAGCACAGAGCCAGGAGTAACCCCTGAGCACCACCAGGTGTGGCCCAAAATACAAAAAAAGAATAAATATCTCTCCTGCTGGTACCTTGGCTTTGTTACTCTTATCTACTGAAAACTCCATTTCTGGAGACCCATATTTCTAGCAACTCCTGTTCACAATCCTTTATTTTGGGGGGTGGGGGGAGTTGAGTTAGTTTTGGTGGTGTTGAGAATAAAACCCAGGGCCTTTCTCTCAGATGCAAGGCAAATTCTCTACCATCTCAGTCCCTAGGGCCTGGTGTTAGGTTCCTATTGATTTGAGAGGATTCAGCTTGGAACCCAGGTCATCACTGCAGCCAGGAGTACAGGCTTTGCTTGGGGGCCTATTCCCAGCTCTGTGTTCAAGAACCAAACCTAAGAGTGCTCAGGGAACCATGAGGTTGCAGGAATTAAACTCAGGTCTCCTACAGGCAAAGTTTGCACCCCACTCATTGAACGATCCCTTGGGTCCCAACACCTCATATTTTAAAACATGTAAAATTCTGGAACAAACACAAGGGAACTGTATCAAGCTCATTAGCGATTGACTCTCTTCAAGAGGAATTCACTAGCTAGTCCAGTCAACGAAAGACTCCTGAGATGTGGGCAGCCATTGAGAGACTTCTGAGGCTTGGTCACCAATGGAAACTCCTGGGGTTTGTTGGAAGCCAATGAGAGATCCTGGGGCTTGTTGACAGCCAATGAGAGACCCCTGGGTCTAGTGGTCAACCAATGAGAGACTCCTGGGGCTAGTGGCCAGTCAAGGAGAGATCGGGCTTGTGGACAGCCAATGAGAGACCCCTGGGGCTAGTGGCCAACCAATGAGAGATCCTGGGGCTTGTGGACAGCCAATGAGAGACCCCTGGGGCTTGTGGACAGCCAATGAGAGATTCCTGGAGTTCGTGTTCAGCCAATAAGGGACTCCTGGAGCTCGTGGCTAGCCAATGAGAGACTCCTGGGGCTAGTAGCCAGCCAATGAGAAACTCCTGGGGCTTATGGTCAGCCAACGAGAGACTCCTGGGGTATGATCAACCAATGAGAGATCTCTGGGGCATGGTCAGCCAATAAGAAATTCCTGGGGCTTGTGGTCATTGACTCGCTCTAGTTGGTGGGGGGTGGGGTGGGCCAAGGACAGGCCCAGTCACATGACCTGATCAAATCTGATGGGAAAACTGAGGCCTCGGTCAGTGACTAATAATGAAAGAAGCAAGTCACACCCTTTGCAGAATTGTGAGCTAACAGGAGAAAATGTGCCACCAGCCCAGTGGCTGATTCCAGTTGTGTGTAAACACTCACAGAGATCAATGTCACCAGTCAAGGTTCTTGGACCCTGATCTCTCTCCTGGGGACTTCTGCAATTACAGAGCCTCCTTCGGTCTCCTTCAAGTAGTCCAGCCTCTGGCCACAACCCTCAGCCCTTATAAAGTTCTTGTACACAGATACTCTGGACCTCTTCCTGCTTGTGCATGGCGCTCAGGTGCCCCCTTGCTTTTCAAGGCATTGTAATATTCCACCACATATTGACTGAGACAGACACTCCTGCCTGTGAATGTCTCCACTATTGTCTGGTCATCCTTATGACAAACCATGCTGTCATGTGTCTTCCAGAACAGCCCTCCCTTTGGGTAGTATCAAAGCTAGCTGAGTCAGTGGCATACACGTGATCAAGTCCTCAGCCAGGCCTGCATGCCCTGTTTGGGAGTGACTCTGCACAGATCTGCACCCCGCCAGCTGCTAGTGGTCCTGCCGTCCCTTTTCCCCAGCCCCTGCTCCCCTCTGCCCCCCCATGGCCTGTGCGAAATGGGGCTTCCTACAATGCGGATGTTCGGGTTCTCTGTTGCTAACAAACAGGGATGATCCATTTGACATCTGTGGCTCAACCATCTGCTTTCTCTCCTTTATGACAGTTTTGCTCCTGGCTCTGAAAACATTGTTTTCTTCCTGGCCATCCCAATTTCGAAAGCGTGGCCTGGACATGTGACTCCTTCCCTGTAAGTAAGTCCTTTCTGGGTTTCCAGAAGCCCTCAGAGAGAAGCACACGCCCAGTCGCCTGGCCAGCAGAGTTTTGCAGACCTTTGGCTCTGTTTGCATCTTCATCCGCAATCTCAATCGTAATGGTGTATTGAGACTCTCTTCTCAAATTTTCCCACCCCCACCCAGAAACACTCTGCCTCTCTCTACTGGCCCAAGGCTAATGGGATCTGAGTTCAAATATTACTTCCAGGGCCAGAGAGAAAGGACAGAAAGTATGGTCGTTGGTTGGCACACAGCAGACCCAGGTTCTGTCCCCGGCATCTGGAAAGATGATCTCTGGAAAGATTCCCTAGAGGAATCCCCCAGGAGAGATTCCTGAGTGCAAAAGCAAGAGCAAGCCCTACGCACCACTGAGTATGACATTCCACCCCCCCAAAAAAATTTCATCACTTCCTCCCAAGAGTCCTCCTGGGTTCTTCTCATCCTCACCCAGACTGTCATGTGCTCTGTCTCAGGGCATAGTGCCTGAACCAGAGTTGTCAACAGGCACCTCAACCTTTGTTACTGAGCAGCAAACTCCCTGTGGGCCTAGAGCATGAATGATTTGGTAACAAGGAGTCTGGCCGCAGCTCTCCCAGCACTGAGCGATGGGGTGGGGAAGGCATGGAAGCAGGGCCTGAGCAGTGTAAGCTACTTTAAAAAAAAGTGTCTGCTCCAACCATGATCAGGGAGGGACCCAGGTTTGGTTGGCCCCAGGACTACTGAGAACTATGAGGTGGGGAGTACTGAATGGAGAGTTGGGAGTTTGGAACTATGGAGGTGGGACGCACTAAATGGGGAGTCCAGCATTGAGAACTGCAGCAAGTGGGGTACACTGGATGGGAACATGAGTCGTGGCTGGGAACTATGGCGGTAGAGAGCACTGACTGTAGAGTCAGAGCTGGGAATCATGGGAGTTTGAGGGGCACTGGATGGGGAGTCCAGCATTAGGAACCATAGGAGGTGTGGGCCCTGGGTCCCAGACGCTGAGCTCTCTGGAAGAGTTTCTTATACTCTGCCTCAGTTTCTCCATTTCCCAGAGGCCAGCCTAGCTATCTTCCCATGGCAACAGTGCCCTGGCTGACCCGCAGTTCCGGGCCAGGAGCAGGCAGACACAGAGCAGACAAAGGGGCCTTGTTTCTAGACTTCTAGTATGGAGTGTCCTTCCCCCTCACCCCCCTCCAGCTTGGCTCCAGCTGAACAAAACCATATGCCAGCTCGTGGGAGGAAGGGGCTGGGGGGGGGGGGCGGGTAGCACCAGTGCCCCTCTGAAAGTCCTGCCCCACCCAAATGCCAGATGCCACAGGCTGGGAGGGAGGAGACACCCCTGGGGGCCCAGACCTCCCCTGCCAGCAACATCAGGCCCTCATCAGAGTCTCCCTTGGGGCAGGGGAGGAGGAGGGGGCTGGGAAATGGGGCTCCTTTTGTGCTCCCCTCTCTCTTACTCAGGCTCCCAGTCTCTGGCAGCCACAGCCCCGATGGACCTTGAAGACCTCAATCCATCAACCATCGACTCAAGCCTAGAGGCTCCTAGCCCAAGGACACAAGCTCTCAGCAGCCAGGGGTTGCCATCACTCTGCCCCCCTCTCCTGCCCAAAAGATGGGGTACAGAGCAGCTTCTGCTCAGCAAGAAGATGTCATCACAGCCCAGCCGGGTGGCTTCCGGAGGAACACCCCATCCGTCTCTCCACCTCATGTCCGGAACTCTGCTCTCCCCACACGCCAGCCACACAACAGGCCTCCCGGAGACAATTCTGGCTCCCGGCCCCCTCCTGCCACCCACATGTATGATGGGGACCAGCGACAAGCCTGGACCACACGCCTGCTCGACGTGCAGAAGGCAACGCCCAGAAACATTGAGAGCTGGCGAGGGAGGAAAGCCACTGCCAGTCTCGTCCCTGCCAAGAGGAGAGCCAGAAGGCTCAGGCATTCCACTGACTCTCCCTGGTGGCACTGGTGGTCTTCCCGGTGGTCTGAATGGGCACATAGATGACCATATGGAGCAAGGGGCTGACAGCCCACACCCACACATAGCTTTGGGAGGCCAGCTTGAGCTAGGCAGGCAGGAGCCTGATGGGCACCGGGTGCCCTACAGAAGTAGACAAGATGCTTTCACCAGTTCTGGAGTCTTACAACACATATCTGTGCTGTAACAGGAGCAGGGTCCTTCCTAGAAGTTGGGGTCTGGGTGGGTTCCGCTTCCTGTTTTTGCTGTTGCTTTGTTTGGGGGCCACATCCGGTGGTGCTTGGGGCTGGCTCCTGGTAGGGCTCAAAGTACTAATTTGGGGTATGGTGCTGGGAATTCTATATTAATGCAGTGTCCACTATACTATCTCTCAGGCCCTGGGTTCCATCTCTTAATCTGAAACGCAATCCAGTTTCAGACATGTGGATGTTTGTTTAATGAAAGGGAAGACTAGTGGGGTGCCCACATGCCCCCCCCCCCCGCCAGACTATTTATTCACTAAATCCACAAGGATGAGGGTGAGGGCCCAGAGGTAGCCAGGCAAAACTTGATGGGCATTTTTTTTCTTTGCTGGGGACCTGCCCTCTGGCTCCTATGCAGTTTACATGGTTTTAGCATCTACCTGGGAATAATGGAGGGTAGAAAATGGATCAGAGCCAACCAGGAGGTTGAAAGTGATCTTCCGCTGGACCCCAGATACAGAAGGGATCATTTGAGGTTTCATCCAATGGCTGGACTGTTATCCGAAACTTTTCTGTGTGGGCAGCAGCCACTGAGTTCAAGGAAGGGAATAGTCTCACTGAAAAGTTTGCAGGATTTCCAGGGCTGGGGATAGTGAGTGACAAGATCCCTGATAATGGGGTGGATGGGTGATTCGGATTCCATAGAGCTCAGGGACCACTCCAAGTGTGAATCCTCTCCAATCCCAGTTAGCTGTATTTGCTGTGTCACTTCTGATGAAAGTTCTTTCAGCTGGGGATTGTGTCTTTTCCCCAATGCCCACCTGCTGGACTTCTGATTCCCTCGGTCCTCTCACTGATTAGCCTAACCCAGCCAGCAATCAAATCCATGATGCCAACTGCCCCCCAGGGAAAGAGTCTGGGAATGCAAATGCTGCTAGCTCGGCCCTGTGATCCCAGAAAGAAAGCCCCAGGTCAGAGATTCAAACTCACTTTCCCAGATGGCCATGAGCTCTCTCTCCACTGCGGCTACATTCCGGCAATCCAATAGATAGTTGTGTCTGGGAGGGATCTGGGGTTCCCCAGAACCTGTTCTGCACAGAGCTGATCCCAATGCCCTGAGCAGTCAGGACCAGCCCCAAAGCTTCCTTCACAAAAGGCTTTTGTTCTTCTGCCCCTCATCCCCAGCCCCTCATGGCAGTTTCACCCCCGCTGTAGCCACTGCCCCAGCAAGTGGGGCGGAAGAACATTTCCGGTCCAGCATAGATTGCCGCAGGCCTGACGCTGCCCCTGCATTGGCCTTGCCCTTGTCTGTACAAGGAAGGTGCTTGCTCGGAAGACCATACACTGGTGCTCCTGTTCCAGCAGTGGGCTGGTTCCTGAGCCTCCACCCCAAAAGATTTGAGGGGAAAGGAGACCCTGCACCCCTTCCTCCTTGAGTCTGCAGCATCTAGTGTTTACTAGATTTGTCAAGTTTCCTACATAAATCCAAACGCATTATGGAGGCCAGAGAAATAGTACAGTGGGTAGAATGCTTACCTTGCACATGGCTTACCCGGGTCTGATCCTAGCATCCTATATGGTCCTCCAAACACCTCTAGGAGTAATTCCTGAGTGCAGAGCCAGGGTGACTCCAGAGCACTGTTGGGTGTGGTTCAAAAATCAAAAAACAATAAAACGGAGGCCGGAGATAGCATGGAGGTAAGGTGTTTGCCTTTCATGCAGGAGGTCATCAGTTGGAATCCCGGCGTCCCATATGGTCCCCCGTGCCTGCCACAAGCAATTTCTGAGCCTGGAGCCAGGAATAACCCCTGAGCACTGCCGGGTGTGACCCAAAAACCACTAAATAAATAAATAAATAAAACAAAAATATTAATAATATGATCAGTTCAAATTGAACTTCCTAGAAATAGGACATGCCATTTACTTGTGAACTGATCCTTTCTCATTTTTTAAATGTTTTTTAGAAAATGATTGTCATGGGTCAGAGCAGTGGTGCAGTAATAAGGCCTTCCATGCGCTGACCTAGGAAGGACCTCGATTTGATCTCCCGGCATCCCATATGGTCCCCATCCCACCCACCCACCCCAGCCAGGAGTGATATCTGAGCGCCTAGCTAGGAGTAACCCCTGAATGTCACTGGGTGTGGCCCCAAAACAAAGCAAACAAACAAACAAAAATGATTGTCATTTAAACTCATCATTGCCATCATTGTCGTTGTCATCATAGCAGTAGCAGCAGCAGTACCGGCCGTAGTAATCTTTAATTTGGGGACCACAGCCAAGCAATGTGCAGAGATTACTCCTGGCTCTGTTCAGGGATCACTCCCCGTGGTGTCTGATGCTGGAGATCTAACCAAGACACTAAGTCATTTAGCTTTGGCCTTGACCTGGTTCAAATCCCAACACTTTGCACACCAAGTGGTAGGCCCCTGACCCCAGAAAACTGCATTCCAGTCCTTGGAGCTATTGCTCAGACCCATTTCACAGTCTCTGGGCCCAGAGAGTACAGTGGGGAGGACACTCACCTTTCACTCAACTGAGCCAGCACCACATACTGTGATCCCTCCAAGAGGGATCTTTGAGTGTAGAGTCAGGACTAAGCCCTGATCACTACCAGGAGTGTCCCCAAAACAAAACAAAACAAAACAAAACAAAGCAAACAAACAAACAAAAACAGAAAGGTACTAAGAGGGAATAGGAGATAGCTTGGGGATACAACCCTTGCATTGGATCTTGAGTTTGATCCCTGGCAATAAGTGGTCCCCCAAGAACCTCTAGGCATAGCTGAGAAGATTCTTGAGCCTCACTGAACCCAAGTGGCACATTGTTGCCAGGTCTGAGAACTGAATAATCCTGCCTGGTGACTGGAATGACCCCCCCCCCCAGTACCCTGAGCACTGCTGGGAGTGTGGAAATTAAAACTTAATTTAAGTTCAACAACTTAAATAGCATAAAAACCTTTAGCTTAGGGGCCAGAGAGATAGCATGGAGGAAGGGTGGTTTCCTTGCATGCAAAAAGATGGTGGTTCGAATTCTGGTGTCCCATATGGTTCCTTGAGCCTGCCAGGAGCAATTTCTGAGCATAGAGCCAGACGCAACTCCTGAGCGCTGCTGGGTGTGACCCAAAAACCAAAAACCAAAACCAAAACCAACAATATATATAAACCCTTTACTTTAGGTAAGTTATAAACAGTGATAGTGGACCAGAGAGATACTACAGGTTCAGGCATATGCAGCTACCCTGCGTTCAATCACTGGTACCCTGTGGTTCCCCAAACACCGCCAAGAGTGACCCCAGAGCACAAAGTCAGAGTTGTCCCGAACACTGCCAGATGCACCCCTAAATCTCTACAAAATATAAGTCAATAAGTATAGATTTTGATTAGAAACCAAAATGAAAAAAAATTGAGAATAAACCGCTTCAGGTTAGCTGACAGTTTATGACGCTGGAACACATGTTCTACAAGCAGGAGCTCTGGGTTCAATCCCAACACTATAAAGTGACCCTAAACACTGTTGGAGAGTGATTCCCCAGGGCTGGAGCAATAGTATATAGTGGTAGGGTGTTTGCCTTGCATGTAGCTGACCCAGGACAGGCCTCAGTTCAATTCCCGGTGTCCCATATGGTCCCCCAAGCTAGCTAGGAGCAATTTCTGAGCACATAACCAGGAGTAACCCCTGAGCATCACCAGGTGTGGCCCCCCCCCAAAAAAAAACAAAAACAAAAAGAGTGATTACCCAAGAGCTGCGCTGTAATTACCTCTTGAGCTGGGTATGGCCCAAAAGTAAATACTTTTTCTTTTTTTTTTTTTTTTTTTAATGTTTTAGGTTCATAACCAGCAGTGCTAAGGGCTTACTCCTGGTTCCATGCTCAGTGATCACTCCTGACAGAACTTGGGAAACCATATAGGATGCTTGGAAATCAAATTCCGGTTGGCCACATGCAAGGCAAATAACTCTCCCACGCAAAATATTTTTTAAATCAATAACATGTTAATTTTCTTTAACGTGACAATTTTCAAAACCAAAAAATCTCATAAAGCAGAATGACATGGTTTTGCATTTCTACAATCTCCTTAATGCCTGGTTTCCTTGATGATAGCGGGTTTCTTTTGTGGGCCCCGCATTCAATTTTCTGTGTTATGAGATTTGTGGTTGGACTCTGAAGAAAATCTGGCATCAGACACATAGGCAGTCAGAGAAAAGAGGAGGATTTTTTTAACAGTCTTTTCAGATCACTGTGAATTATTTTCTTTGCTGTCACACTAAAACTCAACAAGTAGTAATTTCTTGAACTTCAGTTGCTACGTGGGGCTTGAAAACATACGGAGGAACTTTTTATATTTGGTTGAAGAAAAATCTGTTGATCCATCTTGTCCTTTGAAAAGGACTTTTAGGGGTGGGGGTAGAAAGTTTGGCCAATGCTGGAGAGCTATTCCTGCCTGACTCAATATGTAGGGCTCGCTCCCCCACAGTGCAAGGGATTGAATCAGGACCTCCTACAGGCAATGTATGCACTCCAGTCCTTTGAACCATCTCCCAGACTTCTATCTTGTCCTCAGATTGACTTTTATGTCTGCAAGCTTTTGTAACCATGTGCCTTGCTCACTGAGAAGCGATCTTCCAGATGGTGGAATATTTCATCATTCCATAGCCACACCTTGTTTGCTGATCTCACTAATGTACCCATCAGATGCTCTAGTCCTGGCCATGATGCAAATTTACTAACATTCCCATTTTTACTGGACTTTTTTTTTTTTTTTAAAAAACACTATCAAGCTAACAGCTGTTTCCCTTGAAGTCACAATCGGCTCCATCCCTGCTCTAGAGAACAATGCCAAGTCCCCAGCTCAGAATAACCAGTCTTAGTATTCTTTCCACTAAAATAATCAGGAGATGGGGATGGGAAAATGACTCATTAGACTGGTGCATAAGCTTTGAATGCAAGAGTCCTGAGTTCCATCCTGGGCACCACCAGGAACTAACCCTAGAACACCAAGCCAGGACTAGCCCCAGAGAACCACCAGGTATAATCCAGAAACAAACAAACAAACAAACAAAAACATATAGAGTTCAGGGGATGGATTGATAGTATGGTGAGGAGGGTGCTTACCTTGTGTACAAGTGACCTGGTTTGATCTCTGGTACCCCATAAGGTCCCCTGAGCAGAGATCCAGGAATAAGACCTGGACACTGCTGGATATGGTCCCAAAATAAACCAAAAAACACAAGGTTTAGTGACCCATCCTAGTAGCTGGTAGACGGTGCCCACTCAGCCACATCTGTGCTTTTGGAGTTCCCTGTGTGAAGTTAGGGTTGCAGATCTCACACCACCACCAGAAGATCATCTCTTCTCATGCTCCAACAAAGCCACCTCCCAGGGTACAGTGGCGGAGGAGCATTCAGTGTGTCCTGTCTCTGATTCTTGCCTTACCCACTGGCTTTGGTAGCATCAATGCAAGTGTCTTCGGGGGGGTGGGGGGAAGGACAGGGTTTATGAGAAAGGTTTTGGAGTTTGTAAATCTTTTTTTTTTTTTTGGTTTTTGGGCCACACCCGTTTGACACTCAGGGGTTACTTCTGGCTATGTGCTCAGAAATCGCCTCTGGCTTGGGGGGACCATATGGGACGCCGGGGGATCGAACCGCAGTCCGTTCCTTGGTAGAGCTTACAAGGCAGTCACCTTATCTCTAACGCCACCTTCCCGGCCCCGGAGTTTGTAAATCTTTTAAGTGAGTTCTGGGGGATGCTGGAATATTGAGGAGCTCTGATTGTGTGGCTTCATGCTAAATCCCCCCTAGTCTCCCGAGAGAAGGGTCTCTGCTCTCTAGAGGAGGAACAAAAGCCTGTCAGGCAGAGGAATTCCCCATGCTCTGCTCCAGTTCACTGCTTTCTGCATTCTTCACCAAAGGCCTCACATACCCATCCACAAATGAGATGTAATTTCTCCAACTCACCATGCACAAACATGCCTCCTCTGCTCTCCCCACCTGATGTGTGCGCACTGCAGCTTTGCCTCTATTCATATAGGTGGTGTCCCTAAAGCAGGCAGGTAGATAGGGAAGGGTCCCTATTAGAGCCAAGTTGCCAGAGATGGGCCCATGCTCTGGTATCCACAGGTCTTGCAGGCAAGACTCTGACAAATATCTCAATCTTTCATCTATCTCTTCCTCCAATACCTCTCCACCCCAAGTCTGCCCCTGGGGTGTTTATAGACTAAGTCGGCCAATCACAATTGGGGTCTTACTTACTTAAAAGGGGGACCCCTTTTATGACTGGCTGGTGCTGGACTGTAGAATTAATTCTCCTCCTTTCTTTTCATATTTAAAAGTTTTTAGGGTAGGTAGTTCCAAGTAGGTCAGATCCAAAGGTCTGTAGTTTGATGATGTCTTCAGATCTGCGCAGAATAATCAGAGGATGGCTGGTTTTCCATAACCAAATACTTCAGTTTATGTCATCATCTGGTCTGGGAAGGAGAATCAGAAGCTAACAGACTTCAGGATCCCTTTGAAGGTCATTTTTTAAGTTTCTTTTTTTTTTCACTCCAGGGAGACTTTTCACTCTGTTGTCAAGTGAAGAGAAAGGAAAACATGAAAACGTTGTTTGGTAAATGTAGGGTAACAACAGAGCTTGCTTACCTATAATTTGATTCCTATTTCTAAGTTGCTTGTGGACGTGAGAACTCTCTGAAAAAGAGAGAAACTGAAACATAACTATTTACAACAATATTTACAACAACAGGAACTATGTTGAAATGTAAACTCTGTGACCAGGGAAGAAGGAGGGTGTGATCTTTTTTCTTTTACTACTTCCTGCTGACGTAGGAGTATTGTAATGTCAGAATTTTTCTTCTTTATCACTAACTAATATCAGTAACAGCTAAATGGGATCTTACTTGTTCAAAAAAGTAAAATAAAATAAAACAAAACAAATGACTATTTAAGTTCCTACATAAGCTCAAAGAATTGTGTAGATGCAGCGTAGCTGCTTGAAATAAAGATATTTTTTTCATAGTCTTTTAGAACGATAAAAAGTCAAAAATCTGGGGCCAGAACTATAGCACAGCAGTAAGGGTTTGCCTTGCATGCAGCTGACCCAGGACGAACTGCAGTTTGATCCCCCAATGTCCCATATGGTCCTTCAAGCCAGGAACAATTTCTGAGCACATAGTCAGGAGTAACCCCTGAGTGTCACCAGGTGTGGCCCAAAAACCAACCAACCACACAAACAAAAACCAACAAAAAAATAAAAGTCCAAAATCTTACTAGGATTTAAATCTGATGATTTCTTATGTGGCACAGTGGGTCCATAGCTTATGTAGGGGAGTCTTCTGTGGAAATAGAAGCGTAGTCTCTTCCTCTGATGATCAAGGTTCCTACAACCCAGTCCTTGGTAATTGACACCAAATGGGTGAGCTAATTGTCTTGGATTCTTAGGTCTTCCTGGAAATGTTTCTCAGCAATTGCGTATGGTTCTCCTGGTGGAAAACTTAGAACATTCAGAGAAAACAATGATATTTATAGTCATTTGGAGGCATTCCTCATTTTTTATTTTTCATTAATTGTGTTTTAAGTGTTCTATGAGCTCTTTCAACTAGCGCTTGTCCTTGTGGATTGTATGGTATCCCCGTTATGTGCTTTATCTGCCACGCATTACACAAGGCTTGGAAAGTCTTGCTTGTATACATCGGTCCATTATGCATCTTGATTGTATTAGGAATTCCCATAACTGAAAAATACTGCAATAGAAAGGAGCAAACTGCTTTAGCTCTCTCTCTGATGACATAAGGGAATGGCCATATAAATTTTGAAAAAGTTTCAATGACCACATGCAGGTATGGTTCACTGGGAAAAAATTAACATGGGTCACATCCATTTGCCATAATTCATTTGTTCTGAGACCAGCAGTCTCTTCCCTAAGTTAAAAAAAAAGCCTCACATGGAGCAGGTTAGGAGAAACCATATATAAATCAACTTGGAACAACAGAGACACATACATGTGCTCCTGGGTCCATGAACATGGTCCCGCATGCAATGTTGCCACATCTGCCTCTTGAGATATGGACTTTCCTACTTTGATGCTGGGTTTGATGCTGAGCTCTCTCCTAAGCATGCTATTCTCTCCCTTCCCTTTCTCCAATAAAGCCTGGTTTTATTTCACTACTCATCTCCTCCTAAAGTTCTATTCTGTGAGGGAACATGATGGATCTGAAAGGTCTGGGCATGGTCTAAGACTGATGTTCCTTTTCACTCCAGTCTGACTGAGTCCACAGCTCCCCCAAGAAACCAGGTGGCAGGGATCAACTTCCACTTCGGCAGGCCAAGTAGATGTCAGGTGCAGCTTGTGAGCTGCCTAATGAGACTGGCAGGACTTTAGGTCCATGCCGTGCGGGTGCACTTTGCAGACTTTATCAATCTTAGGTATCCCAGCCATTCCTGGGTGGCAGAGGTGGAGAAAGAGAAAGCAGCTTCCCTTCTCAGGATGCCACTTCTCTCCTCCCCACTTCATCTGAGTTACTTGGGGACATTGACTTTCATCATCAGCATCACTCCAGTGGATCTGAGAATACTCCCAAATGGGACCTGTGCCTGCTAGCACTCACTCCGTTTCCTCCATTCTCTTCCCAGCACACACACACACACACACACACACACACACACACACACACACACAGCCATCTGCTTTCTTCGATGGGTCTTTTGTGCATTTGACATTGGACAGGTCACAGAGCTGGCACCATGGGAATTGGTCTTCCACTGAATCTCAGCATTGAGGCTCAGTGCCTCCCCATCCCTGCCACAGCCGAGGGGCTGCCTGTCACAAAGGGGAGATGATCAGGGGAACCACCAGCTCAACACCATGTATGGCCATGTCCATACCCCCAGAAGTCTGATCCTCCTGATTCGATTCTTAAAGGAACAGTGTTCAGTGGGACAGATTTCATAGTCCCGTTGTGTGCCACAACTTTGGCTTTCCTGAAGGATTTTTTGCAGGATGGAAATTCTTAGCAAAAGTGGGGGCAGGGTAGAAGGCACCCTGTTGGCCAACTGAATCCCACAGCTCCTGGCCAGGAAAGAGCTGCCCTCTCTGAGAGCCACCGGCTGTCCAGAAGGGCTGCGAGAAGTGGGGTGTCGGCTTAGGCTCTACCAGGGGATGATCCCACTTCTCTATACAAACTTCTGGCCTGGACTCAGGAAGCTTCTAGACAGTTGGGGATGCACAGAGTTGGCAAGGCAAGAAGGGGGTTTCACGGAGGTTGATCATGGTTGCTGAGCAAACCCAGTATCCTCACCTGGGCACTGAGCAGCTTCCCCTTCTGCTGCCCACCAGGACCTGCCTATCAGAATCTCCCAGAAAATGGGAGGACCATGGTCCCTCCCCAACCTGCAATGGGTCAGCCACTTGCCCAGACTCTAAGGGCTCCTGAGGAGGGAAGTTGGGCTTCAGCCAGGCACTATCCAAGGGTGTGGGCAGCAGGAAGCCTCAAGGACCAGGCACCCTAATCCTAGGTGATGATGAGGTGAGGGAAAGAGTCACTGTCTCAGCTTGAACCCTTAGGGTGTGGGTTGACCAGGTACCCCCTCTCCCCACTGCCACTTGAACCCCAACTTCAGGCTTCTTCACTTCTATTCCCAGCTCGTATGGGCAGAATGCCTGTATGGCCCTCATCCCCTGGCACTGGACTCAGCTGGCAATGCCCACTTTGCATCTCGGAGACCTTGGCAGAGCCTGGCCAAGCTCAATCTGTCCCCTCCCCTCTCTTCTGAAGCACATTCCTGGGCCAGACCCAAAATCTCGTGGGCAGAGACGACGATGTCTCTGGCTTGGCATCTCTCAAAAGAGGTGTTCGGGCCAGGCCTGTAGGTCTCCAGGCTTGGGTCCCGGTGCCAGAGCAAACACAGCCATGCCAGCTTCCCCAGGCCCCTGGATGAAGGATGGCCGAGGCAATGAATGCTGCCCACAGACCAGGTCAGTGTGGGCATCACAGCCAAGGGGCAGGTGTGGGTTTCACTTTGTTGAAAAAGTAGAGACCTAGAGAAAGGAAGATTTTGCCCAAGTTCACATAGCAGGGAGTAGTGTGAGCAGAGCAAAACCCAGGACAGGTGTGTGTGTGTGTGGGGGGTCCTTTTGCAATGCCCAGCCCTGCCTGTCCAGAGGCAGGAAAGGCTGAAGTTCACTGTGGGCTGTGGAAACTGAGACCAACAGGCCAGAAAGTAGCTGCTCCCAGCTAGGTCATGTTTCTCAAGCTCCACAACTGGGCTCCTGACTCAGTTTCTCCTGCTGTTTAGACAGCTGGCTCCAGCTCAGTCAAGGGGTTCTTCTTGAAATCCATTTTGTTGCCAAGTGTTGCTTTGGGGATTTTTGGGTTTTTTGGGGGGGGTTGTTTTGGTTTTGGTTTGGAGGCTACATCTGGTGATGCTCTGGGGTTATTCCTGGCTATGTGCTCAACAATCGCTCCTGGCTTAGGGGACCATATGGGACGTCAGAGAATTGAACTGTGGTCCATCCTAGGCTAGCACGCGCAAGGCAGATGTCTTACTGCTTGTGTCACCGCTCCGGCTCCCAAGTGCTGTTTTACTATAAATTAAATAGTCCTAAAGTTGAGTTAAAGAGTCCCAGAGGCCACCAAGATGCAGAGCGGCTCAGCAAGTATAGCCCTTCCAAGGAACATACATCCTGGGTTCTCAGGTAGGGGCTGTGGTCAGGGATGACTGTGGATCCCTCAGCGAGTGGCCTCCTTCAGGAACAGACATGGGTCAGGAGTGGGTCCCAGAGCAGACGGGGCTGGGCTCCAATTCTCCCATCCAAACAACAAGCAACAACGGTGGCCTGAGGGGTTGAGACAGTTTGTTCCCAGCAGCTGGGCCCCAGGGATTCTGGCTGACCACACCTTGGCACTGCTGGACCCGACATCTGCTGGGCCGCCCACCCCGCCCCATGCAGACCTGGGATTCTTATTCAGTCAAAACAGTTGGCTGCCACAGTGGCAGGGACTGAGATGGCGTTTGGGGCCGATGGAACTGACAGGTATCCCCAAGGCCAGGGGATAATAGGGCGACCCTCCCAGGCTGGAGGGGGGTATGTAGTCATCTCTTTGGAGATTCTCTGTGTCTACACGTTCCTGGTTTCCTGGCACATATGGTAGACTGATGCACTAAGGGGAAGCAGCTTAGTCTGAAACTGTAAGTTTCAAAGGAAACTCCCTGGGGCCAAGGAGATGGCTCAATGGTCTGGATACATGCATTGCATGCACTCTAGAACCCCAAGTTTGAGCCCCAACAGAACTGGGGCTTTCAGAGCAGGCCCAGAGAGGGAACTGTGAGATGCCCTTGGCCAAGGAACTCCTAAAGCACTGTTTAGGAGTCACCTGCCAAGAAAATTGAGTGCCCAACGGACAGTCCACGAGAAAGCCAGGCACTCAGCTGACTTGTGTTCTATCCCTGGCCCCAAATGGTCCAAACCTTCCAAGAGTGACTTCTGAGCAGAGACCTAGGAATGAGCTCTGATTGAGTGTGACCCCCAAATGTCCCAAATCAAACTAATTAAAGCAACAGGTTCCAGGGCCAGAGAGATACCATGGAGGTAGGGTGTTTGCTTTGCATGCAGAAGGATGGTGGTTCGAATTCCAGCATCCCATCTGGTCCCCTGAGCCTGCCAGGAGTGATATCTGAGCATAGAGCCAGGAGTAGCCCCTGAACACTGCCGGGTGTGACCCAAAAACCAAAAATAACAGCAACAGGTTCCCAGCCAGGTGTGATTTTGTAGCATAGAGCATAGCACTCACCTTAGGGTCACAGGCTCTGAGCCAGTCCTGGGCCTAAAAGCTGGGCATACTGAGAAGTGACTGGTGGCATCACCCCCCTCTCACTTACAGCTGAGGGACAGAAACCAGGGTCAGAATCCTGTGGACCTGACCCAGTGCCAGCCACTGTAGCCCTCACTCCTCCCAAAATGGCGGACGGGGATGCCTCCCACCCCCATGCCCACTGGCTCCTCACTCACAGATCCCTGGCTGCCAGCAGATTCTTGAAAGGTCCAGGTGGAAAAACAATTGTGGGCTGGCTCAGGGCTTCCCGCCTGGAGCCCTTGTGCCAACAGCCCTGAGGGGGTTCCTGTGGAGGGCAGGAAGAGAGGGTGTGGGTCCCAGGCTCTGCCTACTCCCTGGCTGGCAGGCCACAGCCAAGAGGCAAAAATGCCTGTTTGTAGGGAGCCTTCTCATGCCAACAGGCTCTGCAGTGGGCACAGTGCTAGAAGAACACCCCACACTGACTGCCAGGGAACAAAAACTGCCTCCTGCTCGGCCATTCCCTGGAAAACAGCAGCCACTGGACAGAGCAGGAAACTGAGGCACCAAGGTAAAGGGAGTTTTCATAGGCTTGGGTGGGGCAGTGCTGAGACCCTGCTTTGGGGGTGGGAAACCCATGGGACATGGTCAGAGGTTGACTGGTCCCACAGTTGTGCCAAACCTGGCAAGACCAATTCTGTCTCTGCCTTCCCGTGCTCTGTATCTCAAGCAAGGGGTGTTATTCTTTTCCTCCATTTCCCTCAAGGAGCAAGCAAGGTTGCAAAGGGGTGGGTGTCTTGTCTCTGAGCCAAAGACAGAGATAGGACCCCACCCTAAAGTCTCTGAGTAGGAGCCTCCAAGCTGGCCAAGAAATGCCTGGAATTCAAAGTCTCAGGAGGGGGCCGCCTGAGCAGGACAGAGTAGGGGCAGGGCCCCAGCCAGGGCAGTTCCCCTCCCACACTGGGGACAGTGGGGGGGGGGGCTGAGCCTGAGCCAACCCCACCCATCTCTGACAGTGACGATTATTTATTTGACACAAGCTACAAGCCATTGCTTTTCCCCAAATCATTCTGGTCTCTCCTTTGAAACAACACAATGAAGAGCAAAGGAAGTGGGCCTGGGTATAGTGCAGTGGTTAGAGCACATGCCTTGTATGCACCTGACCCCAATTTGCTCCCACATGGTTCCCAAGCATCATTGGGGATAACCCTGGTGGTACTCAACACCACATCATTAGATCCCATCATTCAACCACTAGTTCAGTTGGCCAAGAATTGCCAGGAATATGACCCTGAAAGTCCCTGAGCACTGCCTGGGGTCCCTGAGCACCCCCACCCCAAAAATAGAATACATAAAATTGGGGATATGGGACTACCTCAATGGTAGAGCCTCTGCCCTGCAGGTGGGAAGCCAAGAGTTTGATCCCTGGCTCCACTCACATGTGCAGGAAGTCGCATGACTATTTGAGGCTCCGGTGCCACAACACAAGTGTGTGATTTCTGAGGCATCACGACTTCGGGTATGTGAGTACCCTGGGACCACTGCAACCACTGGGCACAAGTCGATCACTGTACAACCAACCAAGGGCAGCTTCCCCTTTCTGCCAAATTGTAATAGCAGAGGATAGGGGAAAGGGAGAGAGTAAACAAGGGGCTCAAGAAGATGGCTGCATTGACATGTGGAAGATCCAGGTTCGATCTCTGGTACCACATGGTTCCTAAGCACAGTCAGCCCTCTAATATCACCAACTGACTCCCCCCCCCAAATAAAAGCAACCAAAATATTTGAACAAAAAGGGAAAGGATGGAGAGAGAGTACAGGGGTTAAGGCACTCGTCTTACATTCAACAGACCCTATTTCAATCCCTGGCGCTGCATAGGATGCCTGGAGCCCCTCCGGGAGTGACCCCTTGGGCACAGAGCCAGGAGTAAGTCCTGAAGTCTGCACCAGGTTTAAGCTCCTAAAACATGCTTCCAGGGTCCTTTACGGCAGACAGACAGGCCAGCACGTGGAACCTGTCATTGCTCTTCCTGTCTGCTTTCACTGTTCTGTCTCTCTTCCATCTTGATGTCACTTTAGTTTTTCAGAAAGCTCCAGGGAGTTGGAAAGTGGAAAACAAGTCTGATGCATCTTGTGGAGGTTTGGATGGTCAACAACACAGCTCTGAGCAGAGTTTAGCAACAAAAGATTTATCCCAAGAATAATTTATCGGGGCCGAAGCCATGGCGCAGTGGTAAGGCATTTGCCTTGCACGTGGCTGACCTAGGACGGACCTTGGTTCATCCCCTGGCATCCATATGGTCTCCCAAGCCAGGAGCAATTTCTGAGTGCATAGCCAGGAGTAACCCTTGAGCATCACCGGGTGTGTCCCCCCCCCCAAAAAAAAAAGAATAAATTTACCAAGTACTACTCAATCCCAGGAAGCCCTAGGGAGTGAAGGACTCCTAGCTGGCAACCTAGCCAGACCACTTAGTCTGCCCAGCAAGCACTTTTGTGCCAAAAGGAAGGTTCTACTTCCTGAAGACACTCTGCTGCCATCTGCTGGGAAATGGGCCTGATAGCCACAGAGCTATGAGATCACTCTGCGAACTGCACAAGATAGGAAGTTCGTGCAGTGCGCGACTTGCACAGCTGTTCAGGGCAGCCCCGTCTCGCCATTTCCCAGGAGTCTCTCCTTTTCCATCCTGTCTGACTCTTTTATTTTCCCTCCATCTTACTCTTTCAAGCCATACAGGCTTCATCTTTGCACTCAAATATGTCTGCTGCCTAACTCAGATGCCTTCCACCTCCATTGGACAGATCCAAGTAAGACCCCTGGTGCAGAGTGAGTGGCAATGTGTTACTAAGTCAATCACAGAACAAGTAGAGGGGATGGGTAATCTGTCAGTATGGGGAAGGTTTTGCTGCGGTAATAAGATGGCCAAAGGGCTGGTGTGATAATACAGCGAGGCTAGAACGCTTGCCTTGCATTCAGCTGACTTGGGTTCTATCCCCAGTATCCCATAGGGTCCCCTAAGCACCATCAGGAGTGAAACCTGAGTAAAGAACCACGGGTATCCCCTGAGCATTGCTGGGCATAAACCCCAAACAAAAACAAACAAACAAGCTGCTCCCAACCTGTCACATGAACAGTGACAACGTATGTCCTGAGCATCCATCATGGCTCCCCTGGGAGTGGATTTCCCCAAGTAATTTGCTGCCAGGTTCACAGATTATCTTGACTCATGGGTGCTCCTGCATGGACAGTCACTCACGAGTACCAAAGCTTCTACCACAGAGACATAAGCCTTAGAGGTTATAGAGTGCAGATCATGAACACAGAGCGAGTCCAGGGCCACAGCCAACCACACGAGGTGGAGAGGGTGGCTGGAGCCAGCTAACTTGGGCTGGATTCCCATTCTGCTCTTGGGACTGGGGGTGCTGTGCAGTTGGCATGGGATGAGGGTGCTGAATGAGGGAGGCAGGGCATGCTGGAGGGGTGAGGCGGGGGTTATGACTATGCCAGCCTGGGATGGACCTTCAGTACCTCATGGCAGGAAGCTGGTTTCCTTGTGCCCCAAACTGTGGTAGTCAGAAAGACAGCTCTGAGAGGCCTTGTAGGGGCCACAGGAACCCCAAACACCCCACCTCCTGGATAGAGAAGTAGCCCTTGGATTCAAATACAGGAGCAGATCTGCTCCATCAGATTCTGGGGGTGCTTCGAGGTGGCACCTGTGTTTGTTCTATCTTGTGATTCGGGAGGGCACCTGGGGGTCATGGATGGTGCCAGGTAAGAAGGGGTCTGGTCAGCCTCCTCAGTCTGCTGCCCTGCAGGCATAGCGAGCTCCTGCCAGCTGGCAGTGCTCAAGGGAACACCTCAAATTCACACCTTCTCCTAGCACCCGCAAGACTGGGCCTCAATTCTCAGTGCTCCCCCACCTCCCTGACTCTGGCAAGACTCTATAAAGCCCTATAAAGCCCCCCTGCCCCCCTATCTGGCCAGAGACACTCGGGATTTCTGGGGGCCATGGGAGGAATCCAGCAGGAGAAGCGATGGAGGATCCAACACAATTTGGTGGTCCTGAGGCTTCGGGCCAGCCTGCCATCGGTGTTCGAGGCGCATTCCTGAACCCTGAAAGGAGAAATAAAAGTGTTCCCTTGTCTGCAACCTGAAGAGACAGCAATATTGTGGGGTAACGAGGACCAGATGGGCTCCAGGAATTTCCAAGGCCTGTTAGCCTGTTAGCATACTAGACAAAATAGCCTGCCAGCCACACGCCATAACCGGTCTGGGGTTCGGTTACCAGACAACCACAGCTTTCGGTGCTGGAGGGTGTCAGCTGTTCGGGCCCCTGGCTGAGCCCCAATAGGGCCACCGCCCCCCCCCCTGGGGTACATTCCTCAACATTTCGAAAATGATGTGGAGAATCTCAGAGCAGCAAAGGGTGGGGAGTGCCCACATGCCTAGCCAGACCCCACTACACACACACACACACACACACACACACACACACACACACACACACACACTTTCCAATCACCCATTCTGGAGGTGGGGATCCTACTGTACCCCAGGCCATGGGGGTTAGCTGGAGGAGGGGATGGTTTGGGTGAGCAGGGATGAGGATGGTTCCCCAGACCCTCTTTCCTGCCTATGAGAGTGACGTCCCGGGAGCAGGTCTATGTATAGATCTTTCCCTCAGCAGCTCCTGGTGACTGTCTCCCCTTTTGTCTTCACCCAGTGACAGGACAGGAGGGGTGTGGGCATGGCGGAGGGAGGAGGCCTTGCACCTTGCTTGCAGCTCCAGAGAGTCAATATGTAGGAGAGGGAGGGCATCGCTAGCCCAAACTCACCCCTGCATCACTGTGTCCTGCACTGAGCCTTCAGGAGCCCCCTGGTTTCCACTCCCCTGGGACAAGACCCCCCTCACTCAGGGCAGGCACTGGGCAGAGAGAGCCAAGGCTCTTTCCACACTTAGCCCCTGATTCAGTCCAGAGTCACAGCAGGCCTTGGTCCTGCCCCAGAAACTCTTGGGATCCAGAAAGGGAGGAGACATGGGTTGTGGCTGGACCCCTAAAAAGAACTCTGGAATCTGCACCCCTGGGAACTCTGGGAACAGAGGGGAGTCCATAAGCACTGCTGTGAGAGGTGACGAGGCCTTCTTAAGCCTGGGCCCATTTTGCACATGGGGAAACAGGCAAAACTGCTGTTGCCCGTCCAAGGGCAGCCAGGACAGGCAGGGTCTCCCACGCTTGTGTGTTTACTCTCCATTTCCTGTGTCAAAGCAGCAGGTGTGGCCTGTGGCATTGGTGGGACCCATCCAGATGGCTGTGAGGGAACCCCAGGCCCCAAAAATCACCTGCCAGTCCTCCTGTGTCCCTTGAACCACTGGGAAGAGTGCTCCCCACTTCAGATGAGGAAATAGAAGCATCAGGCATCTTGAGTCACCTCCCAGGACTGAGGGAACCTCAGCTAAAACCATACCTGTCACCCGGCTAAGTGTGGGCTTCCTGCAGACGATCCTGTCATCCCCCATTTGGGGCTTCATGCTCCCACTTCCCCTTCCCTGGAGGGAGCCATGGTGAGGATCCCCATCTCCTCACAGCACAACAGACCCCAGACCCCCTCCAGATGCTAACCCCCACTTTATGGTGGGGGGCTCCACTCTTGGGATGGTGTCAGGGTGGGGAACCCCTCTGAGAGCCCAGGTCCCCAAAGTGGGCACTAGGAAATGATTTCCTAAACTCAAGACCAGGACAGAAAACCTCAGTATGCAGTAGGCACCTACTGGATGCTGTCCTGTATACAGCTGGTGCCTACTAAATGCTGTCCTGTCTATAGTTGATGCCAGCTGGATGCTGTCCTGTCTACAGTAGGCACCTGCTAGTGCCAGTCACATCTGTTCTCTTGCCCAGGCTTTTGTGGAGAGAAAGTTCTGCCTGATTGTTCCACCTACAAGCTTTAACCCAACAGTGACAGCAGCCTCCATAGCTGAAAATGCCTAGGGGTGATTTTTGAGTCTCCATTTCCCAGTCTGGAAAATGGAGCTTCAGGTCCTGCTGTGAGGATGGGCAGAGCGGTCAGGGTGTGGAGGGCTTCCTGCTCGGGGTTCCCTGTTTCCCCTTTCTTGGCCAGCATGGCTCCATCCTCATCCTGCTGCCAGGAACTCAGGCTCCAGACAGCCCCCCAGGGCCACAAAACTGCTCCCACAAACTACTGGGGCCCCACAAAGGCCTTCTTTCAGCTCCTGTGCCCAGGTATGCACCAGTCAGCAGCAGTGAAGCCAGGCAGGGTCTGTGGGCACATGAGTGGGAATAGGAGGGGGGTTTGGGGTCTCAGTACCGCTCCCTCCCCACCCCCCCCAAAGAAGCTCATACCCCACACATACCTGCTCCAGGAACTCTACCACATGCTCTTGGTACCTGGAAACTCAGCTGCAGAAGATGAGCCTAGGATGGGCAAATCCCAGGCCAGTTGTGGGCACTGCCCAAATCTTCAGGCCCTTTCAGGCCGAAGAGAGCACAGTGGTAGGGCATTTGCCTTGCATGCGGCCAACCCAGGACAAACAGTGGTTCAAATCCTGGCATCCCATATGGTCCCTTGAACCTGCCAGGAGCGATTTCTGAGTGCCAAGTCAGGAGTAACCCCTGAGCTTCGCTGTTGGGTGTGACCCAAAAACAAAAACAGAACTGGCCCTTTCATCCACCAGGCCTTACCTTGCTAGGCACCTGCAGGCTGCCCCTTCCATGTGGGGTCTTGAATGAAAAAGGATTCTGAGGCCTCCTGGGGTGGCTGGGGAGAGGCTAAAACTCTGCCCCTCACCTTTGCTTCTCAAAGGAGAGGGCATCTATACAGCTCCTGACTGCGGTAAAGGGTCAGTCATTGAAGAATCTTTACTGATGTGAGCCTCCAGGAGGAAGGTGGTGAAGGACAAAGAGGAAGGAGACAGGATGGGGCTGTGTTAGCACTTTTTTTTTTTTTTTTTTTTTTGGTTTTTGGGCCACACCCGGCGGTGCTCAGGGGTTACTCCTGGCTATCTGCTCAGAAATAGCTCCTGGCAGGCACGGGGGACCATATGGGACACCGGGATTCGAACCAACCACCTTTGGTCCTGGATAGGCTGCTTGCAAGGCAAACGCCGCTGTGCTATCTCTCCGGGCCCTGTGTTAGCACTTTTAAAAGATGAACACGGGGGCCAGAGAGAGAGTACAATGGGTAGGGCTCTTGCCTTGCACACGGCCAAACTGGGTTCCATCTCCGGCATCCCATATGGTCTCTCGAACCCGCCAGAAGTAATTCCTGAGCGCAGAGCTAGTAGTAAGCCCAGAGCACTGCTGGGAGTGACCCCCAAACCAACAATGATCTGGGTTTCTGGGACACTCTCTGCAGAGATGCTCTGGCTCCATTTCACAGATGAGCAAGTGAGGTCAAGGGGGCTGGCTGATCAGGAGGTAGGCCTTGGTGCCCTGCTCTCCTCTGCCCCATCAATCTCACGTCATCCCTGCAACTGTCTCCAGCCCAGGGTGCTACAGAGCTGGCCTCACTGGCCCTGGGGCATTAGCCAAGTTAACTAGCAGGGGGCAGGGGGTTTAGTAGCCTTGGGGGGTCTCCAACCCTCTACCCAGGCTCTAGGGAGGCCTCCTGAATCTCCCACAGATCTGCCTGGGAGCCCCATGCCAGGCATCACGCGTCCTGCTGCTGCCCCCTAAATGCCCAGTTCACCTCACTTCAGTTATGCTCCATGTGGGTTGGAGGAGGGGGTTGGGCGCAGCTGTTTCCAATGTCCTTTTAGTGTT
This sequence comes from Suncus etruscus, assembly GCF_024139225.1. Classification (NCBI taxonomy): domain Eukaryota; kingdom Metazoa; phylum Chordata; class Mammalia; order Eulipotyphla; family Soricidae; genus Suncus; species Suncus etruscus. The sequence goes on along the minus strand of NC_064867.1, from coordinate 30,576,099 downwards.
CAAGCCAGGAGAGGGGTCCCCCTTTCCAAGTCCCCCCGGCCAGGCCCAGTGCCAGGGCCTCGGGGGAGGCAGAAGTCAGTCATCCAGTTTGGCTCACCAGCTCTACCATGGTACTAGGCCTTGCACCGCCCCCACCCACTCAGTCCAGGACCCAGCATGCACCCCACATGCCTGCAAAGAGGCTGTCACTGGCCCTGTGTCCCACAGCTGGTGCCAGCAGAACGGGCTTCTCTTGAGGCTTCTCTCTGACATGGATGGGGGACCCCAGGCCAGAGCTGCTCTTGACCCAGGTTTCCCTGGAACTTGGGACCCCACTCCACCAGGCAGTAGAGTCTTGAGGTACTTTTGCCAGCTTGCCCGGCCCACAACTTCTTGCAGCCACCAAATCTGCAGCTATCACTGGTCACCGTGTGTCCTAGACCGCCTATAGCAGGTACAGTGTGCATACATTCCAGAGCCTCCCACCTCAGTTTGCAAGAGCCAGGACCCCCCCCTCCCATGGGCATGCACAGGCCCTGGGGCACCTCAGCTCGGAACAGGCTGCCCTGGGCAAGCACCCCCAAAGCAGACCAATGTAAATACTTGGAAGGAAAGGCATTGGGTTTGGAACAGAAGCGGGGCATTCCTCCCACCCCCTGATGCTTTCAGCATCTTCTGCATCCTGAATCTTCCCCCAGATCCATCCCTGGATCCCTAGCTCCCGGAGGGCCTCTGTACGGAAGTTACCCCACACCTCTGACCATGGGAAGGGGCTAGCTGCTACATCCCAGGGGTGTTGGGGACCAGCATGACCATAGGAGCAATCTGGGGGTGCTTGTCTGCTAGAAAGCATTGTGGGGCACTAAGTTGCACTGATCAGGACACTGAAACTTGCTGGCTGTGGGTATAGCACTTTATTTCCTTCTGTCCTCCGTGGTGCTGAGTCTCCTCCAAAAAAGCATCGTTGCTGCTCCACCTGACTGCAGAGCCTCTCTCAGCACTCAGCCAGCAGGCACTGAGAGGGCTGCTATGCCTCCCTACCTTCAGGGACCCCCAGGGCCCAGGAGACAGGGACAGCAGTGCATTCCTGGTGCTCTGGTCTACCTTGAACATAGGAGCACCAGGGAACGGGTGGGGGAAGGCAGATTGCCCCACCCCGTGGAAATGGCCTGAGCCCCATGGCAGGGCTCGTGAAATTCAGGGACAAATTTCTTTCCCCACCTTCAGCCACTGTCTTAGGGGGTGGACACTTTCCCTGCCCAACTTCAGGGTGTCCCTGAATATTCTCTTTAGAATACAGCTAAGGACAAGGTCACTGAGTTTGTCAAAGGACCATTGGAGTCCTGGAGATGGGGGGGGGGCTGGGGCAGGGCCAATTGAGTATGGGGGTCCCCTATTCCTCTATGGGCAGATCTATTGAGCATTTTCCTTCTGGTCTGTATCACCCCACCTTTCCTCTGTCTCAGGGGTCAGCAGCACCCCTGATGCGCCTTACTGGGCCCCCAGCTGAGTCTCCTGCCCCTACTTGTGCTCCTCTGCCTGAACAAACAGGGGAGACCACTTCTGGGGCAGGAATGGGGGGACCTCCATTTCTCATCACCTGGAATGCAGGCTGACCCGTTTTATTATTGCAGGGGCAATTGCAGATGGTGGGACCACTCTCTCCTCCAGGATTAGGGCTCCTCCTGCTGACTGGGACCCAGCATTGCTGTCTAGCCAGGTCCAGCCTATTCCTCCAGCCCTGCCCCACAGTCTGAAGTATGTCACCGTAAGTTTCCCTGAAGCGATGGAAGCTTCATCTCTTGTACCGTATCTACTGCATCTAACTTTTTAGCAAACCAGAAACCCACAGGCCTCCCTGCAGTCTAGATCTGGGCATGCCCTCTCTCGTGGCTTGGTCTCACCCAGGGCTCTATGTGGGGCTGCCTGGACTGTGGGGGGGCCTCCTGCCACCACCCAGAGGGGCTCAAGACCCTTTGCCCTGCAATGGGGTGAATAGAACTGCAACCCATGGTGGCGGCTCTAAGGCAAGGAGAGACCCCCCTTGCCCTGGGATCCTCTGTGGCTAGGCCCTGCTGCCCCGTGTTGGGGAAGAGAAGCCGGAAGGGCCAGACTGGGCACAGGGGAGGTGTTGGGCATATCAGGACACTTGGGAGGATAGTAGTGGGGTGTCCGAACTCTGCGAGGACACGCTCTGCGCCTCGGGCCCAATGAGCCCCAGATTGTGGAGGTTGAGGATGGAGTCTGCGATGATACGGGCCGTGCACTTCTGGTACCCGCCCGATGTCACCATGAGGATGGGCACCTGGTGGCCACGAACTATCCTGAATACCAGCTCGTCCCGCTTCACCACGCCCTGTAAGTGGGAAGTGGGGGTGCAGGCTCAGATGGGTCCAGAGGTTCACTGCTTGTCTATGCCTTTCCAGCAGGATCCACCCAACCTGGGGACCGCACCTGTGGGGTGATGGCCAGCCCCCCAAGACGGTCGCCCTCCAGGATATCGGTGCCTGCGTTGTACACCACCACATCAGGCGTAGACTCCTTCAGCGCCTTCTGTAGGTTCCTTTCCACCCGACTCAGGTACTCGTCATCCTCTGTGCCCCATTCTAGTTCCACCTTCCTGTGGATGGCCTCTGGGGCAGATAGGAAACAGGGTCAGGGGGAGCAGGCACTGCTTACTTCCGGCTGGATCACTTCCTGTGACTTTAGCCAGACTCTCCCCTGCCCAACCAAAGCAAGAAGGGAGCCCCCAGAAGGACAGAGAGGATACAGGAGGGTCCAATGTGGCCAAGGTGCAGAGGAACCACCTCCCAAGGGCTTTAGAAATATGGCTGTCCTCAGGACTCTGCTTAGCTTCATGTGCTCATCTGAATTCCCGCCTTTGTTTTTCTTTCTGAGATGCCCAATTGGGGCTCAGGGAAGGGGCCTGGGGTCTCCTGTTGACTTTAAGTCAACCAAGCCAGGACTCTGAGGGTCAGGGCCTCCTGGGATACAACCCATGGTGCATGAGGTGACCATGTGGTGGCAGCAATGGAAGTGGGTCAGCTACATGCATGGCAAGTGGCTTAATGCTTCTCTCTCCCTCTCTCTCTGTTTGTTTTTTTTTTCTTTATTTTTGTTTTTTGGGCCACACCCAGTGACCCTCAGGGGTTACTCCTGGATATGTGCTCAGAAATCGCTCCTGGCTTGGGGGACCAGATGGGACACCAGGGATGGAACCCAGATCCATCCTGGGTCAGCCATGTGCAAGGCAAACAATCTACTACTGTGCTATTGCTCCAGCCCCTCTCTGTTTCTGTCTATGCCTCTGTCTCTCTCTCCAACAGTCTCTGCCTTTAGATGGGCAAGTGGAACCCTTTGTATTTTATAGCTGTTCCACTGGATCTGGGTCTATTCTCATGTATTTTCTATATGTCAAATTGCACAGGTCTGTTTTATCCAATTCTCAGGCAAGCAGAAGAGACTTTTTCGTCTCCTGCGACTGCCCCATCTCAAGGACCCTAACTAGGTGGATCACACAGGAAAAGTGTGCACTTAGTGGGGATAAGTGAGGATTGGGGGGGGGGTCTCAAGAAGCCCCTGGGTCACTTCCTGTGATAGTTGGCCAACAGGGCTGGCAAGTGAAAGCAAGGGTTCAGGGATGTGGGTGTGCTTGGGCCTACAGTGCTGAGGACCCCTATGGCTATTATGATGGTGCTCAGAGACCACTAGAGCCACAGCCAAGGATGCTCAGGAGACCAGAGATCGAATGTAGGTCAAGCTCATGCCACACAATGGCAGGGGCAAGGGGCAAGGGGAGGCTTTCTGCTTGAACTATCTCCTGGTCGATCCCTTTTCTTGGTTTCTGGACTGGACCCACAGCAGGCGGGCCTGCCTGCAGGGAGGAGTATGGCAGGGAGGATGCATGCTGGGAAAAAAATCTTGTGTGGCCTGGCATGTCTCCACCACGAGCTTCATGCTACCTCTAGGAGTGATGCCTTTAGTTGGGAAAGCCCAGTGGACAGTCTGGGGGATCAAGGAGCAGATTCTGCCAAGAAACACCCCCTCCCACACTGAAATATTCCATAGCTCCTCACCCTAAACTCCACTGTGCACACAGGTGGCCTGTAATGATCCCTAGCATTCTACCCCGAGCACCTCCCCAGGAGCAGCACAGGAATCTTGCTGAGTACTCTGACACCACCATAGGGAACTGTTGGCACCCTTCTGTCCCCAGAGCTCCCTCCCACGGGGCTAGCTCACGCTTGGCGAAGCTGTCGCCAGGGTAGATGTGACGGTTGTAGACATCCATGATGTAAACACGCTTGTCATCCATGAAGTCCCGTTCATGCCCGTTGCCCTGCAGGCCAGAGACCACTGGGAGCTGGGCAGGTGCCTGGGACAGGCCATCCCTGCACCCACCCCCCAGCCCAGGCTCCCCATCCGTGAGAGCACAGGAGCTAGTGGGTACTGTGGGGAGCTCTACTTTCCTCACCCCAGGACCTTCCAGCCTTTTCTATTTATTTCTTCTTGTGGAACCAGGCAGAAGCTTGAGCTGGTAGCATTCTTGTTATAGGTGCTTGGGATGTGCTGTGAGACTGGGATAAGACTAGGACCTGGTGCTTAGCTCAGGGTCACAGGACCTCAGGGCAGGGACCCCAGGTACAGGAAATACTCTGACTCTGAGTCTAGACTCCCGAGAGGTGGCAGCCCTGGACCCCCACACTGCACTTTGAGCAGGAAGGACCAGGAATCCAGTAGGGCAGAGAGATGCTTTCAGAGTGTGGGATGATCAGAAAAAAAGGGGGGACCCCAATTCAACAGAGCTGTATGGCTGAGAGGGACAGAGGACAAAGTCAGAGACACAGGGTAGAGCAGCTGCATGGCTGATATTCTTTCCCCCCATCCTGACCCTGGGCACAGGGTACTCACCTGGTGGGCATCAAGGTCTACAATGGTGGCTTTGGCGATGCCCTCCACACGCTCGAACAGGAACTGCCCCAAGAAAAGGGGAGACATGAGCACCCAAACACAACAGAAGGTTCCTGAGGGACTGGGGCAGGGATCACGAGGTCACACATGCTACCAGATGGACAGTGAATGCCCAGGGAAAGATGTGCCTGCCTGGTCAGGAAAGGCTCCCTTGAGGAGGAGGCACATGTTGGGCCTTTTGAAGGTTGAGATGACATGATGGGGACAGACTGGTTTGAGGTTCCTGGGGAAATGTGAAGGTGGGATGGGACCCTCCACTCATTTCTCCACCTCTACCCCATTCTATAAGGCCATGCCCTAATATCGCCTTCTCCAGGAAGTCAGCCATCCTGTCCTGCCATCCAGAAAGGCTGGCTGGGCATTCCTCATTCCCTGGCCAAACCCCCTCTCCCCAAATCTGAAAGGCAGGTTTGCTGTGCCTATGACATCAGAGATCACACACACCCCAACACCCTGCCCAAGTCATGGGACATTTGGGGAGCACTGTGATTGACATTTGGGAGGCCAATGCTAGCTTCTCTGGGCAGGGCAGTAGTGACCCCTCAGGTTTGGGTTTCCTGCTTTGGATAAGCTGAGACCAGAAAAAGGCCACCAGGGAGAACGGACGCTGGTATGGGGTACCCTGCAGGTAGTGTTAACACAGCTATACCCCGTCACCAACGCCATAACTCTGAACCCCCACTCCATCTCCTTGCCCGCAGGGGTCCTTCTGGAATGGAATTTGCCTGTCCCTGGAGAAGGGAATTTCTCGCCCTCGTTCCCTTCCAGGACTGGCACCAGGACAAAATGTCAGGTCCAGATAGCCATCAGCCCCCCTATACACAATGTGGCAAGAGTGACGACACAGAACAGGCTGGGAGGGCTAGAGGAGGATCCGCAGGGCTCCCCGATATGAGCATGCTGTGGGCACCTTGATGGCAAGCGTGATGTCTGCGTAAGCACAGAAGCCCCCACCCCGATCACTGGAGCAATGGTGGAAGCCGCCCCCTGTGGAAGGAAATATGGAGTTCAGGTTCAATTCCATCAGGTGCCTCCCTGGTGAGTCCATGTCCCCTCCCCACTCAACCCTCAAAGGCCTCTTTAGACCCTGGGATTTCAAGTAAACAGAGCTGAGTATCCCAAGAACCAGAACAGCCCCAAGGCTGTTTCCTAGCCCCCATCTACAGAGCTGACCTCTTCTACATGACCCCTGGCAGGAAGTTTGGGGGCTCTCATGAGGGGCTGTACTTTGGGTCCCTCAGAGCCTGGGGGTCAGGAGAAAGTGGTCAGGATGGGCCCTTCCTCAGGAAAGACTTGGCCGGCTACCCCTCACCCCCAGCAGGAAACTCATGGAGACTTCAAACCATTCAGTAAAGAGCCCAGCTGTGTTCAGACACCCTAACCTCACCCCTTGAACCCTCTTACCCTCTTGGTTCCCAAACCCCTTGACCCCTGACCCCATCTGCCATTCCACAACCCCTCATTTCCTGCCCCATACCCCCATCCACCTGTCTCCCAACCCCCCTACTCCCATGCCCGTTGCCCCTTTCCCTCACCCCTGACTCCCACCCTCATCCCCTTGACCCCCACTCTCCCTGGACCCTACCCGCATACCCCAGGCCTGGTACTTACCCACATTGATGGCCCAACCCCGTTCTACAGCCAGTTTTCCTGCCTTGGAAGACAAACATGGACAAGTGAGGGGTGCAGTCCACCAGGTCCTCCATTTACCCCTAAGTCAGTCCACACACACTGCTTCCAGCCACTGTTGAAGTTGGAAGGAACTGGGGTATGGGGTCTAGGAAGCATCCACCACAACTAGGCTGTCTGGAAGCAAGGGACACAAGGAAGATGGGGCAGAACCTCTATCACAATTCTGCCAGGAAACGGGACAAAGGAAAAACTCAGCCTGGATGGAACACAGGAACTTCTGGACCTCAGTGCAGAGCAGACCAGAGTTAAATTCAAACACACTTTAAAAATATCTACAAACTGGCCGAACGGGTAAAATAACTGCAGTCATCAGTTGGGTCTGGATTGATCATGCATTTGAAAATGCTAAAAATGGGACCGGAGCGATAGCACAGCAGTAAGGCGTTTTCCTTGCATGAGGCTGACCCAGGACAGACCTGGGTTCAATCCCCTGGCGTCCCATATGCTCCCCCAAGCCAGGAGCAATTTCTGAGTGCATAGCCTGGAGTAACCTCTGAGCATCACCAGATGTGGCCCCAAAACCAAGAAAAGAAAGAAAAGGGCCTTTTGGACCACTTAAAAGTGTTCCTTTCTAAGATGGAGGGAGCACTGAAGGGTGGGAGCCCAAGGTGAACCCTGGGTAAGGAGCTGGTCATGGGTTCCCAAACAGGCAATCGCTTCCCCTCTCCACCTACCATGATGGTTCCTCCGGTCTGGGTTCGAAGGGGTCGAAGTACCTTCCTCTGCACCAGGAAATTGGGGAGGAAGATGACTGGAGGTATTTCTGTGATGGTGGCAACTGCAAAGGACCACTGTAGGGAGAAACCAAGCATCAGGGTCTGCCCACCATGTCACCATTTCAAGGCATCCTGAGACATTCCCAAGTTAGGCATGATTCCTTTGGAAGAAAATGAGCCTCCCCCCGCCCCCCCCTCCCTGGAATACTAGCTCCTAACTTTAAGGTATGCACAGGGGCTGCTCCAGGTTCCATTCCCAGCATCCCATAGGGTCCCCAGAGTCTGGCTAGGACTGATGTGCCAGGAATAAGCCCTGAGCACCACCTGGTATGACCCAAAAACAAGAGTAAAGGGGCCAGAGAGGTAGCATGTAGATAAGGCATTTGCCTTGCATGCAGAAGGACTGTGGTTTGAATCCCAGCATTCCATATGGTCCCCGAGCCTGCCAAGAGCGATTTCTGAGCGTAGAGCCAGGATTAACCCCTGAGCACTGCTGAGTGTGACCCAAAAACAAAAACAAAGCAAAACAAAACAAAAACAAGAATAATAAAAATGTACAAAGTAGGTAACCTGATGTTTTCTTAAAGCTGGGCCAGCCCTAGCTCCCAGCCTGCAGGCCAGCAAGCCCCCAACTGCCCTCTAGTGTCCACCAGAGAATTGCAGGAATGTCAAGTCTCATCTACTCACCATGGAAAGGGGGACATGCATGGAGGGTCACAAATGTAGGGTCCCAGGCAAAACCAGAACTGCCCCTGAGTCTGGTCTCCCATCCCACCCCATCAGAGCCTACCCCTCAGAGGAGAATCGAGCCCCCATCTCTAGCTCTGAGCCACAACGTGGAAGGACATTTGCACCAAGACTTAGGGGAAGCCTTTCTGCAACCTTAAACACAACTCAATCCTGAGCCATCTCCTGCTCTGCTGAGATCACCCCAGCCCTGGCTGCCTCTGCACTGAGCCAATAGCAGTGACAGTCACTTTGTAGAAGAAAAGAGACATTTGTCCCAGTTCTGAGTGTGTCAGTCACCCAAGCTACCAAATGCCAGTGGACACACATGTAGCCACAGCTTATGGCTGAGAAAGTCAACTCTTTTTTTTTTTAAGGGACACTACATTTATTTGGTGTGTTCTCTAGGTGTAGTGGAGAAAAAAGTTTGTATTATGAATTACAAAATATTTTTATGTATAGTAATCAGTGTTATTCTATACAAATATATGAAACAGTAGGTAGAAAATGGTATATTCGTGGATAATTATATTTTTAATATATTTATTATATATATAACATATTGAAATTTTCTTTTTTTTCTTTTATTTAAACACCTTGATTACATACATGATTGTGTTTGGGTTTCAGTCATGTAAATAACACCACCCATCACCAGTGCAACATTCCCATCACCAATGTCCCAAGTTTCCCTCCTCCCCACCCGACCCCCGCCTGTACTCTAAACAGGCTCTCCATTTCCCTCATACATTCTCATTATTAGGACAGTTCAAAATGTAGTTATTTCTCTAACTAAACTCATCACTATTTGTGGTGAGCTTCCTGAGGTGAGCTGGAACTTCCAGCTCTTTTCTCTTTTGTGTCTGAAAATTATTATTGCAAGAATGTCTTTCATTTTTCTTAAAACCCATAGATGAGTGAGACCATTCTGCGTTTTTCTCTCTCTTTCTCTGACTTATTTCACTCAGCATAATAGATTCCGTGTACATCCATGTATAGGAAAATTTCATAACTTCATCTCTCCTGACAGCTGCATAATATTCCATTGTGTATATGTACCACAGTTTCTTTAGCCACTTGTCTGTTGAAGGGCATCTGGGTTGTTTCCATAGTCTTGCTATGGTAAATAGTGCTGCAATGAATATCCAGTGTACATAGGAGAGGCCTGTGGGTACCACTCCCAAAATCCAGAACACTGAAAGGACAGGTACCCGTGTAGCCTTACAGAGGCACTGAAGATCAGTCTGTGTGTGTGTGCATGAATGGAACACAGGTTCAGACAGGGAAGGTCCATGACTAGCCCATCACCCACTACCCAGCATAGCTGGTCTTGGGGCTCAGTAGGAAGGAATAAATGAATGAGGAGGGCAGGAGTCACACCCTGCCTCCCCCAGAAGCCAGAGGCAGAAGGAGAAAAAGTGAAGCCACATCCAGGTGCCCAGGGAGTACAGGATACACAGATCAGCAGACCAGCTTGGAGTCTCTATATTCCCAAGTACTTGGCCATATGGGACCCTTCACCCTTGAAAAACAGCAAATGAGTTGGAGAAGCAGCCTGGAGCTTGTCAGCCTCCTGGATGACAGATTCCACAAGCCATAGGAAACTACCAAGTCCTGCAGCAGAGACCCTTTTCAACCTACCTTACCCCCTTCATGCTGTGTCATCCCCCTTTCACCTGACCTCACCCCTTTTGCGCTGCATCACCCCCTTTTCACGCTGTATCACGTCCCCATCATAAACCTCTGCCTGCCCCTTTTCTTCTCAGGCAACATACAGTAGCCATGTAAAGCAGGTCATGGAGATCCATTTGGGACAGGCCACAGGAAACCAGTGGATGGAGCCCAGGGAGGGACTTGCTTGCCCATCGTGGGATGGATGGGCATTGGAGCTTATTCCAGGGCCCACCAGAGGTTTCTGGGCTCAGAAGCTTTGGGGTCACAGGTGCTCCAGGTCTGTGTTGTCCCATCTGGAGCCTTGGCCACAAGAAGCCACTTCCCCTTAAGTTTTTAGACTGTACTTAAAAGTTTTTGTTTGGGGCTGGGCGGTGGCGCTAGAGGTAAGGTGCCTGCCTTGCCTGCGCTAGCCTTGGATGGACCGCGGTTCGATCCCCCGGTTTCCCATATGGTCCCCCAAGCCAGGAACGACTTCTGAGTGCATAGCCAGGAGTAACCCCTGAGCATCACCAAAAAAAAAAACCAAAAAAAAAAAAAAAAAGTTTTTGTTTGCTTGTTTCAGGGACACACCTACCAGAATACAAGGCTTCTCCTTGTTCTGCCCTTAGGGACCAATTCTGGTGGTACTGGGGAGACCATTGTAAAGTCTTGCAAAGCAAGCACCCGATGTGCTATACTTCCCATTCCTAGAATTATTTATTTATTTATCTATCTATTTATTTATTTATTTTGGTTTTTGGGTCACACCCGGCAGCACTCAGGGTTTACTCCTGGCTCTGTGCTCAGAAATTGCTCCTGGCAAGCTTGGGGGACCATATGGGATATGCCAGGATTCAAACCACTGTCAGTCCTGGGTCAATTGCTTGCAAGGCAAACTCCTACTTCTGTGCTATATCTCCAGTCCCCCCTTTTTTCTTATTTTTATTTATTTATTTATTTTGGCCATCCCTAGAATTAGAACTTTCTCACAAGTAGAAAAGAGACAAAAAGGACAGTGGTAAACACAAGCAATCTTTTTTGAGGACAATAAAGCCTTGGGCTAAATCCAATCCCTTGTGACAAAATCAATCAACAAAGTAGAAAGGAATTTCCTTGAAATGAAGGGCATCTCTCTGTCCCCCTCTGCTTCTTTCCACTTTTTTGTTCTCCCTCTCTCCCACTCTCTCTCCTCCCCTCACTTTTTCTTTAGCTCTCTTGATCTTTATTTTCTTTCACACACACACACACACACATACACACACACACATACACACACACACACACACACACACACACACACACACACGGTAAAGAAGTAAAAGCTTTTTGTCTAAGACTAGGAACAAAGCCAAGATGACTGCTTTGGCCACATCTATTGAAGCTACTATGGAATTACACCCAGCACTAGTAGAAAAAGGTCTCTAGGGGCCAGAGAGATAGCATGGAGGTAGGGCGCTCTCCTTGCATGCAGAAGGACAGTGGTTTGAATCCCGGCATCCCATATGGTCCCCCAAGCCTGCCAGAGTGATTTCTGAGCGTAAAGCTAGGATAACCCCTGAGTGCAGCTAAGTGTGCAAAAAAAAAAAGAAAAAGGTCTCTAAACTAGAAAGAAGTAATCATTTGTCTATAGGTGGCATGGTAGATAAATAGAACACACACAAACATACACCTTTCTATCTAGTAATGTTTATAAACTCAGTAACAGTTGCAGAATACAAAATTAATGCATCCAAAAATAACAGCTGTGTTTCTAATATGCAAGCATGCATAATCTAAAATCTTTTAAAAGCAGCTCCAGGGGCTGGAGAGATAGCATGGAGGTAGGGTATTTTCCTTGCATGCAGAAAGATGGTGGTTCGAATCCCGGCATCCCATATGGTCCCCCGAGCCTGCCAGGAGCCATTTCTGAGCCAGCAGTGACCCCTGAGTGCTGCCAGGTGTGACCTCCCCCCCCCCAAAAAAAAAGGCAGCTCCAGCAACTGGGGGTAGCTCAGACAACTAGCACACAGGCTTCAATCCCTAGCCCTAAAGAGTCCCCTGAGCATCACTGGGAACGACCCCAAGCACCAGGTCACATAAGGCCAAGAATGTAAACAAGCAACTCCATTTAACATCATGTCCAAAATAGGATGCTTAAGAATACATCTAACTAAAAAAAAAAAAGAATACATCTAACTGAGAAATTACAAGTCACACACACACACACACACACACACACACACACATACACACACACTGACTTTCTAAACAACTAGAAAAAACTGTGCATAGGATTTGAAAAAACATTGAAATACAGGGACCATCCCAAGTGCAGAAGCTGGGGGATCGAAAGCACAGCCAATTACTACTTCAGGCCCCCAAAGAGGTACCACTTGGAAACTAGAGAATCTATGTTGGGGAGAATGGACAGAAATCAGGGCCTTTGTGCGTGAACCAGAATAGTTCAGATAGTACAGTGGGTAGGGAGTTTGCCTTGCATGCGGCTGGCCTGGGAAGGGGGTTTCATCCCGGTGTCCCAGATGGTTCCCTGAGCACAAAGCCCAGTATTAGCCCTGAGCATAGTTAGGTGTGCTACCTCTCAAAAAATAAAAAAAAATATTTTTTGTTTTGAACGACATAAAAACGGCACTCCAGTATTCCACCTGAATTTTTTTGTTGTTGTTTTTTTGGGCCACACCCGATGACACTCAGGGGTTACTCCTGACTATGCGCTCAGAAATCGCTCCTGGCTTGGGGGACCATATGGGACACCGGGGGATCAAAAATCCGTCCATCCTAGGCTATCACCAGCAAGACAGATGTCTTACTGCTCTGTGCCACCACTCCGGCCCCTCACCTGAATTTTTCGAATGAAAGATGCTAGCAGCTATTTTACTCTAAGGAAATACATCCACGAATTTAAAAAAAAAAAACAGGCACCCAAATATGCATTCAGAACCCAGGAATGCTCCAAGCAGTACCACACACACATACCTACTTCTCAGACCCAGACCCAGGAGATGAGATGGGCCCATCTAAATAAAGTTCAGGAGCTCTGACAGGACTATAGACAGCTACTTCCTTCCTCACCAATCTCTCTGCTTCTACCCTTTTAAAAGCCTGTTCCTCCAGCCTCATCAGAGCTGTCCCATCAAGCCACTGACAAGTATGGCTCCTTGCTCAAAGCACTCCCTGGTTCCCTCATCCCTCAGAACACAATATACTGTATATTCACTGTATATTCCAGGTCAGAAGTATATTCCCACCCACTTCCCTGCTAGCTGCCTTCCTCCATCCTACTCCAACCCCACACACTATCAGTTTTCCCCTGATGCTTAGGGACAGTCCTACCCCAGGACATTTGATGTTGGCTTGACTGCTTTTCCCACCTCCAAACCACAATCCTCCTGGCATCTTCCTGATGTCACCTCATTCACAAATGTCCTATACTAAGACCAGCTGTTTGACTGTCCCACTAAAGGCTGTTTTTAGCAGGACAGGATTTCCTTCTGGTTCCTCAAGTTCTGAGCATAGGTATTCGCAAACCTGGGTGAATGCAGAACCACAGACAGGGCACGCTGGACAAGATGTCCTCTCTACCCTGCCTGTTTTTCCTCATCCCAGTGATAATTTTCACAAAGGGAGGAGCTGAGTGCTTGACCAACCTAACTGCATACACAAGACAACCAGCTCTGGGCCTGATATTTGGTGTTTAGTGGATACTAAGTTCCTGGGACTAGTACCATCAATAATGACATATCCCTGGCACAGTGATAGGGCATTTGCCTTGCATGCGGCTGACCTAAGACAGACCTCGGTTCGATCCCCTGGTGATCCATATGGTCTCCCACATTAGGAGCAATTTCTGAGTGCAGAGCCAGGAGTAACCCTGAGCGTCACCAGGTGTGGTCCAAAAACAAAAAAGAAAATAAATAAATAAAAATAATGACATGGAGGGGGAAGGCTAGGGCAGGATGGGGAGAAGTTGAATAGGGCGAAGAAAACAATCTGGGAAGTGGCAGAGAACAATTCGGGTTACCCAGCAGAGTTAAGAGGAGCAGGGTTGGGAGAAGGGGAAGTCATAAGCACAGCCCCGAGTCTAGACAATACTTGCTTCAGACTGGATCTCACCTGAGCAGAAATGGGACTGTCCCTGGCACTGAGAAAACCCAAACTGTGTTCCACAGCTGCCAACTCTGTGCCTGGCTTGGCATCAGGTACCACCTTCAAATTTCTTTCCTCTCAGCCTGGTCACTCTAGCATCCACCTTCCCTTTAGGAGGCCAAGTCCTCTCCTCATTCCAGCTCCCCCTTTCTGAAATATTTCAAGTACAGTTCTGAAACCTGCCTAGCCCCATTTTTGAACATTTCTACTCCTGTTCTGGAATATTCTAAACCCAGATCTGGAACATTTCAAGCCCAGTTCTGGAACATTCTCAACTCCATGTGGGGTCGGCGAGGTGGCGCTAGAGGTAAGGTGTTTGCCTTGCAAGCGCTAGCCAAGGAAAGATTGCGACCACGGTTCGATCCCCCATACGGTCCCCCCAAGCCAGGGGCAATTTCTGAGCGCTTAGCCAGGAGTAACCCCTGAGCATCAAATGGGTGTGGCTCAAAAAACAAACAAACAAAAAACTCCACATGAGATCAGCTACCTGGCTTGGTCTCTCTGCAGGGACATCCCATTGCCCAATCAACTCAAGACCTTCTCCCTCAGATAACAGAGTCCTCTCTTTTCCAGAATCTTTTCAGACAGCTCTTCATATACAATCTCCTGCACTAACATGCAACTCCCAGAAACATTGCTCAGGGAATGCTATCATTTTCTTCACTTTTTTTTAAAATAAGAACTGCACTCAGGGCTGCTGAGGATAGAACTCAAGGCCTTACACATGCAAGACATTTGCTCTGTCACATAAGACCTGTCTTATCCTCCTTTATCGGGGTGATGGAAATTAGATTTCTCTTTCTGTTCAAGCTACAAGGGAGGGGGCAGAGAGATAGCATGGAGGTAGAGCGTTTGCCATGCATGCAGAAGGACGGGGATTCGAATCTCAGCATCCCAGATGGTCCCCAAGCCTGTCAAGAGCGATTTCTGAGCAGAGAGCCAGGGTTAACCGCTGAGCGCCACCGGTTGTGACCCAAAAACGAAAACAAAACAAAACAAAACAACAACAACAACAAAGCTATAAGGGAGCTCCAATCAAACACAGCTCATAACCCATGGGTTAATAACACTATCAAGTGGTATATATGTGAATTCTTCCTATCCTTAACTTTGAGGTTTTACTCCCACTAATACTTTACTACTACTATTATTACTACCAAAAACAACACCACCACTGCCGCCACCACTGCTACTTCTAATCACATACTTCAGGATTTTGGGGGTTCAGCAATGACTGAGTCTCTCCCTGCCTCTGGGGTCTGGCCCTGCCCTCCACACCCTGGCCATACCCATGGGTTTTAGGTCATGCAGGCCACTTCATACCCTAGGAAACATACATCCTAGCACAGGGAAGCCTGCCAAGGCCTTGAATACACCTCTCCCCCAAGGGGCCCTCCTGGCAGTGTCTCCTGGTAACTGGGAAGAGTGCTAACCCTGGCCTGGACCCATCTAGAATTCTCACAGCTAGGAATACACAGAGAATACACATGATGGGCACCTGACGACAACATGGGGGCCTTGCATGGGTTCCCCAACATCAGCCATGCCAGGTGACCTCAAGCAGGTACAATCTTTTTGGGGGCCAGGATTTCCTCCTAGAGGCAGGCAGGGCCTGGGGACATGTCCATCCCACCACAGTTGGGGCAATGAGGGTCCTACACTCTTAAGGGAAGAGCTGCTGCATGCCCCATGGTTCTGGTGCAACATCCCAACTTCTCCTTTGCTCCCCCAGAAGAGGTTAAATGAAAGCCTTAGAATGTCTTGAGGCTCTGCCACATAGGTACACAGGTAGTAGGGAGGGGGTTCAGTGTAGAATGAGTTGCCAGCCTATAAAACTAAGCACTGCCAAGCAACCAATTGCATTTATTTCTTTTCTTGTGTTTTTTTTTGGGGGGGGACCACTTCCAGCAGTGCTGTGGGTCCAAGAGGCCCAATTCTGAAGGCTGGAGTCCCACATGCAAAGTCTATGCTCAGGCCTTTTCACATCTCCTAGGCCTCTGGCTTGTCTTTCACAACCAGGTGCTCCTGTCGTGGTGAGTCACACACAGCAGAACTAATGGCAGCTGCTCCCTGGCAGGATAGGGGTGCTCCAGCTCACACCAGTACCCCACACTGAATGTAGGCAGAGGTTTGTTTGTTTTTGTTCTTTGTTTTGGGGCCATACCCAGTGACACTCAGGGGTTACTCCTGGCTATGCACTCAGAAGTCACTCCTGGCTTGGGGGACCATATGGGATGCTGGGGAATTGAACCATGGTTCGTTCTAAGTTAGCGCATGCAAGGCAAATTCCCTACTGCTTGCACCACCTCTCAGGCCCCAGTTTGAGGTGAGTTTCAGCCCAATCATCTTTTTTTTTTTTTTTTTTTTTGGTTTTTGGGCCACACCCGGCGGTGCTCAGGGGTTACTCCTGGCTGTCTGCTCAGAAATAGCTCCTGGCAGGCACGGGGGACCATATGGGACACCAGGATTTGAACCAACCACCTTTGGTCCTGGATTGGCTGCTTGCAAGGCAAACGCCACTGTGCTATCTCTCCAGGCCCCTAGCCCAATCATCTTAACAAGTCCTTCATTGGGGAGATCTCAGACACTCGTCAACTCGGGCCAAACCAGAGAAGCTTTATAGTGGGGTGCCTTCTTAAGTAGAGTGCCTTGCATGCAGCTGACTTGGGTTGATTCTAGGCACCATATACAGTTATACAGTTGTCTGAGACCTTCCAGGAGTGATCCCTGAGCACAAAATCAGGAGTAAGCCCTGAGCATTGATGGGGGTGAGCCCCCAAAATCAAAACAAAGTGGAGCAGATTTTCCTGAAGGGAGACAAGAGTTGCCCCCAAAACCCATCATCCCAGGTGTCTTGAGGCATCTCTAGAAGACGCTTCTGCATTCCTGTAAGGGCCCAAGGCCCTTCTTGAAGGTTTCACCTAGAGCAGTGAGCAATTCTGCTTTCATAAATCTGATCATAGGAAACTCACTCTCTCTCACTTCCGGCACAGTCTAGCCCATTCTGGGGGACTCTACTTTCTCACGCAAACTCACAAACTCAAGGCTCTCCTCACACTGGGGAAAGCAGTAGAGTCTCTGGAGACGGAGCCAGCCCCCCAAGGGAGACCCCCCTAGACCTAGCCTGTAGCTTCAGCTCATTGATTACCCCCCATAAGCCAACCCGTGCCCCGTACCTTCAGTTCATTGAGATAGCGTCTTGTGTGCACCACCAATAGGTCTTCATCCGAGGCCTCCTGGGCCTCCACCAGCATACAATCCGAAAGGAGCTTCTCTTCTGAAACCATAGGGCAATTTCTGAGACCTAAGAAAGAGGCCTGGCACCCCTGACCCGTTTTTCACCCGTTCGTGCCCCACAGACAGGCCCTGCCAGCCTTGCCTCGACCCAGGTGAACACGAGAACACAATGCCCCCAGCACAAGGGCACTGGCCCTGGCTCACAGCTGACTGTGTCTGCCTGATGAAGAGTGGTCACAGGCAGGTGATACCCTAAAAGGGAAAAGAGCGAGCGATTCCTCCTGGCACCTTGGGGAGGGTTCTCTGAGCTCATGCCTTCTGTGAAAACAATAAAGGCAACCAGTCTTCCAACCTACAGCGAGTGGCAGGGCCTAGACTGACTCAACCCTTTATGGTCTGGACTCTATCATAACCCTCTGTTTATGGCATGTGTGACTAGCTTTTTCCATTGGCTGGCAAGATTTTTTTCTTTCACTTTCTTTCCTTTCTCTTTTTGTTTTTTCTTTCTTTCTTTCTTTCTTTCTTTCCTTTCTCTCCTTCTTTCTTTCTTTCCTTTTTCTCCTTTCTTTCTCTCTTTCTTTCTTTCTTTCTTTCTTTTTCTTTCCTTCTTTTCTTTCTTTCTTTCTCTTTCTTTCTCTCTTTCTCTCTCTCTTTCTTTCTTTCATTCTTTCTTTCTCCCTCCCTCCCTCCTTCTCTTTTTCTTTCTTTCTTTCTTTCTTTCTTTCTTTCTTTCTTTCTTTCTTTCTTTCTTTCTTTCTTTCTTTCTTTCTTTCTTTCCTTTCTCTCTCTCTCCTTCCCTTCCTTCCTTCCTTCCTTCCTTCCTTCTTTTCTTTCCTTTCTTTCTTTCTTTCTTTCTTTCTTTCTTTCTTTCTTTCTTTCTTTCTTTCTTTCTTTCTATCTCTCTCTTTCTCTCTCTTTCTTTCTCTCTCTCTTTCTTTCTTTCTTTCTTTCTTTCTTTCTTTCTTTCTTTCTTTCTTTCTTTCTTTCTTTCTTTCTTTCTTTCTTTCTTTCTTTCTTTCATTTGGGACAACACCTGAAAGTGCTCAGGGATCACTTCTAGAGAAGCTCAGGGCCCTTATGTGGTGCCGGGCATTGAATCAGGGTCGGCTGCATACAGACAAGTGCCCCACATACTATACTGTCTCTCCAGCCCTGAGGCTTTTCTTTCTTCTTTTTCTTTTTAACTTTATTGATTGACTGATTGGTTGGTTGGTTGTTGGGCCACACCCAGTGGTGCTTAGGGGTTATTCCTGGCTCTACATTCAGAAATCACCCCTGGCAGGCTGGGGGAACCATATGGGATACCGGGAATCCAATCAGGTCCCTCCCCAGTCGTCCACATGCAAGGCAAAAGTCCTACTGCTGTGCTATCTCTCTGGCCCCCTGACGTTTTTCTTAAAGCTATTTAACTTTTCCAGACAGAGGGTCAAGAACAATGGTGAAGTAAAGAATGGAACAGGTGGTTTGAGGTGATGGCATGATGGCAAAGGGGGCTCACATGTGATGGCCTTATTTCAGCACCCCTGGGGTGCACCAGAAAGATGCCACAGAGTAAGTAGGCCATACAGCAAGAGGAATCCAAGGTGACTCAGTGAGATGTGGCCCATGATGCTCTGGTTCCAGGACAGCCAAAGGGACACAGCCAGAATCAAGAGGGACTGTTCTAAAATGTCCTAGTAGGGGCTGGAGAGACAGCACAGCGGTAGGGCATTTGCCTTGCATGCGGCTGACCCAGGTCGGACCTGGATTCGATCTACAGCATCCCATATGGTCCCCCAAGCCTGCCAGAAGAGATTTCAGAGCACAGAGTCAGAAGTAACCCTGAGCATCACCAGGTGTGCCCCCCCAAAAATAATAAAATAAAATGTCCTAGTAGAAACTGAATGGTCCCCAAAACGTCCCAGTTGTCCCACATGCAGCAACATTCCTCTCTCCCCTTTCCAGAATACTCCATGACTCCACACTGCCTTCAGGCAAAGACCAGCTCTTCGAATGGCAAGTCCTGAGCCCCTTTGGCCCACGCCGCCATCTTCCTCCAAGCTCCACAGAGGACAGGAGGGAACTCAGCGCTGGCTCAGGGGAAGGAGACAGGAGCCCTTAGCCAAAAGACACTGGAGTCCACGAAGAGGCCAGGGCTAGGGCATGGTGTGGTGGAATATGTGTGGGCACTCCATGCATGGTATGATCATGTCTGTGCTATGTACAGCATGGTACATGTGAATGGTATAGGTGTGGTAGAGTGCTCTGTGTGTTATGGTGTGTGTACATGAGGTTTCTTGTGTATGATCTATGTGTAATGCAATGTGGATGGGACACAGTGTATGTGTAATGCGGTCAATGTGGATGGTATGTTGTATATGATCTATGTGTGACAGAGTGCGTGTGTCATGTTGTCTATGTACGGCAGTGTATGTGATGCGGTTTGTGTGTGGTGTGTGCGTTATGATACATATGAATCAGACTGCGTGAACTAGCAGCAAAGCACGAATAGGCGCATTTAAAAGTCAGGGCCGGGGGCTGGAAAGATAGTATGGAGATAAAGCATTTGTTTGCCTTTCATGCAGAAGGACAGTGGTTCGAATTCCCGCAGCCCATATGGTCCCCTGTGCCTGCCAGGGGTGATTTCTGAGCGTAGAGCCAGGAGTAACCCCTGAGCGCTGACGAGTGTGAGCCAAAAACCCTAAATAAATAAATATAAATAAATAAATAAATGGCAGGGCCAGAGAGATAGCACAGAGGTAGGACATTTTCCTTCCAAGTAGCTGATCTAGGACAGACGGTAGTTTGAATTCCGACATCCATATGGTCCCCTGTGCCTGCCAGGAGCGATTTCTGAGCACAGAGCCAGGAGTAACCCCTGAGCGTCGCTGGATGTGACCCCCCCCCAAAAAAAAAAGGGCAAAGAGGGGAACAGAGCCATAGTATAGTGGGTACAGTGCTTGCCCTGCATGTGACTATCTCATGTGATCTCCTGAGCCCCCCAGGTATTCCTGAGAGCAAAGCCAAGAGTAATCTTTGAGCATCATTGGGTGTGGTCCAAAAACAAACCAAAAAAGACAAAGCGGGGGCCGAAGAGATAGCATGGAGGTAGGGCGTTTGCCTTGCATACAGAAGGATGGTGGTTCGAGTCCCGGCAGCCCATATGGTCCCCCGAGCCTGCCAGGAGCGATTTCTGAGCCTAGAGCCAGGAGTAACCCTTGAGCACGGCCGGGTGTGGCCCAAAAACCAAAAAAAAAAAAAAAAAAAAAGACAAAGGGGATTGTCAGCCCCTTGAAGGCTCTTCCATCACTGCAAACTTCAATGCTAATGAATATATTTCTTCAATTACTCACTCTAATCACTATAGCAATGGAAAATTGGCATCATGTGTCATCAACTTAACAACAAATAAATACCAGAAAGTGCGATTAAGCTTTACTTTGATTGTTTTCTGAGTGGTGCAGAGCCTGAGGCCTGCTCTGAATTTGTTCAAAGGAAAATGAACCTGGGCTTTATTTATTTTTGGTTTTTGGGTCACACCCAGCAGTGCTCAGGGGTTACTCCTAGTTCTGCACTCAGGAATTACTTCTGGCCGGCTCCGGGGACCATATGGGATGCTGGAGATGGAAACCAGGTCTGCCACATGCAAAGCAAGCACCCTATTTGCTTTGTACTATTGCTCTGGCCCCCGGGATTTATTTTTTTATTGGATATAGGGGGAGCGAGATATGGACCATACCTGGAAGTGCAGGACTCAGGCGACCATATGTGGTTCTGGGATCAAACCTGAATCAGCTACACGCAAGGCAAGTAAAAACCCAGCTCCCTGCATTCTCTCTCTGGACCCTGGGTTTTGTTTTTGTTTTTGTATTTGTTTTTTGGTTTTGTTCTTTTTGGTTTTGGGGTCACAACCGGTGACGCTCAGGGGTTATAGCTCTGGCTATGCACTCAGAAATCACTTTTGGCTTGGGGGACCATAGGGGACCCACTCAGGCTCCACTTTGCCTCTAAGCTGTGTGTGCTGGGCAAGTTTCCAAACCTCTCTGGGCCCCATTTCTCCTGCTTCGTGTCCAGGGGCAGGAGCAGTACTGTTCTGTCTCTACTCTAAGTTTGCAGCAGGGAGAGAAGGATGTTGGTTTCCTCCAAACTTAGTTCCCTGTGTCCCCTCCATCAGCTCCCCTTCAGCTGGGCCTCTGAGAACAAAGAGGGCACTGAGGCCAGGGGGAAACAGGAGGCTCCAAGTCTATGCTCATCCAGGGTTGCAGAGACATTTAGATGTAGAGGGGGCAGTGATGATGAAACTTCACTGTCCCCCTTCACTGAGGGGGTGAGATGCAGGTGAAAGAAACCGTTTGAGGTAGGGGAGCCCGCAGTACCTTTCAGAAAGCAGATCACTTTGCCCCATTTTCCTGCGTCAAAGGGGTGCAGTTTCTCCAGACCCAGGAAGGTTATGTTGTAACGTGGGGAGTACACGATGGGCCAACACGTCTCGGGCACGTCCTGGTACAGCTGGCTTAGGTGTGGCCTTCCAGGGCACAGAGAAAGACACACACACACACACACACACACACACACACACACACACACACACACAAAACAGCCTGAGCGCTGGCCCAACCCTGACCCAGTCCCATGGGTTTCCTCCCAGGAGAATGATCATTGGGCCATAATAACCACTTAGGAGCAAAAGGGAGCTCCTGCCCTGCTTCATCTGACCCAGTTCCCACTGCAGCCTCTAAGATCGGGGCCCACACATGCCCTGAGGCCTGGTAGGTAAGGGACAAAGTGTCCCCAAGGTCACAGGGCAGGACAGGTTTGTTGCACGTGTGCTCGCAAGGTGTCCGGCAAGCAGCCTGACCAGTTCACCCCACCCATGTCACAACAGTCCCACACTAACACCCAGATCTCCCTGCGACACTTTCCTCCCCTCCTACACTGTGTGGCTTGGTAAGAGAATCTAAATCACGCAACTGAAGGGCAAAGCCCTGAGAGTGCTTCTTCTGACAGAAGGGCTTTTGTACAGAGCAACTTTCAGGAGATTTAGGTCTGTGTTCAGTGCATGCATGCTGTGGCTCAAAGATCCTTTTGGGGGGTGGCCTGTCACAGGCAGCTGACACCCTTCCACCCCCATGCAACCCCTATGCAACCTCAGCAGGGGATCCAAACACCTGGCTACAGCTATAGCCACTGCAGGGAGCAGCATACAGCTGCCGGGAGCTAGAGCAGACGTCAACACCCCTCTTTAGCTGGGGGTCCCCCATGCACCCAGCATTGGTGGCTGAGACTGCAGGCAGAGAGGTAGGTTGCATGGAAGCTGGCTTGGGGGGCACCTACCTGGGCTTGCAGCTGTAGGCCCACCAGCCAAACTCTCACCCATAAACCTCCCAACCCCAACACTCGGTATCGATCCCTCCCCTCGCCCCTGGCAAGCGCCCCAAATACAGTAACTCACATCCCTTTGGCCTTGGTCCACCGCTCGACCGGGCAGGGGAGGCCAGGCCAGGCCCCGCCCGGGACACGCCCCCGCGTGGGCGTGGCTCCAGCCGAGCCCCGCCCCGTCTCAACGCGCCTGCGTCATAGAGGATCGGCCAGCCGGATTCGAAAGCCACGCCTCGGGTGGGCGTGGCCCTAGCGTGTAAGTGCTTCCGGGCTCGCTGCATAGCCACGCCCCCCGGGGTGGAGCTTCCTTCTAGTGCTGGAATTGGAGCTTGGAGCTGCCTGGAAGTTAGGGACTATATGGATTTGCAGTGGATTTGCTCTGTGTGACCTGGATGGAGCAAGTGCCCTGGGTTTCTGGGAACAGAATAGGGCTGTAGGGGTGTCCATTTAATGGGGTGCATGAGTTCTGGGATTTATAGCCACAGTTCTCACCATTCCCAACCTCACCCCAGATTGGTGGGTCTGCATGGACCTGGAAACAAGTAGGCCCCACTCAAGCCTTTTAGGAACTCTCAGCCTCAGTTTACTCATTAGTAGGACGCAGCTGGGGTTCTTCTCATACATGGACTGGGGTACAATACAGGATCTGTCTTGGCTTGGCTTCACACCACCACCACCACCACCCCACAGGGAGCTAAGGCAGATGGGAGGGAGGGAGGGAGGGAGGAAGGGAGGGAGAGAGAGGAGAGAGAGAGAGAGAGAGAGAGAGAGAGAGAGAGAGAGAGAGGGAGGGAGGGAGGGAGGGAGGGAGGGAGGGAAGAGAAAGTAAGAGAGAGAGTGTGTGTGTGTGAGAGAGAGAGAGGGAGAGAGGAGTGTGTGTGTGTGTCTGTGTGTGTGTGTGTGTGTGTGTGAGAGAGAGAGAGAGAGAGAGAGAGAGAGAGAGAGAGAGAGAGAGAGAGAGCTGATGGGGCCTTGCACCAGGCAGTGCAAGGAGGCTCCAATAATATAGCCCACAGGACCAAAACAATGAGCCTTTCTGTCCATCCCACTCTCTCTACTCACCACTGGGTAGCAGCTGATCAGGGCAGCAGCCTGGAGTGGGCAGATGGGGTCTCCAGTAGTCAGGACTCGCCAAATGTGTCCTTGCTATGCCCATCTGCTTACTAAACGATGGCCCTAAACTCTCACAACCATGTCTCAAAGGTAGGGCACCTTCAGCACCTCAATTCCATCATAGGAATGAATAGGGAGAGTCCAGTTCCAGATTTCTGTCTGGATCCAGTCCAGTCTTGGTCAGTCACTCCCCAATGGCAGTGGGCAGGCAGTTCTAGACACCAATCCTTCCTGTCTCCATCTCCATGGGGAGTTGAAATAGATCAGGCAAGAGTAATGCTGCTGCTGCTACTATCGGGATGAAGTTGTTAATATTTACAGCTCATTGTTCATGTTTAATTATATTTATCCCCCCTTCCCACTGTTGATATTGTTATACTTCCTGGCCATGGTACCTATACATCCATGTTTGCCAGGGGTCACATCCGTAAATTGCTGTGATCCCACACAAATGGCTGCAGTGCACCTAGGAATTGCAGTATGGGATGGCAAATTCCGAGGGCCAGAGAGACAGTACAGAGAGATAGAGGTAGGGAACTTACCTTGCATGCAGCCGACCAGAGTTAGATCCCTGACATCCCATAGGTTCTCCTGAATCCATTAGGAGTGATTCCTGGGTGCAGAGCCAGGAGTAACTCCTGAGCTATGACCCAAATCCCCATCCCCACAGAAAAAAGAGAAAGAATCAAACTCCCAACTTCAGGTTTGCAAGGCAATTGTACTAGTCACTGAGCCATCTCCCTGATTGGTATTTAAAGAAGTGTTCTAACTTTTTATACCCAGAGACCACACCTATTCTACATACTGGTCCATAGATCAGCAGTTATAACCAAAGGGGCAGACCAATGGTTTTCAAGCTGTCAATACACACCACTCCACGAACCAGTGGTGGTGGACCACTGATTTAACGAGCATCTAGAATAGGTCAGGTTCAATTCTGAATGCTTTATGCTCATTTAATTCTTTTAGCAGACTTAAAAAGGTAGAGGGCCAGAGAGATAGCATGGAGGTAGGGTGTTGGCCTTGCATGCAGAAGGATAGTGGTTTGAATCCTGGCATCCCATGTGGTCCCCCAGGCCTGCCAGGAGCAGTTTCTGAGCTTTGAGCCAAGAGTAATCCCTGAGTGCTGCTGGGTGTGACCACCACCCCCCCCCAAAAAAAAACCCAAAACAAACAATAAAAAAGGTAAACTCTGGGTATCCCTGTTTTATAGCTGAAGAAACGGAGGCACCAATTTATGAGCTAACTCACTTTGCAGCATTAATAATAAGAGCGTGCATGCAGTGAGCCAGTGTCCTTGTTGTAGACTAACTCTATCTTGGGAACTTGCTGTGTCTGGGGGATTCCACACAGCTGAGCCTTTTGCAGGGGAAAAAGGGTCTGCAACAGACTGGATGAAGAGAGTTGAATCCAGAAAGAGGATTATTCTGTCCTAAGGGATTTTCAATTGTGTTCAGTGTGGCAAAGGAGTAATGGGGTCAAAGCAGCAGCCCCAGGGACATGAGGGGAGCTTCAAACCATGACATCTACCTTGACCACCCATATACATGTACTCCATTTCTTGTGAAAAAAAAAAAAATAACAGTGTCTCTCATATCAAATGTTTGGGCCTCTTTTATAGCATCCTGGCATGTCTGGTCTCCATAACACTGCAAGGGACTGACAGTATACCAAGCAGGCTAGGCCTGGAGACTTCTGTGGGTCTTACAATTCAGTGCAAGAGTCCCAGTTTAGTGTTGAGAGACACACACAAAACAAGAAAACAAACTGTCACAAAATGACAGTGCAATAGAAGATATGGATGGAGATGAGTGAAGAAAATAAGGGTCGCTGATCTGACCTGGCGTCTGTGAAGAGATGAGAGTTTTCCATGTTTCATGCAGGCTAAGAATTGAACCCAGGGACTCACACATTAGGCATACCTTCTACCCCTGAGCTGTATCCCTGGCCCATTTTTTATTGTTATGGGTGGCACTCTTAGCACTTCTCAGGGACCACTGAGGTCAATTCTGATGGCACGGGGATCCTGGTAAGCATGCTGTGCTAGGGACAGAATCAGACATGCTCTCTGCCACTTGTGCCACTGATCTAACCTTCAAGTATGTATTTCTTGTTTCAAAATATCACTATAAGGGCCCGGAGAGATAGCACAGCGGTGTTTGCCTTGCAAGCAGCCGATCCAGGACCTAAGGTGGTTGGTTTGAATCCCGGTGTCCCATATGGTCCCCCGTGCCTGCCAGGAGCTATTTCTGAGCAGACAGCCAGGAGTAACCCCTGAGCACCGCCGGGTGTGGCCCAAAAAAACAAACAAACAAACAAACAAAAATATATATCACTATAAAACACAAAGCTTGCTTTTTGAAAACTGTATACTTACTATTATTCCTCTTTGGTATAATCATCAAATACATTGAAACTTAAAACGAATAAGAAGCTCCAGGGGACAACATGCCTTTTGAAGACTCCAGGGCTTTCAAAGAACAGCATTAAATGCAAAAAGAAACAATTGGCACGCAGGCCTAATACCTCAATTTGTGTAAAGAATACTTAGATCGAGACATTCTACTAGCTGGTATTGAATGAAACATATAGCACTAAACCAGGCCCTTTGGTTTCAAGTAAACTTCTGCTGCCTCATATTGGCTTCTCCATTAGCTCATTCCTATTGGCTCTTTCCCAAGGTACCTCCTATTGGCTACCTCCATTAGTTTTATTCTATTGGCTATTTCCCACGGGGTACTTCCTACTGGCTACCCCCCCCCCCTTTTAGCTCTATCCAATTGGTTATTTCTCAAGGGTGCCTCCTATTGGCTACCTCCATTAGCTCTATCCTATTGACTGTTTCTCAAGGGTGTCTCCTATTGGCTGCCTCCTTAGATTTATTCCATGGCTGTTTCCCAGGGGTACTTCCTATTGGCTACTCCCTTTAGCTTTATCTTATTGACTGTTTCTCAAGGATGCCTCCTATTGGCTACCTCCATTAACTCTATTCTATTGGCTGTTTCCCAATGGTGCCTTTCATTGGATAAACCCACTTGACTTGGAACCAAAGACTGAGGAAGCCCAGGTGTTAGATAAGGATAGATGTGGAAGGTGGATTTGGAGGTGGAAGTAAATGGAGAAAAAACACTGAGTGACCTTGTAAATGTATCTAGCCTTTTCTGTCTTTTCAGTTAACTCTAACAGGAGTAAATTGGTTTTAAAAATTGACCCCAATACTCTCTAAAAACATTTTTTGGACATTCTCAGGGCTTGTCACATGGAACCCTAGGATACAGGCTTGCTTTTCTATGCCTACTATTCAGATCCAAAACCCATTATCTGGTTCCACCTAGACACAGGTCACAGTGTCCAAAGAACAAGAAACCAGTCAATAGGATAGAGCTAACCCCACTCCATGGGGCTGAAGACATAGTACAGGGACCAAGGCACTTGCGTTGTATCTCACCAACCCCAGTTCAAATCTCTGGCACCACATATGGTCAACCCCCTGAGCACAGAACCAATAACAGTCCCCGCGAACTGCAGGGTGTGGTGAAAAAATAAACAAAAAATGTTCCTATGAAGACGGAGAGATTATTCAATGGGCTGAGCACAACCTTTGCATGCAGGAGGCCTGGGTTTAATTCCCAGTGCCCCATGGTACCTGGACACCACCTAAAGTGACCTCAGAGCACTAAGCTAGGACTAACACTCAGCACCACTAGGTATGGTCCTCAGTCAAAAACTGAAAGGAGAGGCCGGAACAGTGGCGCAGTGGTAGAGCGTTTGCCTTGCACACGGCTGATCTAGGACTGACCACATTTCGATCCCCTGGTGTCCCATGTGGTCCCCCAAAGCCAGGGGCGATTTCTGAGCGCAGAGCCAGGAGTAAACCCTGAGCTTCACCAGATGTGACCCAAAATCCAAAACCAAAACAAACAAACAAAAAAACTGAAAGGAGCTAAAACAAGGGATTTTTCTAAACCCCTGGTACAGCTTTCAGAGCCTATCCACCCCACCTGAAGGCCCTCACCCCCAACCCCCAGAATTGGCAGGGACTATGGGAAAAAGTGGAGACATTTGGGTGTCTAGGGGGAGGTGAGATAAAATCATCCTCCTAACTCTGGGCTTTTAGAATCAAGTTCAAATTCCTGACCCTGGAGGACAGACCCGAGGGAATTCCCAACCATGGGAACTCTTAGCCCAGCACCTGCTTGCCTCACTCTTAGACTCATGAGATTAACAGACTCAAGCACAGGGGTGCCTCCTCTGCAGCCAACATGGAGACAGTGCCCCCCACCACCACCATCACCACCCTCCTGGAAAAAGAAGCTCACACCCTCCCCATCCTCCCAGGTTTTCTCCCAACAACCAGACACCCTTCCAAAGCCACAGACAAATGCACAATCTTGGGTTTCCCTACCCTACTTGGAGGAGATCTATAGACTCCATTTTCACAATAGTCCCAGGAGAAAGATAGGTATCCCTCCCCCCACAAAAAAAAATCTTCGGGCATATTACTGAGCCTCTCTGGACCAGTCTCTCCCTGGAGCTGTCTCAGGACAAGAAGGAATTGTTCCTAAAACACAACTACAGAAGGAAGGCAGAAAGGCAGACAGGCAAAGACCAGAGAGAGGCCAGGAGGGAGGGGATGCATATTGGGGCATTTCAGGGCCTGTCTGTCTAGATGGTGTTTGTAGTGTGGGAAAGGGACCTTTTTTTTCTAGAAAGAAATGCTAACCTGTGATGCCAAGCTAGTTCCCACTGGCAGGCACCCAGGTGCAGAAGGGTAAGGGTGCTTCTGCCACAAGAGGGCACACAGATGTTCAAACCCACAGCATGTGGGAACACTTGCACACATCTGGATGTGCATGCACCCTTGTGGGCCCTCATACCAGCTGCTCTGAAATCAGGCATGGGCCCAGCTGCTGAGCACAAATGGGGACCTGCTTGGAATGTCCCCATTTGCAAGGACCTCAGATTCCTCCTGCTGCCTCACCTCTTACTCCAACCTCAAAACCTTTCCAGAAGAGCTGGCCTCATCTGGGACCTGCAGGGCCAGGAGGTGGGGTTGAGTCAGGAGAGAAGCTGGACCAACTCTCAGAGACATGTTCACCTGACTTGGATGCTCAACTCTCCACTCCTCCAAGCCCATCCTGCTACGTTCTCCTGAGTGTGGTAAACTGAGGCCTGGCACAGTTCTCAAGCAATTCTCTTGGGAGTACCAAGTACCAAGCACCAAGTATACCTCTCTTTCTCCCTTTCCATCTCTCTCTCTCTCTCTCTCTCTCTCACCAGCATTTTCTTTCTTCTGGAAAGCAAATTTGTAAACGCTTTTCTTTTTCACTATAGAAAAGCATAAACAAGATGTAAATGGCTTGTAATGCCGCTGTACTGATAATCCCAGTGGCATTTTTTAAAATAAAGCTAACACGTGCGTGCACTTAGAAAATGCAAACAATTCCCACAGATTGTACAATGAACACGAAACTTCCTGCTCTATCGCCACCGCTTTCCCAAGAGACAGTCCCTCTGTTTCCTTCCTGAATGCATTGGTATCTCAGCATTTCTGCTGACAAAAACTCACTCCCAGGCCCTATTGTGAGTCTGACCGGGTTTCACCTCCCCTCATAAGTCTCTGCACCTCTTTTTCTGTTCCAAGGCCTGCCTCACTTCCTCCTCTGTAATGACAGTGCCTCCTCCCCAATATTCTGTGTTCTCCACTTGCTTTTCCCAGGTTCTTTACTTCCAGGAGGCTTATAATATCCAGATGGTCAGTAAGAATCTCTGTACAAGGAAACATGCATTAAATTTGGGCTGAAGGGGCAGGAGAGATAGCATGGAGGTAAGGCATTTGCCTTGCATGCAGAAGGTCAGTGGTTCAAATCCTGGCATTTCACATGATCCCCTGAGCCTGCCAGGAGCAATTTCTGAGCATAGAGCCAGGAGTAACCCCTGAGCGCTGCCGGGTGTGACCCCCAAAAAAATGTGGGTTGAAATGATCTAGTGCTTTTCTAGAAGGAATGGCATTCATTTACATTTTTATCAACAATATATGAAGCTGTCTTCCTACTCTTTTAATTTTGCCAATCCAAAGAGGAAATGAGCATGCCTCAGGATTTTAAACAGCTTTTTAAGCACACCTTTTAACAGCTTTATTGAGTGATAACTCACACGTTAGACAATTAACCTGTTTCAAGCATGCAATTCAGTCATTCTTCTTTCCTTCAGGCTGGCACGCCACCACCACTGCCATCAATTCTGGAATATTCTCATCACCCACAGAGACACAGTGCTCAAGAAGAGGGGCTGCCCCCAAGTGTGCTCTCTTCCCACCATCCCTAGCAACCATCCATCAGCTTCTAAAGTTATAGATTTGCCTATTCTGAACCTTTCAAGGAATAAAATCATGTAAATGTACGATTTATTTTTTGGGCAGAATGCTCGCAGGATGTTTGCTCCTCATATTCCCTTGCTTGTTGTGGCCAAGCAAAATTTATCATCTAGAGGGTTTGCCTTTGTTTTCTCCATCCTCAGAGGATGCATAGTTAGGCTGGTTCCATTCCGGTGATTCTGAATATACTACTGGGAAGGCACATGTACATGCTTTTGTGGATGTCATTTCCATTCTCTTGTGTGTGTGTTTCTAGGTCACAGTGTAGCATGAACAGTCATTTCTTTCCATGTGAGTGAGTTTAAGCATCTTCACCCATTGCCTGGGTTTTTTTGTTAGTTATGTGAATATATATGTATGTTTGTTTGTTTGGCAGTGCTTCTGGCTTTGCACTCAGGAATTATTCCTGGTAGGCTTGAGGAAACTATATGGATGTCAAGGATTGAACTTAGGCCAACTGCATAGAAGGAAAATGCTCGACTTGGCCAGAGAGATAACATAGCAGTAGGGCATTTGTTTTCCATGCGGCCGACCTGGGAAGGACCCAATTCGCTTCCTGGCATCCCATGTGATCCTCCAGCCTGCCAGGGGCAAATTCTAAGTGCAGAGCCATGAATAAGCCCTGAGTGTTGCTGGGTATGACTCAAAAAACAAACCAACCAATCAATCAATAAATAAATAAAAGTTAAAAAAAAAAAGAAGAAAATGCTCTATCTGCTGTACTATCACTTGGCTCTACCTCCTACCCCCAAAATCTGTTGAGCCACATCACACACTTTAATGTTGGGCTCTTTTCATGTTTCTTAGTATTTGAAATGCTTTTCTATTTTTAAGATTTGGGGTGAGGGTTCCAGGGCTTGAATTTGGGGCTTTCTCAATACTAGACATCCAAGGCCTCCAAACCCTTATGCCGCATCCAACCCCACATTAATTACTCTTCTTCTGAATTTTCTTGGCCATTCTTCCTACTATAATTTCCCAGACATGCTCTAGCATCATTTTTTGTCAGATAAAAAAGAACAATTTGGGCCAGAAGTCATTAAGTATAGTCATTAAGTTATAGAATGTACCCCAAACAGGTTCTAGTTCCAGGACCACATGGTCTCCACATCTCCAAAATGGCCCAAGTATTCCTGGCACTATAGGGCCCAAGCAGCATCACATTTCAGGAAGCAACTACCTCCAACAAGACTTTACACAGAAAGGACAAAATTCCAAGGAACAAAGGCCACAAAGATTCAAGACTTGTTCAACATTCTTCTCTTGTAATTCCCCTCTCGTCTATTGGCCAAAGCAAGTCACGTGGTCAAGTCTGTTGTTAGAGGGGACCAAAACCACCAAAGGATTTGACTATTGAAATCATGAGACTCTGGGACCATAGACCTCCAACAATTGCACCTCTTTATAGGTGGGAGATGATCTCCAGGGCACCCATTAAGGACCATTCTGGAGTCCCAGAAGGTACAAGGTGATAATGGCTGGAAGATATTGGCCTACCCAAAACACAGCACTTGAGTTAGTTCAAGTTTCCTGGGGAAAAGGACCCTGAGAGTTTGTACCTAGAGGAATGAAATCTGAGAAGAGAAATTAAGTTAGTTATAAAAAAAAAAATAAATAAAAGAGGAACTGAACATTTAACACAAGCATTAAGGCACATGGTCAACACTATAGTTCAATCCTTGTTCTACTTGCTCCTCTGAGCATTGCTGGGGACATCCCTTGAGACCCCTGAACATCATTAGCTCATGAATGGCCAAAAAGGGCCATACTGCCTCCTTTGCATTGCTTCTGAGTCCCTCCACCCCCAAAAGAAAGACCAATTATAGCTCACCTGAGTGTGCAGAACTGGAATTGGAATGCAGATCAGGAAGCAATCAGGAATGGGGGTGCAACAGAAGACCAGAACAGGGTCACTGGGAAGAGCCCTCCTTTCCTTCAGAAGTTCCAGGGCCAGCAGACTCCTTAAATAACAGCCTCGAAGAACCCCTGACTTCCTCGCCTGCAAGGTTGTGAGTTAGTGCTGGGGAACTGAAGTCAGTGGTGCTGTCAGATACTGGGGTGCTGCTGGGCATGCTGCAAACACTCCAATTGCTCCATAATTGAAGTCTCCTGCTTAATTAACTGCTTCCCAGCAGCCCGTGCTCCTGTTCAGAAAATTCAATCAACACCATCTTCTCTAATTGCTGTGACCTTGCTCTTCCCATCTCTGCCCTGGGATTTGCTTCACAGTTTTGCCCGCCTGGTAGAACAGATGTGGGGGGCCTGGGGTGCAAGTTGGCCCTTGAGAGAGCAGTTTTCTCCAGCCCCCATCCAGCTCTGGCTTCAAAGGACTCACAACCAGGGAGAGAAAGGGTTGGGGGCCAAGTTGGACCGGGTCCAGTCCTGAGTTTGCTTGGTTTTCCCAGTCTTGGGTAAATATTTGTTTCTCTCTCTCTGGACCTCTGTCATCACTAAAAATATCCCCACCAAGTTAAGAGAAGCAAGTTTAGTAAATAGAAATACAGGAAGAGCGTTTATATTCTGTCTACAGAAATAATCTTTAGTTTGAGTCTGTGTGACATGGTATATATTTACATTAACATATTTTTGGGGGGTCACACCTAAAAGCAAGTGACCAGGAGCTGTTCCTGGCTCTGGGTTCAGGAGTTACTCCTGGTGGTTGGTGGGATAGAACCAACCACATGCAAGGCAAGTATTTTAATCCTGTACTATCTTTTTACTCCCTAAACTTTTTAGTTGATGTGGATTTGCAATTCAAATGGAACTGAATACCTTGTCATAGATCTAATTCTATGCCAAAAGGAAAATTCTGGGGTTGGAGATGTAGCTCAAGAGATACAGAATGTGCCTAGCATGTGTAAGGTCCTGAATTCAATTCCCAGCACCAAATGCTCTCCTGACTTGCATTCCCTCCCCACAATAGACAAGCTAACCCTAGTAGCCCCATAGAAAATTTGCCTCTTTATTTTTCTTTGTTTTGGGGCCGCACCCAGTGATGCTCAGGGGTTACTCCTGGCTATGCATTCAGAAATTGCTCCTGGCTTGGTGGACCATATGGGATGCCGGGGGGATCGAACCGTGGCCCATCCTGGGTCAGCCTCGTGCAAGGCAAACACCATAACCACTGAGCCACTGTTCTGGCCCCATCATTTTTATTTATTAAAAAAAAACTTTATTGATTGATTGGCTTGGGGGCCACACCCAATGGAGCTCAGTGGTCACTCCTGGCTCTGCACTCAGAAATTGCCCCTGACAGGATGAGGGCTCATATGGGATGCCAGGAATCTAACCAAGTCCCTCCCCAGATAGGTGGCATGCAAGGCAAACACCCCACTGCTGCACTATTTCCCCAGCCCCAACTTGCCCATTTTTAATAGACTCTGGGAACTGGTATAAACGCCCCTTGACAGAACAAGACTAAACAACCCCCCTTTTTAGACTGCAGAGGTGTTTATTAAGCACCTACAATAGGAGACACTCTTTACTAAAGGTGAAAGATAATGCGTACTGTGAAAGACATTTGCCTTAAAGAAGTAAAGAAAGAAACTTGGAAAAAACAGAAACATTAGAAAACACAAACAACCTGGGAAGCTCAGAGAATGCTTGCAGAAAGTAGTGTGCCATCAGGAACTGGGTCTGGTCTGCCAGGAGCTGATAAGGGTTGGAAGCTGTGGGAATAAATACCCAAGCCGTCCT
Source organism: Suncus etruscus (assembly GCF_024139225.1). Lineage (NCBI taxonomy): Eukaryota > Metazoa > Chordata > Mammalia > Eulipotyphla > Soricidae > Suncus > Suncus etruscus. The sequence continues at coordinate 30,542,439 of NC_064867.1, read as the reverse complement.
GGGAAAGGGCCAGTGTGGGCTCAATTCCAGAGAGTGCTGGAAGGATTTCTCGGACAAATGAGCATTGTGATCTCCGTTTGACTAAGGCAGACATCAGCTGTTAGTTTGGGGGGGCACTGTGGTCAGCCACTTGCATTCTATCAGAGGAATTCAGCGCTTTAGTTTTGTTTCCAAGTAAGAAACGTTGCTTTTCAGAAGCTGTGTTTTCCTTCCTCGTCCAAAATGTCCTTCGAAAGCAAGGTGTTCTTTTGAGAATTAAGTGGTCCTCCTCTTAATTTACCCAAATTATTTAGTTTACCTGGCAAGCAAGTGTGGGTGGGGGTGTCCATTGCCTAGGGAGTAGGAGATTATAGTGAGCCCCACCAGCAAATTGTGGGGGGAGGAGTTAGGCAATTCTCAGGAACTCAATTATCTTTTGAGCATAAAGTAAGCCGGATCCAAGGCCCTTTCTCCTTTTTTGGATTTCTTATTTACCAACTCATCTGATGCACATGGCCACCAACTAAGTAATCATCTTGGGGACATAGAAACTCAAGGATCCAGATCAGGGAAGAAGACCAGAGACCAGGACTAATAGAGGTGATTATCCCTGTGGTGTGACAATGGTTCCAACCCAAAAGCTGAGCCCTGCTACCATCTTGCTCCCTCTCTTTGCAAGATTTAGTTGGAATTACTGAATTGAGTCAACCCCTCAAGGTTTTCCAAAAGTTTAGCAAGAGAAAAGAAAATATGATCTAGTGCTCACAGGCTTGAGTCTGTTTAAACCTGAAAAAAGTAGAGGTAGGCCCCATTTGCACCCTCAAACTGATAAACAAAAAAGCCGTCAATTCCCCTTAATGTTACTGTGAAATTGTTTTTGCACAGCTCTTCCCCCTCACAAACCCCCAACCATTCCTTTGATTCCAGTCCCTGTCTGAGGTTCCCTCTCCTTTTTTGTTTGCCCCTCATTCTACATCTGTGACTGCAAAACTCTAGGCTTGATTATTGAGATTAGGTTTAATTACCTCTCGATGAAAGTGCAAAAGAGAATCTAGGGCAATACGGCCGCTCAGACAGTTCATTCCAATTTATTCCTACAGCCTCTCCTTCCACCTGGGATCCAGTTGAGGACTTGGTCAATACTTCTAAATCCCTTCTAATCACTGACTGGTTTCCCAGGAAGCCTTGTTAATGCTGGAAACTTTGTGCATTGCAAAGGTGGAGATCCCTGGGCACTCTTGCCTGGCTAGTGGGGTGCGTTGGTCTGCTCCCTCTTACTGTCTTTTCTTATCTCAGAATCTGCAGTAAGATAAATGTAGTCGTGAGGATGTGTTTCAGCAGTAGAGTCTGTGCTTTGCATGCAGGAGGCCCTGCGTTTTATGCACTCACTGCAAAAGCAAAAAACAAATACCAAAAAGCTAGCTCAATAGGACAGCCTACTCCTTTCACCCCCCATGATTTGAGAAGATCTCAGTTTTGGGTCACTTTCTGGTGAAAAAGCTTCTTGGTGGAGATGTTCAGTGGGCCAGGGCCATGGAGACTTTGGGCTTCCAATTCTTAGTATGAATGGGGGCTTTGGTTTGTTTCCCAGCACCATCTGGCCTCGGAGCATCACTAGCTGTACCCTGAGTGGACCTGGTGGCCTTCAGCACTGCTGGATTCAAGCACTGAACCTAATGGCTGCCATCACCTGGAGTCCATGGGGACTCAGTCACACTGCTCTCTGGGGCCCATACTAACCCTGGGACCCCTTTTCCAAGAAAGAAAGAAAGGGAAACAAGAAAATAAAAGTCAGGCTCAATCCCGATGGTCCCAGTGGAGACCTTGGGAGGAAGTTGGCACCATAGGAAAGGCGAGGAAGATTAGAGGGGTATTGGAAATAGCTCCATGTCCTCCCATTACAGCTTCTCTGGTTTCCTACTCTTTCTTCCACGAGTTCTTATTCATTATCACTAAACTGTCTTCTCCCTGTCTGGGCTATGGGGAAGGGTCCCAGCCAACTAGTCCAGATCAGGCAGCAAGGGGACAAAGGGATAAGTAAGTAGCCAGACCTCCCTTCCTGTCCTCTTGCCGGGTTAACCTCTGTCAGTTCCAGCCAAGTGTCCCCTGGATTTTCTCCTCTAGACTGTGGGAAATAAAACCACAGTCTTCATCAGGTGTGATATTAAATAGCTGTGTGTGTGCAGAGCTCCCTGGTCAGCAGGGACTGTCCTTGGGGCAGCTGTTCGTGTGTAGTTTCTATCTTGCACACTAGAGGCCACCGCTGCTCTGCTTTCTGGTCTTCCAGGCTGCTCTGGACTGTCGAAGTTTGACAATCTTTCTGGCTTCTTCACCAGCCAGTCTGCAAGGAGGATTTGCATGTTCACTCTATTCAGCCATTTCTCCCTCTGTGTTGCTTCCTGGAGCTCTATGGGATGAAAACTCCCAGTGTTTTTGTGCAGCTCCTCCTCGGCAGAGCCTTTGTGCCTTTTCCAATCAGGAGCTACTTCCCATAGGTTCCCAGGCACCCCTGCGCCCTCCTGTCTTTGGTTGGTGGGCTGAACATTAGATTTGGGTGAATTCCCAAAAGTGAAATGGTTGCCCATGGAGTTTGTCATTGCACAAGACACTGATGGTAGCTTTTGGAAGCCTTGATGTCACCAAGCATCAGTTATTTTAGAGCAGAACCACCTCTGGGGTTATCACTCACTGGCCTGACCCATTGTCCTGTTGGAGAAGCTCTTTGCCTTGCTTTGATGACTAATGACTGTGGACACTTCGCATGCACTTACTGGCTGTTTTCATGTTTACTCACTTCTTTTTCCTAACGACCTGTCATTGGCCTTGATTTGTTGGAGCTTCTAAACTCTATTCTGGAAGCAATTCCCTTGTCAGCTACAAGTATTGTGAATATTTTTCTCCCAGCTTGCATCTGGCTTATTTCTCTTTACACCTTTATTGGAAATGCTTTCCCAGATGGTGCTTTAACTCTATCTTAGGGGAGAGGACTGGGCCACACCCAGATTTTTTTAGCTAATAAAGCTGTAATGGTGAAGGTTATTAGCCATTGCTGTTGGTTGTTGTTGGTTGGGGACAGGAATCAAACACATGACAATCATGTGTTATTGCTCCATTCTTTCATTTTTTTAAATATTTTTATTTTAAGTGGTGTGTAAGGCATGTGTCATTGCTCCATTCCTTCATTTTTTTCTCACTATTTTTATTTTAAGTGGTGTGGATGGGGGGAGGAGGGAGTCTAGGGGCATTGGTGAAGGGAGGTGTTCTTTATATGACTGAATGTGTTCTTTATATTCCAACAATAATCATGTCTATAATCAAGGTGCTTAAATAAAGATATTATTTTAAAAAAACTAACTGGGGTGTGTCTGTGTGTGTGTGTGTGTGTGTGTGTGTGTGTGTGTGTGTGTGTTTAGACCATACCTGACAGAAAATTCTCAGCACACTTTTGTTTTTGTTTTTGTTTTTGGGTCACACCCGGCATTGCTCAGGGGTTACTCCTGGCTGTCTGCTCAGAAATAGCTCCCAGCAGGCACCGGGGACCATATGGGACACCGGGATTCGAACCAACCACCTTTGGTCCTGGATCGGCTGCTTGCAAGGCAAATGCCGCTGAGCTATCTCTCCGGGCCCTCAGCACACTTTTGGAGGGTTGCCCAACAATGCTTATGCCTAGGTTTGAACCTAGGGTTTCTGCATGCAAAGTTGGCACTTTGACCTTTTGGATGACCTCTCAGGCCCTTGTCATCATTTTTTCAAACAGTGTTGGGATATAACTGAAATGCAATAGAAGACATATATTTAAAGTATATTACCTGAGGGTCATTTGAAGCAAATGCACATGGTGAAAATCAGCCAAACCGATCAATATATTGGCATATTCATCACTGGCAACAGTTTGCTGGTGTCCCTGGGAGTGTAATCTTTCTGCCCCCCAGCCCTGTCTCCTACCACCTACCCCTAAGCACATATCTAGCTGCTTTCTCTAATATCAGTGTATTCGCATAGTCATTTTTTTTGTTTTTGTTTTTGTTTTTGGGCCACACTCAGCGGTGCTCAGGGGTTACTCCTGGCTGTCTGCTCAGAACTAGCTCCTGGCAGGCACGGGGGACCATATGGGACACCGGGATTTGAACCAACCACCTTTGGTCCTGGATAGGCTGCTTGCAAGGCAAATGCCACTGTGCTATCTCTCCGGGCCCTCGCATAGTCATTTTTATATAAATGAAATCATCCAGTGTTCTCCTTATTTGTCTGATTTCTGAATTATTTTGAAATGTATCCACATTGCTACTGCCAGCATCTTCTTCACTTTCATTGCAGAGTTCCACTGGATAGCAGTACTCCTGTGGCTTTTCTACTTGGCTGTGGGAGGACGTTTAAATTGCTTTCAGTTTTGAGCCATATCACCCCCAAGTCACTATCTTTGTTTACAAGTCATAGACTTTTATTTCCCTACACAAAGATCCAGGAGTGACATTGCTGGGTCATAGAATAGGGATGTGTTTAACGTTTTGCCCAGCTGCTACGCTGGTTTTTAGAGTGAAGATGCATTTTACATTCTTACAAGTGGGAGAAATTTGATTCCCTGCTGCCTCTTTGACACTTGGCCTGTCTGTTCCATTTGAACTGCTCATAGAGGCATTTTATGGGATCATATCGTGCTTTCTATTTGTATTTGGGGAAAGGAGCTCTGGATGTCTAGCAGCTCCTTCCAGTGATTGTCAGACAATAGGCCAGAACTTTGCTGTTTGGCCCCTGGTGCTAGGCTTACCTAGCTACTGAAGTAATGCTTAAAACAGGACTTAAACGTCTGTTTTGAACCAGGGTCTAAACACCTGAATTATCTTTTTCTTTCTTTCTTTCTTTCTTTCTTTCTTTCTTTCTTTCTTTCTTTCTTTCTTTCTTTCTTTCTTTCTTTCTTTCTTTCTTTCTTTCTTTCTTTCTTTCTTTCTTTCTTTTTCTTTCTTTCTTTCTTTCTTTCTTTCTTCTTTCTTTCTTTCTTTCTTTCTTTCTTTCTTTCTTTCTTTCTTTCTTCTTTTCTTTCTTTTTCTTTTCTTTTTCTTTCTTTCTTTCTTTCTTGTTTTTGGGCCACAGCCAGTGGTGCTCAGGACCCCTGCAGCTAGGGGTCACTCCTGGTTAGGCTCAGGGATGCTGGAGATGGAAACCTGGGTTGACCACATGCAAGGCAAGTGCTCTACTCACTGTGCTAAAGCTCTAGCCCCCAACTTGGTTTTTTTTGGGGGGGGGTCACACCTGGCAGCACTCAGGGGTTACTTCTGGCTCTGTGCTCATAATTTACTTTTGGCAGTCTCTGGGAACCATATGGGATGACTGGGATTGAACCCCAGTTCAAGTGCCCTACTTGCTGTGCTATCATTCTGTCTCCCCTGATCTTTCTTTTTTAGTGACTGTGGGAACTTCGTTCTTCCTCATGTCCCCATCTAACACCCATTTATCTTTAGCAGTAAGCCTGCTACAATCCCTTGTGTATGTTTAATTCAAGTGATTGTTTCTTTTTGAAAGAAAATTCTTTTTGAATTATTTTAGATTATTTATATACCAGTATTCTGAATGCAGACATATTCTATTTTTGGTCTTTTTTGTTTTGTTTTGGTTTGGTTTTTGGGTCACACCAGGCGATACTAAGGGGTTACTTCTGGCTCTGTGCTCAGAAATCGCTCCTGGCAGGCATGGGGGGGGTGTGTGCGAGGGGCACATGGGATGCCAGAATTTGAACCATTGTCTGTCCTGGATCAGCTGCCTGCAAGGCAAATGCCCTACCACTGTGCTATCTCTCCAGCCCCCAGACATATTCTAAATACAAATACTTTTGTAGAACCTTTTAGTCTGTGACTTATCTTTTCATTCTCTTATTAACTTCCAAGAACAGCGTTTGAAAATGTGATGATATCCATCTAATTGGTTTGTTTGGAGATGGTTTTGTTACTTAGAATCTCTGCCTCACCCCAAGGTCACAAGGATTTTATCTTGGCTGATCTACTCAAAGTTTTATGGTTCCAGCAACGAAAGAGCCAAAAAGTTTGTTGATTTTTATTAATATGTGGATTTGATTAACCAGTTGATATAGTACCTTTAATAAAAAAAGCTTTGCTTTTTCCTGATTGAATTACCTTACTGTTTTTGTCAAAACCCCATTGACTGTGTGGGAGTCTATTTCTAGATTGTTCTGTTCTCCATAGAGTTCTTTGTTTATGCTTATGTCGATACTGTGAAAGCCGGGCTATATAAAGCTTCATTACTTTGGCTGTCTGTGAGTCTTTGGGGGGAAAGCGAGGCCTTTGAATTTATGCTTCTTCAAATGAGTTTGGCTATTCCACACCCTGTGCATTTTTATATATTTTTATTAATCAGCTTGGCATCTATGAAATGACCTACTTGGCTTATTTGGGTTTTTCTTGGATTTTTGTTGAATTTGGGTCAAATAAACATCTTCAAATTTGTTTAATGTTTCAATCCCTGAGTTTGATTTGTCTGTGCCTCCTTTAATTTCTTTTAAGCACTGCTATATAGTTTCTAATGTATTTCATTAAATTAATTTATATTTAATGTTTTTGTGTTATTACAAATATAGCATTGAATTTATATTGATCTTGCAGCCTGAAATCTTTCTAAGTTCGCTTATATTTTTTTATAGGTTTTTATCATTGTTTTAAGATTTGTGAGGGTATGCAGGTGGATACAAAATTGTGTTGCCTGCAAGTAAGGAGAGATTCATTTCTTTCCTTCTAATACATATTAATTATTTTCCCCTTTTTTCCACTTTTCCATTGCCAAGGACCTCTAATGGAAATGGTAAGACTGAATATCTTGTTTGTGGCTGATTGGCAGATGCTCTCCATGTTTGTTTTTATGCTTTTGTTTTTGTTTTTGGGTCAGACCTTATGCTCAGGGGTTATTTCTGGCTCTGTGCTCAGAAATCGCTCCTGGCAGGTTCAGGGAACCATGTGGGATGCCGGAATTCGAACCGCCACCCATCCTGGGTCGGCTGCTTGCAAGGGAAACACCTTACCACTGTGCTATCTCTCTGGCCCCTGCTTTTTATGTTTTATCTTTAAGCATAACATTAATTCTGGAACTGGAGCAGTAAGTAGTACAGTGGGTACTACTTAAATGCTTGCCTTACATGCAGAAATCGGGTTCAGTCCCCAGCACCCCATATGATCCTCTGAGCCCTATAGGAACTAATTCCTGAGTAAGTCCTGACTATCACTAGTTATGACTAAACAAACAAAAATATAACATTAATCCTATGTCATAAATGCTCTTTAATAAATTATAGACATTTTCTCTTCCAACTTTTCTCTAAATATATAAAATCATTATTTAAGCACCATGATTACAAGCATGATTGGTTGGGTTTCAGTCATAAACAGAACACTCCCCCTTCACCAGTGCAACATTCCCATCACCAATGCCCTCCCTCCTCCCCCACCCCTGCCAGTATTTGAGACAGGCATTCTACTTCTCTCATTCTTTAACATTGTCATGCTAGTTGTTAGTGTAGTTATTTCCCTAACAACATTCACCATTCTTTGTGCTGAGCTTCAAATTGTGAGCCAGTCCTTCCGGCCCTTCTAGCCTTAACTCTATTGTCTCTGGACCTTATTACAGCAATGCCTTTAATTTTTCTTAAAACCTATGAGTGGGACTATTCAGTGTCTATCTTTCTCCCTCTGACTTATTTCACTCAGCATAATAGATTCCTCGTCCATCCACGTATAGGAAAATTTCATGACTTCATCTCTCCTGACCGCTACATAATATTCCATTGTGTGTATGTAGCACAGTTTCTTTAGCCATTCATCTGTTGAAGGGCTTTCTCTTCCAACTTAACTAGAATAAAAGTGGTTGTTTTTGTTTTGTTTTGTTTTGTGTTTTGTGAGGCTACACTTCCCAGTTGTGCTGAAACCCAGGTGGCTGGCAGGAAGCCAGGCAGAGATTTTGCTAAATTGACCAAGTTCAGCTGATGCTGCCAGTGTTGGCCTCCAAACACAATCATCTGCAAAGGGGCTTCCAGGAGCTTTGTTCTAAATGTTCTTGTCAAGAACTTTGAGGTTTTTAAACTCACAAAACCTTCACCTGAATAACCCTGAAGCCTACAGCCTTACTTGTTCTTTAAACCCTCAAACATGTGTCTTGCTGGTCTCTCTGTTTCTTAGTTCGCTATTTCCACTCTGGAGAATTCTGTGTTCTCTTTCTTAAACATGTACTTTCTCTTCCTCTCCCCTCAAATCTTTCTAAATAAGTTTCGATAAAAGAATATCCCCCACCCAAAAAAGAATCTCCACACACACATAAAGACCCCAGCCTTGATACTGGAGAGATAGTACAGCAGGTAGGCATTTGCCTTGCATAATAGACACAATATTACAAATTTAATCAGAGGGTTGGGAGGTAGTCCTGGGACCAGGGACTAATGACAGGGGCCTGAATTTGAACTCAGGACTTGCATGGCCCCCCTGAGCATTACAGAGGTAGTCATGGTGGTCTCTAGCACCTCAGGGTTCAAACAGTGCTACTCCTATAATCTTCTCATTGAACCAGGGAGAGGAAGGAAGGGAGGGAGGGACGGAAGGAAGGAAGGAAGGAAGGAAGGAAGGAAGGAAGGAAGAAGGAAGGAAGGAAGGAAGGAAGGAAGGAAGGAAGGAAGGAAGGAGGGAGGGAGGGAGGGAGGGAGGGAGGGAGGGAGGGAGGGATGGTGGAAGGGAGGGAGAGAGGGAGGAAGGGAGGGAGGGAGAAAGAAGGAGAAAGGGAGGGAAGGAGGGAGAAAAAGGAGGAAGGGAGGGAAGGAGGGAGGAGAAGGAGGAAGGGAGGGAAGGAGGAAGAAAGGAAGGAAGGGATGAAGGAAGGAAAGGAGGAAGGGAAGAAGAAAGGGAGGGTGGGAGGAAGAAAGGGAGGGAGAGAGAAGAAGGAGGATGGGAAGAAGGGAGGGTGGGAGGGAGGTAAAAGAAGGAGGAAGGAAGGGAAGGAGGGAGGACAGAAGAGAGGGAGGATGGAAGGAAGGGAGGAAGGAAGAAAGGGAGGGTCAGAGGAAGAAAAGGAGGGAGGAAGAAGAATGAGGAAGAAAGGGAAGGAGGGAGGGTGGGAGGGAGGGAGAAGAAGGAGAAAGGGAGGAAAAGAGGGAGAAAGGGAGGAAGCAAGGAAGGAAGGGAGAAAGGAAGAAAGGAAGGGAGGGAGGAAAAAGGAAGGGTGGGAGGGAAGAAGAAAGGGAAGGAGGGTGGGTGGGAGGAAGGAAGGGAGGGAGGGAGAAGGAGGAAGGGAGGGAAGGAGGGAGGGAGGAAGGAAGAGAGGAAGGAAGGGAGGGTGGAAGAAAGGAAGGGAGGAAGGAAGGGTGGGAGGGAAGAAGAAAAAGGGAGGGAGAGTGGGAGGAAGGAAGAGAGGGAGGGAGAAGAAGGAGGAAGGGAGGGAAGAAGGGAGGGAAGGAAAGAGGGAAGGAGGAAGGAAAGAAGGGAGGGAGGGATAAAGGGAGGGAGAGGAGGAAGAGGAGAATTAAAGAAGGAGGAAAAGAAAGATGGGAGGAAGGGAGGAAGGAAGAAACAGAGGAAAGAAGGATAGAGAAAAGCTTATGGAAGCGCTCAGCCATGGTACCTACTCAAGCAGACATTACAGTTGAAAGGGCAATAGCATAAAAGCCAAAGATAAAGTCAGAATTTCTCATATTTAAGCCCTTTCCTCTTCTGCAATGCCAGAGACCCCTGAATTATCCAGAGCTTTCTATTGGTATAAGAACCAACACAAGGAACATGTGAGGTGGTGTGTTGTGGTGACTCCCTTTTTTGCCATTTCTTGGATGGTTAATGACATGAGATCTTCCGTGAGTTGACTGGCCATTTGTATATTTTCTTTAGAAAACAAAGCCCGTTTAGGCCTTTGCCTTTGTGGATTTGGGTTGTGTTTATAGAAGTTCGAGGATCACACATGCAAGGCAAGTGTTCTACCACTGAGCCACATCCCTGGTCCCGGGTGATTTGTCTTTTTTATCATTGAGCTATAATTCAGTTGAGCACATAGGAAACATTCCAAAAATATCACCTATAGTCAGGCAATTATTGTTCCATGAAACTTTGTTTTTAGTCACAAAAAATAAACTACTTATTGCTTTTTGTTTGTTTGTTTGTTTTTGGTTTTTTTTTGGGGGGGCACACCTGGTGATGCTCACGGTTACTCCTGGCTCTACACTCAGGAATTGCTCCTGGCTTGGAGGACCATATGGGACATCAGGGATCGAACCTAGGTCAGTCCTGGGTCAGTGGAGTGTCAGGTAAACATCCTACCACTATGCTATTGCTCCAATCCTGCCTTTTTTTGGTATGTGGGGAAGTTGGGTTAAACCCAGCCATGCTCAGAGCTTACTACTGGCTCTGCACTGAGGAATTATTCCTGTAAATGCAAATGCTTGGAGGACCATATGGGAGATTGAACAAGGCCAGTCCATGAAAGACATGCATTTCTCCCTCTCTGGCCCAGATCCTATTTCTTACTGTGTGTCATGCTAAAATCCCTTTGTTCTAGAGTTCTTATTTGGAGATGAATATTTAGATTGGGGGGGGGGGGCTTGGTCACACCTGGCAGCATTCAGGGGTTACTCCTGGTTCTCTGCTCAGAAATAGCTCCTGGAAGACATGGGGGACCCTAGGGGATGACAGGATTCGAACCACCATTGGTTCTGGGTCGGCCGATTGCAAGGCAAATGCCCTACCGCTGTGCTATCTCTCCAGCCCTGAATGTTTAGATCTAAATGTACAGCCATATTCAAGTTTAGTAAACACAGAGATGAGATTAAAATTTCTCCTCACACTTTTTCTAAAATCCCCAAAGTTTTGGCCTTATTTATTTATTTTTTTTTTTTTGGTTTTTGGGCCACACCCGGCAGTGCTCAGGGGTTACTCCTGGCTGTCTGCTCAGAAACAGCTCCTGGCAGGCATGGGGGACCATATGGGACACCGGGATTCGAACCAACCACCTTTGGTCCTGGATCGGCTGCTTGCAAAGCAAACGCCGCTGTGCTATCTCTCCGGGCCCTGGCCTCATTTTTGTTTGTTTGCTTATTTGTTGGCCATACTCAGTAGTATTTAGAGATCATGCTTCTATGGGAACCATATGGGATGCCAGGAATTGAACCCTGGTACATTGTGTGCAAGGTAAGTGCTCCACCCACTGCACTATCTCTCTGGCCTCTCTGGAAATCATGAGAACTTTAAAGCCAGGGCCTACTTACTGCCTCAATTAATCCCACTTTGTGTGACTAGTTACGTTTGCAGGAAAATCAGTATTGAAGAGGATGCTATTCCTCAGTGGGGATAGTGATGTAAGAGTCTTCTGTCTTTCCAACTCACAAGAAAAATCAAAAGCACATCTGGTCTTGGGGGTTTCCCAAAGAGCTTGTAGCCAAACGTGCCACACAACTCACCAAATTGGCAAAACCAGTCTCCACCTGTCCCCCAGCATGAGGCGTCATCTCTGCCCAGACTGGATACAGTCACACTGAAGTTTTGCCAATCTAATCAGGCAGAAAAGACAGCTTGTTGTTGTTTGAATTTGTATTTCTCTGCAGCAGATTTTCTTATGTGGGTTGGTCATTTGGAGTTCTTCTCTGGGAGAACTGCCTGTTCTTCCATCTCATTTTCAGTATTATTTCAAGAATGCTCTGTAAATTGACTCCAAGACTGTCATCAAAATTCTAATTTTCAGCTGCTAAAGAATATGAATTTGTTTTCTCACATCCTTACCTTCTCCTCCCCTTCACCTCCAATGGTCAGAGAAAAACTAAGACATGTCCAAGAGTGTCTTTCCAATACAAGATGTATTCAGAGTTCATAGCATAAACAAGGCACTAAAAAAATTGTTTTTTTTTTCTTCCCTTTTTCCCAACTAATTATATTCTGGGGTAGGGTTGGCTCAGGAATAAAGCAATTACTTCCCTTCTATGTGTGAGATCCTGGAGACTTGTTTTTGTTTTTGTTTTTGTTTTTTTTTGGCCACACCTGGCAGTGCTCAAGGGTTACTCCTGGCTCTGAGTTCAGGAGCCATTCCTGGTGGGGCACTGGGGATCATTTGGGATGACAGAAATTGAACCTGCAAGGCAAGCTTCCTACCTGCTGTGCTAACTCTCTGACCCTGGGTTGGATATTTTCAGCAAGGCAATAAAAACAACAACAACAACACATTCAGAACCCAGTAAGTTATATTTGCTGCTCGTAAACGTTTCTAATAAATGCCACACTGTGAAACCAAACATCACTCAGCCAAGCCAGGTTATGGATTAAAGTATATACACACAATGGCCATAATCTAACATGCACTGCTATAAAGTCAATATTGAGGTACTGCCAATAGTTACGTCAGTTTCTCTGGTCACCAAAGTGATGACCTTAAATAAACTTCACTGGTAAGGAATGACACAAGAGTTTCTCTTGGTGGGGCCGGAGAGATAGCACGGAGGTAGGGCGTTTGCCTTGCATGCAAAAGGATGGTGTTTTCAATCCCAGCATCCCATATGGTTCCCTGGGCCTGCCAGGAGCGATTTCTGAGCGTAGAGCCAGGAGGAACCCCTGAGCACTGCTGGGTGTGACCCAAAAGCAACAACAACAAAAAGTTTCTCCTGGAAACTCTTCATTGACTGGAAGTCTTGAAGATAGGCTGAAAGCTGGGCATGAGATGAGTTTCCTAGCATGCCTTTTGTTCTTTTGTGACGTGTGTTTATTTATATGTAATATTTTATTCTACTTACATAAAAACACTCATTTTAGACTAAAGGACTTTGTACTGAGGGACCAGAGAGATAACAGTGGGTTGGACATTTGCCTTGTGTAGCTGGCCCAGCTTTGATCCTTCGCAACCCAAGAGTGATTCCTGAGTACAGAGCCAGGAGAGGGCCCTGAACATTGATGGGTGTAGCCCCAAAAACAAAAATTAAAAAAACTAGGGGGCAGAGCGGTGGCGAGTAGGGCATTGGCCTTGCTTGTGCTAACCTAGGATGAACCACGGTTCCATTCCCTGGCATTTCATATGATCCCCCAAGCCAGGAGCAATTTCTGAGCACATAGCCAGGAGTAACTCTCTGAGCATCACGGAGTGTGGCCCAAAAAGAAAAAAAGAAAAAAGAAAAAATATTGAATAGAATATCCTGGGTCTATCTTCATCAAAATTAATAATGTAAATAATTACTAGCAATAAAGGATACAAATGATTATTTGAAGGTTTTTTTGCCTTTAAATGCTTTATGTTAAATATATGGTTAGATATATTTATTTATTAATATATATATTTTGGGGTGTTTCGGCCACACCTCACTGTATTCAGGGCTCACTCCTGATTTTGCACTCAGGGATCACTCCTGGAAGTGCCTGGGGGACCATATAGGATGCCAAATATTGAATCTGGGTTGGCTGCAGGTAAGGTAAGCTTTGATTGGGGGGGAGGGAGGAGAATAAAGTCATTTTTTATTTTTTGGCTTGTGGGCCACATCCAGGGGTTACTCTTGGCTCTGTACTCAGGAATTACTCCTGGTGGTGTCAGAGGACCATATGGGATGCCTGAGATTGAATCCTGAATGACCTTATACAAGGCAAATGCCCTACTACTGTACTATCACTCCAGCCCCTAAAATATTTTGTTTTGTTTTGTTTTGGGGCCATGCCTGGTGATGCTCAGGGATTACTCCTGGCTATATGTACTCAGAAATCACTCCTGACTTTGGGGGACCTTATAGGACGCTGGGAATAGAAACCAGGTCCGTCCTGGGTCAGTCACGTGCAAGGCAAACACCCTACTGCTGCACTATTGCTCCAGCCCCTAAAATCTTATTTTATAAACCATATTTAATATAAAATACCTTAAAGATTCTGAAGCTTTTGGACAGATACACAAATTGACATATTAGCTTAATTTATGTCATAAAGATGAATGGAAAAGAAAGATAAAATAAGATTGATTTAAAAAAAAAAAAACAGCCATGAGTCTGTGAAGGCAGAATTTTGCAAATTTATGTTACCCAGACACCAGAGAATAGCTTCAGGAATTTCACAGTTCACATTCGATATTCTCATTTCATAGATGACGAAGCAGCCTAAGTTCTTTGCCTTTCCAGCAGCACAGGACAAACCAGGAGACTTTCATGCACTTGATTCCTCTTTCCAGATTCTTCCAAACCATGCTTATTGCTGAATTTTGTATCCAAAAATATCAAACATCTGGGAGTCAACTTAACTGAAGAGGTGAGTTGCATCTAGTAGAAGCTTTAAGTCACCAGCATGGATGATCACGTCTTTCCAGGCTGTCGTCAAGCCGCACAGAGACCACTGGTTCTGCACAGCAGTTTGGGGGGGAAGGAATCCCTGCCACCAGAGTCTCCAGTGATTTTTTGTTTGTTTGTTTTTTGGGTCTCACCTGGTGACGCTTAGGGGTTGCTCCTGGCTATGCGCTCAGAAATCGCTTCTGGCTTGGGGGACCCTATAGGATGCTGGGGGATCAAATTGTGGTCTGTCCTAGGTTAGCACATGCAAGGCCTATGCCACTGCTCTGGCCTTAATATCCAGTGATTTTCAAAACAGTGATAGGAATGGACTGAAAGTTATCAGCTTTTTATTATAACCATGTACAGGCAATATTAAACAATGTCAGTGATCAAATACACAGTGAGAGTCTATTAATTATCCCACCAGAATAAATACATAAAGCTCCGGGAAAAATACTTTTGTAGGTCTACATTCAAAGGAATTGCTGTGACTGATATTAGGACATTAAAAAAATATGGGGGCTGAAGCACGATGAATGGTAGGGCTCTTGCCTTGTCCAAGGCCAACCCTAGCTCTATTTCCAGCATCCCATATTGTCCCTAAGCCTGTCAGGAGTAATTTCTGAGTGAGAGGCAGGATAAAACCCTGAGTGCTGTTGGTGTATGCCCCCACCAAAAATCTAGTTTTAGGGGCTGAAGAGATAGCAAAGTGCATAGGGTTACATAGCCTTACATACAGATAATCTGGGTTCAATAATTGGTACCACAGACTTATCCCTGTTCTCCAACAGGATTGAACCCAGAGCCAGGAGCAAGCTCTGAACACTGCCAGGTGTGGCCCAAAATCCATCTTCCCACATCTCAAATAATTTTAAGTATGTTTTATTAAATTGTGGTAAACTTCATGCCACAGTGATAGTACAGTGGGTAGGACTTTATGCCCTGCATGCAGCCGACTTGAGTTCAATCCCCAGCATCCCATAGGGTTCCCAAGCCTGCCAGGAGTGATTTCTGAGTGCACAGCCAGGAATAACCCCTGAGCGCCACCAATGTGGCCCCTCCAAAAAAATGTGGTAAATGACACATAACTAAAGTTTGGTCTCTTCCATAGCAACTGCTCCATTTCCCCTCTTCCACCCCCACTTCTCCCCGCCCCCCAACAGAGTCCCACATTCTCACTTCTCCATCTTTTCTTTGACCCTGGCTTTCTGTTTGTGTGGTTTTCGTAGCTGCTGTTCCTGATGGGTGTGAAGTCAGATTACACTGTGGCTTTTCACTTGCATTTCCTGAATTAGGAAAGACACTGTCTGTCTTTCCTTGGACCATTTGTTCATCTGTCTGTGTTTCTTCTTGGAGAAATGTCTAGTCACTTCCTTTGACTGTTTTTATTTTATTTTTTTTTTGGGGGGGGGGCTGGGGAGGCACACTCAGCAGTGCTCAGGGTTTATTCCTGGCTCTGCACTCAGGTATCACTCCTGGCGGACTCAGGGGACTATATAGGGATGTTAAGGATTGAACCCAGGTCAGCTGCTCGCAAGGCAAGCACCCTCCCTACCTCTGTGCTTTTTCTCTAGTCCCTTTGACTGTTTTTCAACTGGTCCGGCAGGTGGAGGTGGTGATTGAACTGAAAATGTTCTTGCTAAATTCTGAATAATCGTACTTCATCTGATTGGCAGATATTTGTTTGCTTTTGGTTTGGGATCCACCCCTGACTGTGTCCAGGGCTTGCTCTTGTCTCTGTGCTCAGGCATCACTCCTCCTGTACTTGGAAGACAAGAGATAAATGAGGCAATCAAACCAGGGTTTGGCTACATGCAAGGCAAGGCAAGTGTCTTAACCCCCTGTACTAGCTCTTCAACTCCCATTTGCAAATATTTACTTCCATTCGGAGGTTAGCCTGTCACTCAATTGACTGCATCTTTGAATGTGGAACAGTTTCAAAGTTCAATAGAATCTATTGATCTATTTTTACTTTCATTGCCCATACACTCTTCAACTTCAAGAACAGCTGCACTTTAAAATAACACCCTTTTAAAAGCATGCTTTGGGGGGGCCGGAGAGATAGCACAGCGGTAGAGTGTTTACCTTGCACATGGCAGAACAGGGATGGACCTGAGTTAGATCCTGGCATCCCATATGGTCCCCTGAGCCTGCCAGGAATGATTTCTAAGTGCAGAGCCAGGAGTAACTCCTGAGCACCACCAGGTGAGGCCCCAAAACAAAGAAACAGAAAAACCCAACAACAACAACAACCACCTAAAAACATGCTTTGAGATGGGAGAAATAGTACAGTAGGTAATGTGCTTGCCTTGCATGCAGCCAACCTGAGTTCAATCATGGCACCCCATATGGTTCCCTGAGCCTTGCTGGGAGTGATCCCTGAATCCAAACTGTGAGTGGCCTGCCACACCCCTTACCCCTTCTCAAAAACAAAAACAACTTAACATATGCTTTGAGGCTGGTTAAGTAACTCAAGAGTTAGAGCACCAATGTACATCCATGGAAACATATCTCATTTGTTTGTTCCCCTAAGAAAATTGTAAGTTTTGCAAACCCTTTGAATGTGTTTCAGGGAGAACTTCTATTTTGCACTGCTGTTTTGTTTTTGGGGGCCACAAGTGGCATTTCCTGAGGGTTACTCTTGGCAATGCTCAGAGGATCATGGGTTGCTGGTATCTCTGGGAATCAGGTTCCGACTCCAGTGTATGTAAAACCTGTGCTCCAGCCCTTTGAATGATCTACCTGAGCCCTAGGGAGAGTTCTTGCCCCCAAGCCTTGTGGTAGCACACATTCCTGTGTTTACACAGTAGATTAGAAATAGCTGGAGATAAGCACAGTGATTGCATACTCCAAGGAAAACAATTTGAGGCATGGTGGTTTCACATTCCATGTAATTACTTCTAACTCTGGGTTAAATTTTAAAATGGGGAAAGTCTGAATGTAAGGGGAATATCTGTATTTGGTAAGGTCAAATATATATATATATATATATATATATATATATATATACTGTATGTATGTAAATTATTTACTGAATCTGTTTATTAGCTTAAAACAGAGATATCATTCTTTATCATCAGTATTCTAATGATGAACAGGGGAGGCAGCTTAGCAGTTCAGCACTTGCCTTACTTGTGTCAGATCCTGGGCCCGGAGAGATAGCACAACGGCGTTTGCCTTGCAAGCAGCCGATCCAGGACCAAAGGTGGTTGGTTCGAATCCCGGTGTCCCATATGGTCCCCCGTGCCTGCCAGGAACTATTTCTGAGCAGACAGCCAGGAGTAACCCCTGAGCACCGATGGGTGTGGCCCAAAAACAAACAAACAAACAAAAAAAAACATGTGTCAGATCCTGGGTTTAACCTAAGCACTGCAAATAATGAAAGAGGAGAAAATAGAACAAACCCTTCATTCTTCTTGTTGCTATTCTAGAGCAATGCTAAGTATACGCTCTATTCGTATTCACTGTTGCCACAAGTTCATATGAAAGTATGAATTTATTTTTAATGAGGTCAATTTAAAAATATAACCCCTTTTTCTTGTTTTGTTTTTTTTTTTGTTGTTGTTTTGACATTAATCTTTTGTTAGAAATTTGTTTTTACGGCTTGTTGCAATATACAAAATTTAATAAGACAACTTAAAATGGTTAACCTCCAGCCATGAGTAGATTGCACTGTGTTTATTACTGGAAATAAATGAGAAAGGAATGTGTTCAAAGAAGCAAATAAATAGTATGGCACTTCCTTTGTACTCCACCAATCCAGTTTGATCCCTGGCCCCATCTATGGGCCCTGAGCCTCTGTTGGAATGAAAGTGGATTTTTCTACCCTGGTGGATTCTTGAGAATTGAATTGCAAAAACAAAACTCAGAAGATAAAGAGTTTATCTTACAGTCTAAGTAAATAGTGTCTGGGTCCCTCCCCCAATGTCCAGGCCTCGCCTTTACCTGTGTCTGATGTCTCTAATCTTATCTCTGGTACTGCCATGTTTCACATATGACCTTCGGGGTCCACCATATGTGGTCTACTCGCCTCCCATGTGCAATACAAGATCCTGTTCCTGCGTCTCTTTCTCTCTATCCCATGTTTACTTTCCTGGTCTGAAACTGTGTCCCTGGGTCTTTCCAAAACTGTACCCCAGGAAAGGGTTTCTGATAGCTTGTCCTGACTTTCTTTAGTCTCAAGCCTATTGCCTCATGATTAGGGAAGAGATCCCTGTGTTCTGTGTTTGTTGCTGGGCATTTGCTGGACCCCAGATGTTCCTTTCTTTCTGTTCCAGCTTTCCTAGTCTCTGGCCACAGTCCTGGAATGTGTGGGTGAGGTGCTTATGCTCAGTATCTTTTCCTGCCCGAGTGCAAGCTCTACCTGAATCTGAATTTTTACTGATTATTCTTGTCTTGCCTAAATCTAAACTTCCTTGGGTGTCTGAGCGCTGCTTGTATTCTGCCCCTATCTGAACCTATGAAGCCTACCTGGACTCAACCCAGGGTGCACGGACCCTGCCTGATCCTATAGTCTGGAGATGTGTGCAAAAAGAGTGAGAGCTGTGTGGGGCAGGGATGAAAGAGAGACAGAGAGAGACAACAAAAAATAGAGAGAGAGAGACAGAGACAAAGAGAGACAGACAGACTCTGGAGGCCTCCTTTAATCTGCTGCCACCTCCCACCCCCAGCCATCCGATTGTTTTGATCGGCTACTCTCCAATGGGTGTGATAAGTGACAGACCAAATTCACCAGTACTCCACCCTTCCACTTGTGCTGGATCACCACCAGGAGTGACCCCAGAGCACAGCCAGGTATGTGCATCGCTTCCTCCACTAAAAAGAAAGGAATGATGGGGCCAGAGTGGTGGTGCAGAGTGGTAAGGTGTCTGCTGGCCGGTGCTAGCCTAGAATGGACCGAGGTTCAATCCCCCAGCATCCCATATGGTCCCCCAAGCCAGGAGCGATTTCTGAGTGCATAGCCAGGAGTAACCCCATCCCACCCCCCCAAAAAAAATAAAAAAAGAAAGGAGTGTTAAGAATAATTGTCCAAGGGAGTCAGTCACGCTGGGGACTTCTGAGGGTGCAAATACCCAGGACTGTTACGGAAGTGGCAGTAAGAGGTGACACCTTCCATAATGGGGGGTACCATGAGATGAAGGTGGGGTTTCCTGCCAACGGCATCTGGGAGCTCCGGAGGCCAGGCTGGGTGAATGGTATGGATGACTCAGGTTCTGAAGTAGAATGGCCTGGGAGGTGGAGGTGAGGGGCAGTTTCTGGAAGCCAGGAGTAGGATACCCCCTTTCTAGTCAGTGCTATCTGAAAGGTTCAGGGCTACGTCACTGACTAATCTCAGCAGGGGAGAAACTGAGTCAGAGCACACAATCCCCCACTCCCCATGTGTGCATGATGCCCAAACAGGGGAACCCACAAGCAGGCAGCACATCTGGGTCTCCGAGTGAAACATTTCAGTCAATTGCAAAAGTGCAAAAGAGCCAATGTGGGGAGAGACGATAATGCAGCAACTCTGGACCTGCATCTCATTTGCTGACCTCAATGGGATCCCCAGCACTGCAGACAGTTCTCTGAGCACTGTTAGGAGCCACTGCTGAACCCAGAGTCAGGAATAGCCCCTAAGCACTGCCAAGTGCACCCCCCACAAAAGGAATGATTGCTATTCTATTATGTAAGGGGAAGCATTCTGCAAAGACTCAAGGCGTCTCATAAAGTCTAGTGTCCAGTTCTGTCCTTAGCTTTCACTTTCCCAAATACCATGATTCTGGCTCACAGGTAATACTGAGGATCCACAATGGACCCCACCTTCTTGTTCGTTTCCAAGTCCATGCCCAAGACTGAACTTTAAGCAAAGGAGATAGAAGAGGACCCAGCAGTGTGGGGGTGTTGTGAGGTGGTGTGCGGCCCTAGAGTGCTCTGACTTCTACTCTAAGAAGGTGTCAGGGGAGGGAGAGTCCATGGATGAGCTGACAGCTCAAAGAGACTCAGAAGACATTTCTAAACCATGCTTTTGACAACATCTGTCAAACACTGTTGGAAACTGGAATTCTGCCATTGTGTGTACGAGGAATTGTCATCCAGTTTGGAAGTATGATACTATGTCGTGGTTATAGTGGCTGAATAAAAAGGCTCTTATCCTTTACACACTAAAATACAGATGAATTGATAGGGTGTCTCAGACTCATTATAAATGATACTGGGCTTGGGGCCTGAGAGATTATATGAGGTTAAGGCACTTGCTATTTCCTATGTGAATCCTGGTACCATACTGATCCTCCCAAACACAGCCAGAAGTGAGATCTGGAATGAGGAGTGAGCCCTGACCAGAAACGACCCCCAATAAACCCCAAATGATATTGGACTGAGGTGACTGTAGGGTTGGATGAATAATGAATTTTGTAATAAATCTGGACAGCCACCACTAGGGCATTCAAACTTCTCAGTGACAGCTATTGCCAAATGTTGTTTTTTTTTTTTTTTTTTAATAATATTTGTTACCAAAAGACAGCAGCTAGACATTAGAATTACAACATTCATTGTAAAAAAAAAAAAAAAGTGAAGCAACCATAAATTTCTGACAATCCTTACAGGCCTTAAGAGAAGGGCACAGACAGAGACAGCCATGTTCCATGATCTCTTATGAGGTAGTCCTAGCCAATCGGCCAATCTACTCCTACCAATATGCTGTCCCTTTGTTTCCTCAATATTTATATTATGGAACTTCTATTTTGGCACAACTGAGGCTGGTTTCTGTCTACAATTGTGCCACATTTTCTTCTGAAATAAATGTAAAACCCTCAAACTTAAAGACAAATAGGAAATATCGAGAAGCATATTGTGGGCTACGCCCTAGTGGAAGGTTTCTTCAGGGTGGCAGGAAATGGCGGGAGCTTGAGAAGTACTGAGATAAGTCACCGGAAATGCTGCCTCAACTTGTTTGATTCCTCAGGTAGACAATCATTTCTCTCAGAGATGGGGCCCCTGCTGCACTTTAGGGGCTCTGTGCTCGGGGCAATTAATCCAGGCCACTGTCCATTGTTTCCTTAAATTTCAGATTGAGTCATTACTATCCAAGGACAGGATCTCATGACAGGGAGGGGGCGACATATATCCCACAGAAGATGAGGGGCCAGGTGGAATCCCCTCTGCTGGGCCCAAGTTGAGGAATCATTACCTCTTAGCAGGTTCAGAGATTCATGAAGTGGGAAGGGGGAAGATGAAGGGACAAGTTTAAGAACGATGTAGAGGGCCCAGAGAGATAGCACAGTGGCGTTTGCCTTGCAAGCAGCCGATCCAGGACCAAAGGTGGTTGGTTCGAATCCCGGTGTCCCATATGGTCCCCTGTGCCTGCCAGGAGCTATTTCTGAGCAGACAGCCAGGAGTAACCCCTGAGCACCGCCGGGTGTGGCCCAAAAAAACAAACAAAAAAAAAAACACAAAACAAAACAAAAAAAAAGAACGATGTAGAGAGGAAATTGTGACCAAAAATTGTTTTATTCAGTTTGGTTTTCTTTCTTTCTTTTCTTTCTTTCTTTCCTTTCTTCTTTCTTTCTTTCTTTCTCTTTCTTTCTTTCTTCTTCTTTCTTTCTTTCTTTCTTCTCTTTCTTCTTTCTTCTTCTTTCTTTCTTCTTCCTTTCTTTCTTTCTTTCTTTCTCTCTTTCTTTTTTTCTTCTTCCTTCCTTCCTTTCTTTCTTCTTCCTTCCATCCTTTCTTCCTTCTTCCTTCCTTCCTTCTTCTTCCTTCTTTCTTCATTCTTTCCTTCTTTCTTCTTCTTTCTTTCTTTCTTCTTTCTTTCTTTTTCTTTCTTTCTTTCTTTCTTTCTTCTTTCTTCTTTCTTTCTTTCTTTCTTTCTTCTTTCTTTCTCTTCTTTCTTTCTTTCCTTTCCTTTCTTTCTTCTTTCTTTCTTTCTTTCTTTCTTTCTTTCTTTCTTTCTTTCTTTCTTTCTTTCTTTCTTTCTTCTTTCTTTCTTTCTTTCTTTCTTTCTTCTTTCTTTCTTCTTCTTTCTTTCTTCTTTCTTTCTCTTCTTTCTTTCCTTCCTTCCTTCCTTCCTTTCCTTTCTTTTCTTTTTTTCTTTCTTTCTTTCTTTCTTTCTTTCTTTCTTTTCTTTCTTCTTTCTTTCTTCTTCTTTCTTTCTTTCTTTCTTTCTTTCTTTCTTTCTTTCTTTCTTTCTTTCTTTCTTTCTTTCTTTCTTTCTTTCCTTCCTTCCTTCCTTTCTTTCTTTTTTTCTTTCTTTCTTTCTTTCATGGGGATCATGCCTATCGATTTCAGGGGTTACTTTTGGCGCTAAGCTTAGGAATCACTCCTAGCAGTGCTCGGGGGACCATATAGGACACCCAGGGATCTAACTCAGGTCTGCCATGTGCAAGACAAGTGCCCTCTCTACTGTATTCTCGTTCTGAACCTTATCCACTATTCATTTTCCATTGCTTGTTTTTAGCTGGAAAATTACCAACTGCCTTCTCTAAGCATCTAGGTAGTTTGCAAGCCTGCCTGTGATTCTCAACCAACTGGGCCACTATTTCAGAGCTGTTCAGGCCCTGTGGTGTTGGGGATACCCAGGTCACTTTGGTGGTACTAGATGAGCTCCTTCAAGGTCTGAACTCACAACATCCAGGGGACCATGTGGTGCTGAGAATTGGCCATATGCATTTGCCTTAACTTTGGTACTCTCCCTCAGAGAAGTGTCTTGTTAGAAATGTTTGTAACTTCATGTTTTGATTGTGTAGTTAAATCTCTTGGGGGAGATTAATATGATTCACATGCAAATAGAGATAAAACAGAGGATTGGGCTCGAATGATAGCACAGTGGTAAGATGTTTGCCTTTCACATGGCAGATCAGGACGAACCTTGGTTTGATCTCCAGCATTCCCTATGGTCCCCCGAGCCAGGAGTGATTTCTGAGTGCATAGCCAGGAATAACCCCTGAGTGTCACAGGATGTGGCCCAAAAAGCAAAAACAAAGCCAAAAACAGAGGATCCCATGCACCCTTCCCTCCATTTTCCATACTGGTCACATCAGGCAAGACCATGGCAAAATATTACACCTTGGACATAGGCACATGGGTGATAACACAACATCCCATAGAACAGGGACTGCTCAAGTGCTCCTTTCACAGGCCCTTCGCCCTCTACCCATCTTGGCTAGACACTGCTGCTGCAGTCACTTATCTGTCCTTTCTAGAATTTTGCCTTCTCCAGAATGCTATATGAGTGAGATTAAATTGTGTGTGTGTGTGTGTGTGTGTGTGTGAGAGAGAGAGAGAGAGAGAGAGAGAGAGAGAGAGAGAGAGAGAGAGAGAGAGAGAGAGTGTGATTTGTGTTTGGGTCAGAATCAGTGGTGCTCAGAGGATCATATGGAATGCTGGGGATCAAAATAATCGGCCATATGCAAGGTAAAAGAGATACCTGTTGTGCGGGCATATATCATATATCATAATATAGTTATGATATATGATATTTAATATAATCATATTATAATTATGTTATATATCATGTGTAATATATAATATTGGTTTTGGGATCATACCCAGTGGCCCTCAGGGATTACTCCTGACTCTATGCTCAGAAATCACTCTTGGCAGGCTCAGGGGACCATATGGGATGCTGGGAATCAAATCTGAGTTTGGTCACATGCAAGGTATCCACCCTCCTCACTATACAATTGCTCCAGCCCTATTTATATACTGAATGAACTCATTATTTATAATGATATTTTATGTAAAAATCTTGTTACTGGGCTCAGCTGTACAGCATGAGCCTTGTATGCCTAAGACTCTGGCTTGCTCCCTAGTTGCAAAAAGAGAAAAAAAATCAAACAGAAAAAATACCCCCAATCCCCAATTGTTACTTATTTCTCAGTAATCCAAAGATCTGTAAAGACACAAGCTCAAGGGCTCCCTTGAATTTATTTATCTGCCTGGTAAGGTGGAAGTGGGTGGAAGTGGAGCGTGATGGATTATATCTCAATTTCTGAAGTCATATAATTTAAAATAAAACTCCATATTGTGGAATCACACCCCTCCCCCATGTATTTCTACCCAAAGTAAAAAGGGTCTGAAGCAGGCAGGGTAGCTGCGAAGTATTAATAAACCAAGCCAGTAAGGAGAGAACCAAGGAGTTAGACAGCACCTCGTGGTGTCTTTGTGCACCCCTAGCAGAACTGACATTTTTCTTTATTAAACTAATACCTGTTTACCAGGAGGGTGAAGGTTGAGTAATCCAGGTGGGCTTTTACATATCAAATGAGAGATTTAAGGGAAAGAGGAAGAAGGGAGAACACCTTTGTTAGGGATCAATAGCTGGGTGTCATCTTACAATATATATTTTTTGTTTTGTTTTGTTTGGTTGCTTGGGTTAGGGTGTTGAGTGGGGGGGGACAGCGAGGCACTTTCACTATCACTGCTAGAAAACTACTCAATAAAGAAAGGTGCAGAAGGACAGACACTCCTCACAGATCCCTGTCTGCAGCTGCTAGCTCCATACAACCTTCTGCGTCCAGACAGGACCCCTGGAAGCCTTACCCTGGGGCCCCCCATTGGAATGGCCTAGCTCCAGCTCTGGTAGCTAGATGTCTCCCCAATCAGATGCATATCTTGGTCTGGGGCCTGCAGGCTGAATGTGACCTCCGAAGACCCTTCATTTACCTCCCAAAGTCCTAGGGGCTAGTGGTGATGGTGGTGGGTTTGGAATGTCCCTGGGACCAAGTTTGCAGCCTGGGAGATGAATCCAGGGCCCCACCACCGCAGCCACCAGCCACTGCGGTTGCAATACTACCACTGGCAGCCTCTTTTCCCTCTGTGGGGCCTCAGAGGTCACCCTACCCCTTCCTTGCTCCCTTCCCTGCTCAGCAAGCAGATGTAAGTTGGGGTGCTAGAGAGTAGGTGCTCGGGGAGCAGAAGCATCAAAGGATGCTGCATCCTCTTCTGCATCAGGATCTCCTGCATCCCTTCCCGAGGGCGGGGCTGGGCGGGTGCTCATGCTTGCCCTTTGGCTCACTTCCCCTTGGCTTCAAGAAGACCAGGGTAGCTGCCCTTTTGCACTGGGTGATCTTTGGGCCATGTAAACTGGGTTCCTCCTGCAAAACCAGGACCTCACACCTAGGTTAAAATGCAGAGGCCAAGAGCACCTGGGACCCCCTCCAAGGCCCAACTTGGGGGACCCCCTTTTAGGAAGCACAGGGAGGAGGAGGAGCATTCCTACATTAATTGATTCATTTCCTGGGTGCCTGTCTGCCCCTTAAGCATGGGGATACTGGATCCATTCCACCCCCTTTAAGCCTCCAACCCATTCCACCCCAAGAGCTCACTCTTGATGTGGGGGCGCTTGGGGGGCACCCTAGGGCTGAAGGTTCAACCAAAAAAAGCTGCTAGAAAGAGAGTTGAATTGAAAGCTGGGCTGGGCCTTCCTTCCTTCCTTCCTGTCACCCCACCCCATCCTTAATATTTAATACACTTCCTTCCTTCTTTCCATTCTTCCCTGCTTTTCTCCTTCCTTCCATCTATTCTTTCTTCCTTTTCTCCTTTCTTTCTTCCATTCTTCTTTCTTCCATTCTTCTTCCTTCTATCCTTCCTTCCTTCCTTCCTTCCTTCCTTTCTTCCTTCCTTCCTTCCTTCCTTCCTTTCTTTCTTTCTTTCTTTCTTTCTTTCTTTCTTTCTTTCTTTCTTTCTTTCTTTCTTTCTTTCTTTCTTTCTTTCTTTCTTTCTTTCTTCCTTTTTTCTTTCTCTTCTTTTTCTCCTCCCTCCCTCCCTCCCTTCCTTCCTGTCACCCCTATCCTTAATATTTAATACACTTCCTTCCATTCTTCCTTCTTTCCATTCTTCCCTCCTTTTCTCCTTCCTTCCATTCTTTTTCTTCTTCCTTCCATCTATTCTTTCTTCCTTTTTCTCCTTTCTTTCTTCCATTCTTCTTCCTTCTATTCTTCCTTCCTTCCTTCCTTCCTTCCTTCCGTCCTTCCTTCCTTCCTTCCTTCCTTCCTTCCTTCCTTCCTTCCTTCCTTCCTTCCTTCCTTCCTTCCTTCCTCCCTTCCTTCCTTCCTCCCTCCCTCCCTCCCTCCCTCCCTCCCTCCCTCCCTCCCTCCCTCCCTCCCTCTCCTTAAAAAAAAGAAAAATAAAAGCGAGCGAGCCTCCTCCAAAAAACCAACGCAGGGAGTGGAGCCCAGGTGGGGAAAAAGCCCTACCTTGGGGGCGTGCACGCGCCTAGCTCTCAGGAGCGCGCACGTACGACTCTCGGGAGCGCGCGCGCACACCTCGCCCCCTCCCACCGGGGGGTCGCGGCGGCGTGCGAGCGCCCGGGGTCTCGAAAGCACGACCCTCGCCCCGCCCCCTCGCCTATAACCACGCCCACAGCTCCCTTAGCGCTCCCATGGACACGCGCCTTGCTCGTGACCACGCCCCTAGCCACGCCCCTTCCCGCCCGGGCTCGCGAGAACCACCTGCCGCCGGGAGCGCGCGCGCGGGCACGAGGAGACGCGGGAGCGCGCGCGGGCTTCCTAGGCGCCAGGTCGCTGGAGGTGAAGGATGGGCAGGACGCTGGGCCCTCGGCGGGCGCTGCTGTTTCTGGCGCTGCTGGCGCTGCTGGCACCGGGCCCCGTGGCCCCAGCGGCCAAGCTCAACATCCCCAAGGTGCTGCTGCCCTTCACGCGGGCCACACGCGTCAACTTCACCCTGGAGGCCTCGGATGGCTGCTATCGCTGGTGAGGGGTGCAGGGCCTCTGAGTTTGGGGGGGCCAGGGGGCATCTGGGGCACCCCTGGAGGGGCTCAGGGGATGCCCCAGGAGCACAGGCCCTTTGCAAAAGGGGTCTGCAGCATTGCAGGCCTCTGGGAAGCATTGCACTGGGCTTCCCCTTGAGTTGGGGTGCAAGTGGCTTGCTTTTTTGGGGGGTATCTGGGGCTGTGCTGGAGGGCTTGGGGGACAATTGAGGTGACCCCCCAACTCCAGCAACTGTCCTGTCCTGTCTCCTTAAGTGGTCCTTTTTTCCTGCCTCTTTGGTAGTTTTTTGTTTGTTTGTTTATTTTTGTTTTTGTTTGTTTGTGTTTTTTTGGGGGGGGTCACACCAGGCAGTGCTCAGGGGTTACTCCTGGCTCTGCGCTCAGAAATTGTTCCTGGCAGGCTCCTTGGGGGACCGTATGGGATGTTGGGATTTGAACCACCATCCTTCTGTATGCAAGGCAAACACCCTACCTCCATGCTATCTCTCCAGTCCCATGTTTGTTTGATTATTGGGGGTCACACCAAGCAGTGCTCAGGGGTTACATCTGACTCTGCACTCAGAAATCACTTCTGGCAGGCTCCTCAGGGGCCCCTATTGGATGCCAGGATTCGAACCACCATCTGTCCTGGGTTTGCTACATGCTAGACAAATGCCCTTCCGCCATGCTATTTCTCCAGGCCCTTATTCCCGCTTCTTTGGGAAGGGCTCTACTGGTTCAGGCCCAGGGGGACCTTGCCCACCCAACTGACACCTCCGGGTTGGCCTTGGGAAGGGACTAGTCTGGCTTCTGAGGGGTGGTGTGGGCAATGCCAAGTGGGCAAGGCTTGTGTGGGGAGACCAAGCAAGCAAGCAAGCAAGCAGGGTCAAGTCATTTCAGGCAGGAACTTTTGGCCTTGGATGAAAGGGCCTGCAAGCCTTGGGGGGATGCATTTTGCAAAGAAGAAAGGAGTTGTCAGGGAAGGGCTGAGTGGGGCCCAGAGTAGGGGAGGTTCAAACCAGACAGGTATTTTTGTTTTGTTTTGTTTTGGGGTCACACCCAGCGGATCTCAGGGGTCACTCCTGGTTCTGTGCTCAGAAATCACTCCTGGCAGGCACAGGGGACCCTATGGGGTGCTGGGGATTCGAACCACCATCCATCCTACATAGGCTGCATGCAAGGCAAACACTCTACCGCTGTGCTATCTCTCTGGCCCCAGACAGGCATTTTTTAAGACAGATCTGTTCCTGATTGTTCTCTCTCTCTCTCTCTCTCCCTCTCTCTCTCCCTCTCTCTCCCTCTCTCTCTCCCTCTCTCTCTCTCTCTCTCTCTCTCCCTCTCTCTCCCTCTCTCTCTCTCCTTTTCTTTTCTTTTCTTTTCTTTTCTTTTCTTTTCTTTTCTTTTCTTTTCTTTTCTTTTCTTTTCTTTTCTTTTCTTTTCTTTCATTACCTGGCAATGCTTACAGCTTCTTTAGAGCTCTGCATTCAGGAATTATTCCTGGGGGACTAAAGAGAACCATATAGAATGTGAAGGATTGAACCCCAGTTAGTCGTGTGCAAGGCAAATGCCTTCCTTACCTGCTGTGTTAGCTATCTCTTCAGCCTTTGGAGTGGTTTTCATTTGGGTGGATGGATGGGGGCATGTAGACACACTCAATAGGGTCCAGAAATCACTCCTGGTGGTGTTCAGGAGACCATATTGGAGGGGGGTGTCTTCTGATTGAACTCAGCTGCACGCAAGGCAGGCATCCTACCTGCTGTACTGTCCACTTCGTTTCAACCAGGTCTGTAGAAGGGATTACAGACCAATGGTCACATCTTGGTTGTCACTTCCAGTTCATGGTAGACAAATGCTGGTTCTCAGGTGTTAAAAAAAGGTGGACATCACCGGGTGTGGCCCCAAAAACCAAAAAAAAAAAAAAAAAGGTGGAGGGAGTCAGGCTGCCCCAAAGCTTTGATTCCACTTTCCTCCCAGCTCCTCCCACCTCCAGCTCTGATTTTAGGAGAGATGAAAAGCAATTTGTAGGTACCACTCCCTCTGCTCCAGACTTCTTTGCTCCTCCCTTTCTTACCTGTTTCACTGGGTTTGTGATGAGGCTTAATTTGGTGTTAAGGTTACTGTCAGATCCCAGGACAGAGAACCCAGCTGAATGCCTGTCAGAGAGAGTCCGCAGGATGTCTATCGTGGTTCCTTGCAGGATCTTTTCCCTTTTTTTTTTTTTTTTGGTTTTTGGGTCACACCCGGCAGTGCTCAGGGGTTACTCCTGGCTGTCTGCTCAGAAATAGCTCCTGGCAGGCACGGGGGATCATGTGGGACACCGGGATTCGAACCAATCACCTTTGGTCCTGGATCGGCTGCTAGCAAGGCAAACGCCGCTGTGCTATCTTTCCAGGCCCTTTTCTTTCTTTCTTTTTTCTTTTTTTTTTGAAAGCAGGATTTTTTCCATGTAGTTTTGCAAACTGCCTCCAGCCCTTTCTTCCTGGTGGGTTTTGAAATCTCTGTGCCCTGAGGTTCTCCTTTCTGGCTATTGATTCAGAAGCTGATCTTGTTTTTTTTTGTTTTTGTTTTTTGTTTTTAGAGGGGGCACACTCAGAAGAACTCAGGGGTTACTATTGTTTCTGTGCTCAGAAATTACTCCTGGCAGGCTTGGAGGACCATATGAGATGCCAGGGATTGAACCCAGGTCCGTTTTGAGTCTGCTGTGTGCAAAGCAAACACTCTATTACTATGCTGTCACTCCATCCCCTGATCTTTTATTTTATTTTATTTTATTTTATTTTATTTTATTTTATTTTATTTTATTTTATATTTTTTACTTAAGAATCACTCCTGGCAGTGCTCAGGGGACCATATAAAATGTCAAGGAAATGCCCTACTTACTGTACTTTGGCCCCTAAAGTTGTTCTTTTTTTAAATAAAATCTTTATTTAAGCACTATGATTACAAGCATGATTGTAGTTGGGTTTCAGTCATAAACAGAACACCCCTTCACCTAATCTTGGTTTTTAAGTTTTCTTGGGCCCTGTGCGTGGTGGGACTTCGCTGGAAGTACCTGCACATTTTCTGGCTCTTGAAAATATGGGTGATTAAAAAGGAAGCCCTCAATTTAAAACAGCAGGCTTCCTTTGCTGGATTTACTTGCTGTTTCCTCTGTGATTCTAAGTATACACACACACACACACACACACACACACACACACACACACACACACACACACACACACACACACACGTTTCCTCTGTGATTCTAAGGACACACACACACATCTTTTTTATTTTTCACCCCATTCCTTAATTGCATTTTCCTTTCTGAGAGGAACTGATGGATTCAGGATTTTTGGGTTTCATTTTGATTTCGTTTGGGGGCCATACTAGCTGGTGCTCAGGGATTATTCCTGGCTTTGCAGGTAGCAATCTCTCCCAGAGGTGCTCAGAGGACCATATGAGAATCTAGGACTTGAACCCGAGTTGGCTGCAAGTGTCTTACCTGTTGTATTCTCTCTCTGATCCTGGACTTGAGCTTTTTAATGTTTGAGCTTTTATTATTATTAATTTTTTTTTTTTTTTTAGTTTTTGGGTCACACCCGGCGGTGCTCAGGGGTTACTCCTGGCTGTCTGCTCAGAAATAGCTCCTGGCAGGCTTGGGGGACCATATGGGACACCGGGATTCGAACCAACCACCTTTGGTCCTGGATCAGCTGCTTGCAAGGCAAACACCGCTGTGCTATCTCTCCGGGCCCTATTAATTATTTTTATTACTTTTATTATTTCCAGTGAGTTTGGGTGATCTATGGGTGCTGGGGATCAGACCTGGGTTGCCCACATTCCAGGCAAGTGCCCTGCCTTTTGTACCATCTCTAGCTGCTCTCTAGCTTCTTAAGTGGAAGGAGAAAGAAACTGATCCTCAGTGGAGACCTGGCAGGAGGGCTGCGAGCCTTGAAAACTGGCAGTGCAGTGGGTTTGTGGTTTCTGCTACCACTTCTGGAAGACTTCTGGAGTGTCTTCTCAGGCTGTGATTCATTCCAACTTCCTGTGACCCTTCCAGTCAGTAGGGCATGAGGAATGGGTGTTTTATTGCCAGCAGCTGCTTCTATGTTAGCTCTCTATGGCTTTAAGTTTGAAGGTTCCACTGAAGCTTTAAACTGGGAAAGCAGAGAAGGCACAGATCTGGAATTCACCCAGCCTGGAGCTTCATGTTCACTCCAGCCCAGGAGTTCATTGTAAAGTTTCTAAAACTCTCCTGAGACTCAAGGACTGTTTTTTTTTCACCCTTTGATATTGTGGCCAAGTTCCATATTTATTGAGATTGTGTCATTCCTTCCTGAGCCCAGGAGACTTTACATTGACTTTTCCTGTTTCTTTATAGCCTTCCTCCCCCTCTCCAGCAATGCTGGGGAACTGAAGGACCATGCTTGGCATTTAGTAGAATATCACATAGAACTGCTCAGCTCCTAGGGTGCTGGGGCCACTAGGTTCACTCCCAATAGTATTTGACAGGCCCTGAGAATAGAATTGGGGAATCAAACTTAGGAATGGAACTCGGGATCTCAAGCATGTAAGGCAACCAAGCCCTCTAGCCCTCTAGTCCATATCCAGGTCCACTTTTCTTGTTTGTGGATTAAAATAATTTATTGAGGTGAGGAAAGCGGTTCAGTGATAGGACATATGCTTTGCATGCATGAGACCTGGTTTGATCCCTTTTATTTTTTGTTTTGTTTTTTTGGGCCATACCTGGTGATGCTCAGGAGTTACTCCTGGCTCTGCGCTCAGAAATCGCTCCTGGCTTGGGGGACCATATGGAACGCCAGGGATCAAACCGAGGTTCATCCTGGATCAGCTGCGTGCAAGGCAAATGCCTTATTGCTGCACTATCTCTCCAGCCCCGTGAGACTGGTTTGATTGTTGATGTCCTCAGTAAAACATATTTGTTGTTTGTTGTTGTTGTGGGAATCAGCATCTCTGCCTGCTGTAGGAGGGGGCTTTGAAGTACTAGGAATCTAACCCAGGCCCTCTCACAAGTAAGACATGTGATTTACCACTTGAACTTTATCGCTGGTCTCTGTCCCATGATTTTTTATATTAGGAGTAGGGGTGCCTCCCAAGTAATTCTTATTCCAAGCGGTCTAATTCCAAGGTGTCTCTTCCTGGCAATACTTGGCTGGCTGGTGGCCCTTTAATGCTTGGGCCCAAGGATTTTAGGCTATTCCAGTCCTGCAGTGCCCAGGGCCACCAGAACCATACCCAGTGATGCTCTGGGACTTTTGGACACCCCAGCCCTGAGCAATGCTTGGGTGATGAGGCAAGGCTAGTGATGGACAGGAGGCATGAATGCCCACACTGCAGTTTCTTGATTTTATAAGTAGCAATGTGTAGAGCAAGTCCTGAGGGACTAGGGAAACTCGGGTCTGGAAGTAAATGCTGACACAGAAAATAATCCACACAAGATTAAGGTTCCTTTTGTTGGTCATTTTCTAGTTCTAAAAGCTGTGTCATTAAGCTTTTTATATAGGCCCCTTCTTCCTTTTTGATGTGAGATTACAAGGTTATAAATTTTCCTCCTAGTACTGCTTTTGTTGTGTCCCATAAATTTGTGTTTTTATTGTCATTTGTTTCCAGGAATGTTTTGATTTCCTTTTTGCTTTCATCTCTGACCCACTGATTGTTCATCGTGAACTGTTTAGTTTCCAGGTGTTAAAGTTTTTCTTCTGTGTTTCTTTGTAGTTCACATCTAATTTCAGTGCTTTGTGGTCTGTGAAGGTAATTTGTACCATTTCTATCCTGTTGACTCTATGGAGATACATTTTATGGGCCAGCATGTGGTCTATCCTGGAGAATGACCCATGTGCATTGGAGAAGAATGTGTATCCAGTTTTCTGGGGATGGAGTGAGTGCCCTATATATATCTATTAGTCTACTTTCTTCCATTTCTCTTTTCAGAGCTAATATATTCTTGTTGGGTTTCAATCTGGTTGACCTATCAAGGGGTGTCAGGGCATTGTTGAGATCTCCCACTTTTATTGTACTGGTTTTGATATCTTCTCTCAGGTTTGTCAAGAGTTGTATTAAATATTTTGCAGGTCCATCATTGGGTGCATATATGTTTAGGAGTGTGATTTCTTCTTGTTGTACATTTCCTTTGATTAGTATAAAATGACCATCTTTGTCTCTTATAACTTTTCTGAGTCTAAAGTTTGTTTCATTTGATACTAATATGGCCACTCCGGCTTTTTTAAGAGTGTTGTTTGCTTGGATGATTTTCCTCCAGCCTTTGATTTTGAGTCTATGCTTGTTTTGATTATTCAGATGTGTTTCTTGTAGACAGCAAAATGTTGGATTCAGCTTTCTGATCCATTTTGTATTCTTTGTCTCTTAACAGGTGCATTTAGCCAATTGACGTTGAAAGAGATAATTGTCATGGGATTTAATGCCATCTTTGTGTAGAAGTTTGGTATATATGTTGGTCTTTCTTTCCTTAAAGTAGACCTTTCAGCTTTTCTTTCAGGGCTGGTTTTGAGTCTGTAAAGTTTCTGAGCTGTTGTTTATCTGTGAAGCCATGTATACTTCCTTCAAATCTGAAAGTGAGTCTGGCTGGGTGTAGTACACATAAGATTAACGAGATGAAACAGGTTCAGAAATATCCACCACAAGCTCTCTGCAAGCAGGCAGATACCGACCGGCAGGCAGACAGGAACTGAAACCACAAGCAGTTTCTCTGACTTGAGGTCTTTATTGGGGAGAGGGACCACCCCCATGGGTGTAAAACAGGTAGGGGACCAATCCAGAGGTACTTCCAGTCCATGAGGGACAAGCACGTGCATGGAAAAATTATCCTGAACAAGGAAAAAACCAGTTACTCCAACAGCAATGGAGAGTCCTAGGGCCAGATAAACCCTAAATCTAGTGGGATGTAGAGGGCCCAGGTGTTGCAGGGTTGGGGGTGCTGGTTGGGGAAATGGCCCTGGAGGAGTCTAAGTTGACGTCTGAAGAAGTGAATTCTGTCCCTCTGCATCGGAGAGCCACAGCCTCTGGCTAACCCACCTACTCTGATTGGCTCCTTCTAGCTAGTGATGCCCATAATTACTTTGTGACTCTGTGTTATCGAAATGGCTTCTGGGGGCTGGAGATAGTACAGGGGGTTGGGCTTGCTTTGTAGGGTTTGATGTGGACATCTGTTAGGACATCTGCTATTGGTCCTTGTGTTTGAGGCAGGAGTAAAATTGAAAGGAGGGAGGGAGGGAGGGAGGGAGGGAGGGAGGAAGGAAGGAAGGAAGGAAGGAAGGAAGGAAGGAAGGAAGGAAGGAAGGAAGGAAGGAAGGAAGGAAGGAAGGAAGGAAGGAAGGAAGGAAGGAGAGAAAAGAGAAAGAAAGAGAAAGGAAGGGAGGAAAGGAGAGAAGGAGGGAGGAGGAAGGAGGGGGAGGGAAGGAACACAAAGAAGAGAGCTTTGAAAAGTGCATATTTTTAGCTCCTTTGAAGGCCTCTTTCATATGCAAAATAACATTACGCAGATACCGTATTTTTTTGTACCATAAGACGCACACACACACCCCTAAAGATGAGGGGAAATGTCTGTGCGTCTTATGGAGCGAATGCCGCCTGGAACTGAAGCCCGAGTGCAGAGGAGGAGAGCACATTCTAACCACTTGACATCTGCATTGTGACGCGCCCTTTATTGCGCAGACATTCCTCATAGTAGGAGCAATCAGGTTAATGCATTTTCACTGTCACAGCTTTCGTTTAAGACTATTTGATGATTGCTGCTTTTATTTTTTTACATTAACGAAAAAGTATTTAAAACTTATTTTTTGGGGCCCGGAGAGATAGCACAGCAGTGTTTGCCTGGCAAGCAGCCAATCCAGGACCAAAGGTGGTTGGTTTGAATCCCGGTGTCCCATATGGTCCCCCGTGCCTGCCAGGAGCTATTTCTGAGTAGACAGCCAGGAGTAACCCCTGAGCACCGCCGGGTGTGGCCCAAAAACAAAACAAAAAAAAATTATTTTTTGGGGCCAGAGCCATAGCACAGCAGTAGGGCATTCGCCTTGCACGCAGCTGACCCAGGATGGACCAGGGTTCAATCCCCAGCATCCCATATGGTCCCAGAGCCAGGAATGATTTCTGAGCCCATAGCCAGGAGTCACTCCTGAGTGTCACCGAGTGTGGCCCAAAAACAAAATTTTTTTAATTATTTTCTGATAAAGAAAAGAGGTAAAAAAAAAAAATAAAAGAGGTAAATGTGTTTAACCAGATGTGGACTGGTATATTGTAAATATACTTCAATCTCTCAGGCTCGTTGTTCCCAGCTAACATCTCACATTGCATTTATTCAGTATTTTAGTACAGCATTTGCTTTAGAATATTGTTTTGTTTTTTTTTTTTAGAAAAAAATTTTTTAAATTTATTTGTATTTCTTTTTCA
This sequence comes from Suncus etruscus, assembly GCF_024139225.1. NCBI lineage: Eukaryota > Metazoa > Chordata > Mammalia > Eulipotyphla > Soricidae > Suncus > Suncus etruscus. The sequence goes on along the minus strand of NC_064867.1, from coordinate 30,507,109 downwards.
TTTTTCTTTTTTTTTTTTTCCTTAGTTTTTCTCATCTAAAAACTATGTGCGTCTTATGGTCAGGTGCGTCTTATTGAGTGAAAAATATGGTAATTGCCAAGAGAGAGAAAAGAGAAACTGCTACGTTCCTGCTTCCTGAAAGTACAGCTCTTTCCCATCCTGCCCCAAACCTGGACTCCTTCGAGTCACCTGGGAACTGCTTCTCTTTCATACCTTCATGCTTGTCTGTGTAGACCCAAGCTTGGGTTGCATCAGATCGGTTGCCCACTGGGGCTTCCCTCCCCTGAAGAGGCTGGGTCTTAGGTGGTTTCCGCAGAAGACTGGCCTGGTGCGAGGACCTGGTGGCCTGGGGTAGGTGGAGCAGGATTTACCTAGGAAATGGAGTTAAGCATCTCAGGCTGGGCACCTTGTGGCCATGGCACTGGTTTTGCACCCCCAGACAGGGAGATCCAGACTATGAGCTTGTCTCTGTGTCAGCTAGCCAGTGAGGGAAGAGAATTGTGAGCCCTCCCATAACCCAAGGCGATGCAGGCCTTGTTGCAAAGGTGGGAGGTGTAACTTGTGAGCCAGTGTGTGTAGGAGTGCAGACCTGCCTCGTGGAGTGTCTCTGAGCCTGCTTCTATGATCAGTTCCTGTCCTAGCCATGTTATACCTTACAGTTTCCTGTGATGTCTACTGTGCCTGGGCTGGTGGCACTCAGGGAAGCACTGCCTGTGTATCTCAGGGTGGTCTATGTTTCCCTCTAGGACAGTGATCCTCAAACTTTTTGTTTTGTTTTGTGTTTTTTTTTTTTGTTTTTGGGTCACACCCATTTGATGCTCAGGGGTTACTCCTGGCTAAGCGCTCAGAAATAGCCCCTGGCTTGGGGGGACCATATGGGATGCTGTGGGATCGAACCGAGGTCCTTCCTTGGCTAGCACTTGCAAGGCAGACACCTTACCTCTAGCGCCACCTTCCCGGTTCCGATCCTCAAACTTTTTAAACAGGGCGCCAGTTCACTGTCCCTCAGACCATTGGAAGGCTGGACTATAGTGAAAACAAAAACTATGAACCAATTCCTATGCATACTGCATCAATCTTACTTTGAAGTGAAAAAACAAAACGGGAACAACTACAATATGTGGCCCGCAGACCGTAGTTTGAGGACCACTGCATAAGAGGTCTGGGGGTGCCAGGCTTTTCTCTTAGGCCTCACTTGGATTAGACAAAGGTGGGGATTTAGGTCCTTAACTGAGGCATGACCACATGCCTCAGGGGGCTGTGTGTGAGGCCCAAGAGACAGAACTAAGGGCAGGGCACTTGTTTGCTTATGACTGATTCTGACTTGAGCCTCCTGTGGCATCTCATTGGGTCCCTACCAGCACTACTAGCAGTGACCCCTAAGCACAAAGCCCTGAAAGAGTCCAGAGCATCACTGGGTATGGCGCCACAGTCAGGAAAAATAAAATGAATATCAAATAAGCCAAACAGATGCTCAGAGGAGCCAGTTTCAACCTCTTTCAACTGAACTGGGTGTGACAAGGGGGTGATCAGCAGATTTAAGGCAACCCTGGCTGCTGGCAGGAACCCACAGGAAGGGGTGCAGGGCCTGGTGAAGGGGAGCCCAATGGCCTGTGGTTAGGAGACCAGAAGGCAGTACAGGGTCAGGCGTGGGGCAGGATGTGCCTGCCACAAGTACTTGGGGTTTTGTTCACCCATGGATGGGGACCCCAAAGCCGCCCTCACCTTATTCAGGACCCCCAGAGCCCCTCAGGAGCAGACAGAGGCTTGAGGGTACAGCCAAGCTGATCTGAGCTGGGTGTGGTTCCTTCCTGCACCCTTCCAGGTCCCTCCTTTGTCCCCACCTGCTTCTCCCCCCAGACTCCGCCTCTTTTGGGGGGGAACTAGGCACTGGAAGAGTTGAGGGCCTGCCTCTCCCCCACACCCCACCTTTGCACAATTCTCAGTTCCCTATTTCCACTCTCACTTTCATTCCTTCCCTCCCCACTTGCTAATGTGTCATGAAACTCCTTCTACCCCAGCAATGCCTCTTGGAGACACATGCTGTGTGTCACTGAGCCTCTGGGGCCAGTGACACTGTACCCCTGCAGAATCCAGGCCTTCAGACAAGTTCAGGCGGAAGCTCTGTTCAGCACCTAATGCTCCATCTTTTCTCTTACAAGAAGGGTATTAAGGGACCAGACTTTGCCTTGCACACAGCTGACCCAGGTTTGAATCCCTGTACCCCCTTTGGTATCCCTGAGCTCAGCCAGGAGTAATTCCTGAGTGCAGAGCCAGAGTAACTCCTGAATATCACCAGGTGTGGACCCAAAAACAAAAATAAAAAAATAAGCAAAGAAAGATGTCAAGAACGGGCCTCAAAATTTGCCACCTCTGGGCCAGAGAGATAGCACAGCACAGTGGTTGGTGATTCGAACCCTGGCATCCTATATGGTTCCCTGCACATGCCAGGAGCGATTTCTGATCACAGAGCCAGGAGTAACCCCTGAACATCGCCAGGTGTGGCCCAAAAACCAATCAATGAATAACAATAATAGAAGAACCCCACAAAGTGTGGATTCAGGAACTCTACAGACCCCAATCTCCCCAGAAACCTACCACATGGCATTGACGCCTGCTTGTCTTCCAATACCTCTGCAGCAGATGTTAGCAACTTGATAGTTCTTCCAATGCTTGAATCTGCTTAAAAGAAAAACAGCTGGGTACGAGGTGGCCTGAAAGGGACCTAGCTCGGTGTGTCGAGGGTGGGCTGGCTGAGAGAGGTGGCCAGCATTTGCCCCACTGGCTCCCCACCAGTGTACACTTCCGGAGTCTGGAATGTGTCAGGGTTTGTGTGACAGGGATACGGAACTGCTCTCCCTTTAGCTTTGTAGAAACAAGTGTCTACATCAGAGAATGAGCCAGCCATCTATCTCATGGCCACCTCAAAGAAAAGCAGAGTTCAAATTCTACCAGCACCCCCACTTCTGAGTAGGCCCAAGAAAAAGAGCGGTGGTCAACCCCCCCCCCCCTCCAGGCCTCTTTGGGAAGATTGGAGACTGCTGTGGCTCATTCCAGCCAGCATCTCAGAACCTCTGGAGCTGGTCGGGCCTCTGCCTATCCGGTCTCTTTCTGAGGACAGCTCCTGAGGACAGGGAGCTCTTGGGCCTTGTTCTGAACTGTGCTTTCAGCTTGGGGTTGGGGCATTGATGATTCTGGATCCGATGTTCTTAAAACCATACGGTTTGGGACCGGGTAGGTGGCGCTGGAGGTAAGGTGTCTGCCTTGCAAGCGCTAGCCAAGGAAGGACCGCGGTTCGATCCCCCGGCGTCCCATATGGTCCCCCCAAGCCAGGGGCGATTTCTGAGCACGTAGCCAGGAGTAACCCCTGAGCGTCAAACGGGTGTGGCCCAAAAAAAAACAAAACAAAAAAAAACATACGGTTCCCAGCATTGAATCAGGTTGCACACATGCAAGGCAAAAGGGAAAGGAAATATTTCTAATGTCAAAGCATCTGGTTCTGTGCCTTCCCATTAGGGAAGGCAACTGTTGAGCTGGTTTTGGTTGGTTTGTTTTGAGGCCTCACCTGGTGATGTTCAGTGCTGGCATCTGAATGAATCCTTGAAGGATTTGGTCCAAGGTGTCAGTTGTGCTGACTCCAAGGACAGTGACAAGAGATGTAAACCTGTGCAGTGCACGTGAGACCAGTGTCCACAGGCCTCTCCTATGCGCCACCATAGGGTGGGGGAGAGGTCATCTGGGCCCCACTGGGGTTGCCAGGTGACGATTCTTGCCCTGTAGCCCTGAGCCAAGTCTAGGGTTTATAGACCTGAGTCTGAGTTCCTTTCAGCTGGGAGACATCGCTGATGGACTGGGCCCTGCCACTTGCCCTGACATGTTTGCTGGGGTCTGAACGTTTGAGAGCATCTGGATTGAGAGTGAAGAAATTGCACCCTAGAAAAAGTGGATGTAGAGTTGACAGTGGATGGGGCAACAAGAGTGACTTCCTCATGTGTGTTGGCATTGCTCTCTGCTTCCCTGAATTGCGTGTGTGTTTGTGCGGTATGTTTGTCTCTGCATCTGTGTCCCTCTGTGCAGCCATGTTTCTCTGTCTTTATATGTCTCTGTGCGTATATCTGTGTGTCTGTGTGGAATCCATATGTCTATCTTAGTATATCCATGTGTCTGTGCCTGTAGTGTATCCATGTATGTGTGTCTATATCTGTGTGTATCTGTGTGTGCCTCTATGTCTGTGTGTGTTTATGTCTCTGTATCAGTTAAGTTCCCTGGGCTGACCCAGGCTTCTTGGGGACAACTGTGTGACTTTGGCAGGGTGAGAGGGAAGGAAGCCACATGACTTTGTGATCACACCTAGCCTCAGTTTCTCCAGCTTAAGGGGGGGGTCCCATTCTGCAGGCCTGAGAGATGGTCCTAAAGATGTTATAGAGGCCTCTGGGCTCCTGTCCTGCTTGAGGTGAATCAATGTTTATGTGCAATTCATAGAGCTTGAGGGAGAGATTCTGGATGGAGCCTGAGGGGGCAAACTTCCATTTTCCAGCCCTGAGAGAGCCACCCCCACTTGCTCATTTTTCACAGGGTCCTGCCCAGAGGTGTTCAGGGGGGCCCAAGACCTGGTTAGGTGATGCTAAAGTCACAGTGTAATTGGTGTATGTGCCACCACTGGAACCATCTGTGGATGCTGCTACTCCCATTCTTTTTTTTTTTTTTTTTTTTTGGTTTTGGGGTCACACCCGGCAGCGCTCAGGGGTTACTCCTGACTCTATGCTCAGAAATTGCTCCTGGCAGGCTCGGGGGACCATATGGGATGCCGGCCCCTGTTCCTGTTCTTAAAGCCAACATTGCGTTGGTCACAAGCCAGCAAGGAATATTCCAGAAGAAACCCACGGACTGAACCCACCAAGCAAGTCAGACAGGATGAAGGGCTGGTTTGAGGGCACGGGCAGTCCCAGTGATGTTCTCAGCTGGTTGTACCACCTCTTGGCTAAAGAGGGGGCACTAGAGTGGAGTCTTCTCAGGCTCACCTCTTGCCCTAACCCCAGTCAACCCTGGCACCTTAGGACATTCAAGCCCTTCCTAGTCTGTATACATACCCACAATGTAGTTGTCCCTGCCTCAGGCTTACCTCTCCCAGGCAAACTCTCAATTTAATCAGAGTGTGCCAGGCCCAGAGGCTGTGAGGTGGAGATAGCGGGGCCCAGAGGGAGGGCAGGCACCCCAGATCTGATGGCCAGGAGGCCTTTCCTTGGAGGAGGCCCACACCCACCAGCACCCTGGGTTCATTCCCAGCAGTGCTTGAGGTACCCAGTTCTGAGTACAAACCAGGGTTGGCCCTGTTTCCCTGTCTTGTCTCTCAGTCCCAAGGGACTTGAGGCTAAAAGAATTTGAGGGGTATTGATGGTTAACTGTGGGTACCAGCTCAAAGCCTCACTGTCAGGGAAAACACTATTGCAGGCGATTCTATGCAGGTGTTTCTTGAGTTTTTTAAGTGAGTTGGGAAGGAGATCTGAAGCTTCAAAGCTGAAGCTCCCTTTACTATGCACCCCTGCCCCTAGTCTCTGTGCTGAATGGTGTCCAGGCACCCCCTTTCCTTTATGCCTGCACTCCTGCCACTCCTCCTGAGAATGTGGGAACCAGCGATACACACAGATGCCTTTCAAGGTGCAGTCTAACCAGAGCCCCAAGTGCGCCAGAAGGGGGTCAGGTGACTGGAAAGCAAGCTGGGTCGTAAGCTAACACCACCCCAGCCTCCTGTGACCCCTGCAGAGGGCGGGAATGGGCTGTCCAGGCCTCAGTACCAAGTGGAGAGAAAATTCTGGGTGAATGAGTGGGGAGTGCTCAGAGTTTGGCTGCCAGGCCCTCCAGCCTAGCAGGCTAGGCTCAGTCTCCAGTGCTAGGCCTAGTAACCAGCCCCCCAACTGTTCTATGAGTATGTCATCTCCAGGAACCCTGCAGGCTGGGTGGTGGATCCTCCATGGTGCTTTCTTCTTCACTGGCCACTGGAGCTTGGGCCTTATTTGTCTTATCTCCATGTTAGTGTACTGCTTTTCTGACTGCCCCAACCCCAGGAGAAAGGGCTTACCTGACAGTCCTAGGCAGCCAGGATCTGAAATTGGCTTTGCAGGGCAGTGCATGTCATCTCAGGGCAGTGTGTGTCAACCCAGGAAAGTGACAGCACTGTGGGCATCCTCAGTGCTGACTATGCCCTCATCTCTCTCCCCACATGGCTCTGAGCGCTGGGAATGCCTGCCAGAGTGACAACGTCTGGGTACGTTGGGTTAAGTGATGTATATCCTAAAAATTAATTCTATCTAGGGGCAGAGAGGTGGCTCAGAGGGCTGGAGGGTGCCTGTGGCTTGCCCAGACCCCAAGTCTGGTTTCCAGCACTGTACTTTTTTTTTTTTTTGGTTTTTGGGCCACACCCGGTAACGCTCAGGGGTTACTCCTGGCTATGCGCTCAGAAGTTGCTCCTGGCTTGGGGGACCATATGGGACACCGGGGGATCGAACCGCGGTCCTTCCAAGGCTAGCGCAGGCAAGGCAGGCACACCTTACCTTTAGCGCCACCGCCCGGCCCTCCAGCACTGTACTTACTGCTCCCCCTTCTAACACCTTCTGCATGGGACAAGGTATCATCAGGTTCAAGCTCTGAATTCTCAGGCCCACATACCCTGGGACCCTTTGAACACTTTTTGAGAAGCCTGCCCTCAAGATTAAACTCATTACCTCTTTGGTTTTTTTCAGGTTTGTTTGTTTATTTTTTTTGGTTTTTGGGTCACACCCGGCAGCGCTCAGGGGTTACTCCTGGCTCTATGCTCAGAAATCGCTCCTGGCAGGCTCGGGGGACCCTATAGGATGCCAGGATTTGAACCACTGTCCTTCTGCATGAAAGGCAAACACCTTACCTCCATACTGTCTCTGTGGCCTTCCCCCATTACCTCTTTGATTATCTCTATTCTCCCCTTGTTGTATCTGTTGTCATGATGCCTCAGGGGTGCAACTCTGGCTCTGGGTATACACAGTGGCTTTTGTGCTCTGGGCTTGATCTTTTCAGTCAAGGTCCCTGAGCATGTCCTGCTGGTTGTGCTCACCAGAGGACACCTTGGTGCTGGGATCATGAGAGGGAAAAGGGGGAAGTTCTGGGGATCAAACTCATAGCATCATGCTTGAATAGCAGGTGCTTTAAGCCACTAAGCCACCCCCTTGGTTCTAATCCTAGTGCTTTTTACAAAATGTTTGGGCCACTCTCGACAGTGCTTGGGGCCCTCACCTAGTGCTTGGTAATTGCTACAATGGTGCTCAGGAGACCATGTGGTACAGGAGATTGAACCCAGATATGTTCCTGTCTGTTGAGCTGTCTCTTTGGCCCCCAAACAGTGTTTTAATAGGACTCAAAGACTCAGAGGAGAACACAGGCTGTTATTAAGGCAATGAGAATATTCTGGAGGACACTGTTTCAGGGATCACTTGGCCAGAGAGTTTGGTCCAGTTCCCTAGATTGGATAACAGTAGAATGGAACCTTCCCCAGTGATGGACTCTGGGTGGGTCGGCTTGCAAGCTGTCAGTTACTACAAATACACTCATTTTACTAGGGATTTCATTGTGGGGGGGACTTACTGTGTGGGGGCAGAGGTGTATGGGAGTTTCTCTGTACTTTCCAGTCCTTTGGGTTGTCTCTTAAACTGCTCTGAAAGGTCTGTGAATGTCTCAATAAGTGTTCAAACACCAATCCCATGACCAGTGTGAACTTGCCCCCACTGGTGCTCCCAGTTTCCTACCTACCACCCCATCCTGCACCCTTGCAAGCACAAACAAATTTGCTTCATATTGTTTGTTATAAGACAAAGGCAAATGGAATGATCAAAATCTGGATCCATAGGGCCAGAGTGATAACATAGCAGGTAGAGTATTTGCCTTGCATGAGGCCAACCCAGGTTTGATTTTCAGCATCCAAAATAGTTCCCCAAGCCTGCCAGACATAAATAATTTCTGAGTGCAAAGCCAGCATTAACCCCTGGCTGCTGCCAGGTCTGGCCCAAAAACCAAATAAAAAAAAAACAACTTTAGATTAACAAGGGTCAAATGGTGTCACTAAAGTCAAATCTAATGATGTACTGGGCTGTGGTTGGGCTGTAGTTGAGCCTTCTGCATCACTGTTAAGGCTCAATGAACTTGGTAGTCCGCTGTGAGGTCCCCCTTTCTCCATTGCCCTAAATTTTCTATTGAAATGTTAGTCTCACCTGGATGGTCAGATCCACCCACCCACAGCTGGGAGGGATCTGTGATTTGGAATAAATAAAAGATGCTGCTTGGAGGGGAGGAGATGGAAGCAAGGAAGCATGGAGAGCAGCTGAAAGGGAGCCAGAGAGTTCCTGAGAGAAAGAGAAGAGTTAGGCAGACATGGCGCAGAGTCTGCATAGGCGCATAGGGCCATAGACTCAACTGAGCTGTCTCTGATGAAATTTTAACTGACTGCTCATGGTTATTTCTCCTGCGTCTTCAGACCCGTCTGCCAAAGGGGCTAACGGTGCCATGCTGAGAAAGGCCTCACCAGACACATGGACATTAGAAATTATATTTTATATTAAAGCAACAGTTCTCTATGCAGCTTTCCCATCAGATTTCCTGTGAGCCCACTAGGCTGACACTACAGTGACATTTTGAGATATAATGCAGCCTCTTGTGGCCCAGGATCTATAGATTGGAAACAATTTTGGTGGCTTGACATTTTGAGAAGGGTCAGTTATAGAGCCAGGCCATTTCTGTCCAGGGATGTCGGAGGTGATGCTGGGCTGCTGTGACTTCAAGCAGAAAGGGAAGTCTGCCCCGACCCCTTCCTGAGAAGGCCCAAGAGGGATCAATCAGCCTGGATCAGATTCCCTGGGAAGAGTGGGCAGACATTATTTTCTTTTGGAGCTTAGTAGAGGAACTGAGCCATTTTTCTTTCTTCTGGCCTATATTGCGGTCTGGTTCTTGGGGGGGGGGGTGGGCAGGACTGTCTGCGGGCTGTGTCTGTGCTTGACTTAGAAGGAAGGCCCCAAACCATACCTGATGTGAGGAAAGGACCACTGGAGAGGTGATCTCATCTCTCACCACACCGGGGGACTAGAGGGAGGCAGAGCCAACAGTAAAGACCTTTGCCACCCCTTCCTCCACCAAAAAGAAGGAAAATACCAGAAGGTTCTGGACATCTGGGGATGCCTGGAGGAGGGGGACTTTCTGGCATCTTTCTCTATTGATTGATTTACTGGGAAGACAAGGAGGCAGTTCTGGTTTTGAGCAGACTGTGGTTTGGAGAGAGGTGGGGTTCATGGCCTCTAGGAGCTCAGTTCCCATATGCCACTGAACTTTGCTGTTCTTCAGAGGAAATGATGAGGTATCTATTTCAATCATTTATTTTAAAATTAAAAAAAATTTTTTTTTTTGGTTTTGGAGTCAAACCCGGAGGTGTTCAGGGGTTACTGCTGGCTCAGTGCTCAGTTCATCCTGGATCTGCCTGGTGCAAGGCCCTACTGCTGTGCTATCTCTCCAGCCCCTCAATCATTTTATTTATTTATTTTTATTTATTTATTTGGTTTTTGGGCCACACCCGGCGGTGCTCAGGGGTTACTCCTGGCTGTCTGCTCAGAAATAGCTCCTGGCAGGCACGGGGGACCATATGGGACACCGGGATTCGAACCAACCACCTTTGGTCCTGCATCAGCTGCTTGCAAGGCAAACACCGCTGTGCTATCTCTCCAGGCCCTCAATCATTTATTTTTTACTTTTATTTTTTTCTCAGTTTTGGGTACTTGGGTGCTGCTCAAGGCTTATGTCTGAGGGTGCTTGGAGGACAAAATGTGGTACTGATGATTGAACCAGGGTTGGTTGCATTCAAAGCAGGTCCCCCAGATCCTGTGCTATCTCTGTTTATTTATTTACTTACTTATTTATTTATTTATTTGTATTGGTTTGTCATTGGTTTAGCATGGGATTTCAGCCAGTTAGCTTCATGTCTTTCTTGTGTATGGTCCTTTTCTATTAGAGGGTTTGTCTTCCTGAGGTTTATTTTTGGCTCACACACAAACTGCACTGAAATGAGGCTCCCTTAGAGGTTTCACACCGGGTTGGCAGTGATGCTTGGCGCCAGGCCAGGTACTTGGTCAGGTTTTTTTCTACAAATTTGATGATGTAAACACTCATAACTTGAGGATTTGGTGACTCCACAAAAGGCTAATGGGATAAAATGCCACAAAATAACCACTCTGAGGCTTCAATTCTCTCTCTCTGTCTCTCTCTTTCTCACAGACTCAAGGGGAAAGCATTGCTGCAGAACACAATTTATTCCAACATCTGGGCCTGACACTTGCCTCTCCCTGACCTCACACTGGCCTCTGATTCTTTTCTTTAAATTTAATTTAATTTTATAGAAACTATTGTGATTTACAAAGTTCTTCATACTTGAGTCTCAGACATAGAGTGAATCAGGACCAATCTCACCACCAGTGTCCACCGCCCTCCACCATGTTCCCAGAGTGTATTCCAACCACTACCCTTTGCCCCCCAGCCTGCCAGTATAACAGGCCCATTTTAAGGTTAGATTGTTAGAGTTTGAGTCTCTTGATTCCATTGTTGTTGACCTTGGCTGATATATTTAGTTCTGTCCTTTTATTTTTAAATGCACCTGAGACTGCTTGGCCCCTGGCCCCCATATTTGTGTTTTTTAATATTTGTTCATATTTGTGTTTCTCCCCCTCCCCTCAGTTTCTTTCCTTCTCCTCGCTATACTCTGGGCTAGGGGTGTTCAAGACAACTCCCATTTAGACCACTGTCTTTCTTCATGCAGTTATTCTAAATACCACATATAAGTTATATCATTCTATATTTATCCTTCTTCTGACATACTTCATTTAACATAACATTTTCCAGTTCCATCCATGTTGCTGCACATTTATGATTGCATCATTCCTTACAGCTATGTAGTATTTCATGTATATATATATATATATATATATATATATATATATATATATATATATGTACCACATCTTCATGATCCACTCGTCTGTTGTTGGTTGATTCCCAGTCTCAGCTATTGTAGTGAGTGCTGCGATGAATAGCAGTGTACATGCATCCTAGGCATCTCATTCTTGCCCCTCACACACTCCATATCTGTCCTTCATCTCTTCCCCTCATACCTTTCTTCACACCTCTCCATCACACCTCCTCTCTCCTGAGCCCAGGCCCCAGCCCATTTGCTCAGGCCCAGAAGAGTTTCTGCCTTTAACCCACCCATAGCTCATTCTCCTGAGATCCATTCTGTGGTGGCTGTGAGCCCAGGTGCTGGCCCAGAACCCTGATCACCATGCTCTTCTTCTTCCTCTCCAGCTCATCTACCTTGGTGAGGCTGCTAGTGGCCTGCCCTGTCCCAGCAAGGAGTGCTGCTGCCCCCCTATCTCTGTGGTAGCATCAGCCCCGCCGCTCGCTCTCTTCCAGCTGTGGTGCCCAGTTTTGTGGCACCTACTGGGCATGAAAGTGAGAATCTGGGAGCACTGGACTGAGCTCAGGGGGGTCTTCCAAGTCTCAGAGCTGTGCTCCTGGAGTTAATTGTCCCCAGGGCCATGGAGTGATTCTGGGTGGTGACTGTCCCTGAGCATGAAGGCTATTTTCCAGAACTGGTTTTCTGTTAGAGTATTTGCATGGGGTTCCCTGCCAATATGGGAGGGACTTAATGAAGACCCCAAATTCCTCTGGGTCTGAAGTTCAAGGCCCTGCTCAGCCTGGGGCTCTGTCCCCCGCCCTGGAAAACTCCAGCTTAGACTTCTATTCCCAGCTCTGACTGTACAAGAGGTGACATTTTTGTTTTGTTTTGGGGCCACACCTGCCATTGCTCAGGGGTTACTCCTGGCTCTGCACTCAGAACTCTTTTCTGGCAGATTCGAGGGAACCATATGGGATGCCAGTGATCAAATCCAGGTTGGCCATGTGCAAGGCCAAGGCCCTATTCACAATGCTATTGTTCCGACCCCAAGTAAACACTTTTTTTTTTTAATGCAAAAAAGGCAAAGGTCTTTGTTTTTCCAAGTAAATGCTTTTAAAATTACTTTTATTTTTTTATTTTGGGACTCTGCCGGCATTGCTCAGGGGTTACTCCTGGCTCTGCACTTAGAACTCTTTCCTGGCAGGTTCCAGGGACCATAGGGGATGCCAGGGATAAAACCAGGTTGGTTGTGTGCAAGCAAAGGCCCTACCCACTATGCTATTGTTCCGGCCCTGAGTAAACTCTTTTAAAATTATTTTTATTCTTTTAATTTGGGGCTGTACCGACAGTGCTCAGGGTTACTCCTGGCAATGCTCAAGGAACTATATGGGATGCTGGGGATCAAACCTGGGTCAGCCACCTAAAAGGCAGGCATCCTTCTCTACTGTGCTATTGAAAGGACCGGAGAGCTGTTCAACGACACCAAGACTCGAAGTTAATGCAAAATCAAGGGGTTTATTGTTCAAGTATATATGCCTGGGCACCCAGCATGGCCATATGGCTAGAGGCTGAGAGCCCTGATCACAAATCCAGCAATTCTTTTTTTTTTTTTTTTTAAAATATGGAACGCTTCACGAATTTGCGTGTCATCCTTGCGCAGGGGCCATGCTAATCTTCTCTGTATCGTTCCAATTTTAGTATATGTGCTGCCGAAGCGAGCACCAGCAATTCTTTTATAACTCTCCAGTACAATGGAAAATTTACAGAACACAGCATGACCACTGATTTCAGGAAGTTTAGTGATTTTTACATTTCAGGGAACATTTGGAATGTTTATCACAGATACAATAACAGGTTAACAGGTTGTACAGGTTCAGTGAATTTTCAGTTACGGTCACCTTAACCTTTTGGGGGCTTTCCGGGCCTATGCAGAGACTTTTTAAACTTGTTAACTCATTCATGTCTCTTTTCACTATCACTCCAGCTTCTGAAAATAAACTCCTGTCCTCTCACTTCAGGTCATCCACACGGCCAGAGGTAGCCAGCATAGAACTGCTGGGCACAGACAACAAGCAATGTTCACAGAGGGCCGTGGTACAGGCCCGCCTGTCCCAGCCTGCCCGCCTGACCAGCATCATTTTCGCAGAGGACATCAGTAAGGACTCCTGGGGTGCAGGCCATGGAGGGGAGGAAAAGAAGAGAGCTCCGTTCTTAGGAGTGACCTGGCGGGCAAGGGTGGCTGAGTGCATACACCTGAACATGTCTTTCAATGTCACACGGTCTGTGTCCGTCTAAGCTCACTGCTATGTGTGTCCCCCATAAGTCACTGTAAGCTTCCCTTCAAGATGAGAAGGCTGTTGTCAATGGACTCTCCAGAGCTGGTCCACCTCACCTTGTGGGTGTTAAATGCTTAGAGAAAACAGACTCATGCTAGTTTTCCACTTGGCTAAGTTCATTGCAATGCTTCTTCCCAGAGGAGGGAGTTTTCCTTAGACAAGGCCTGGCACCTGTTTTCAGGTTTTGGGCTGTTACATATGAACCTGGGATTTTGACCCACAGAAGACTTTAGGGTTCCTGGGCCACGCATCTAGCCCAGATAGCATCCCAAGGACAGAAAGATAGTCTGAAGGTTAAGGTGGCTTAGCCATGACCCTGGCTTCAATCCCGGATCTACATAGGGTCCGTCACACACTGCCAGGCATGGCTCCTGAACACAGATACAACCCTCAAACAAACCAACCAAAAAATAGATTGATAAAAATTCAGCATCCTGATAGTTCTGAGTCACTCCTGGGAGGCTTTTTTGAGGCTTTGATAAGTGGGTTGGGCTGGCACAACATCACCTTGGCCTCATGTTGCATCTTGCCCCCCCTACCTTTTTGGTGGCATTATAGAGGGGTGTTTTTGAGCTCATGCCAGCTCTGTACAACATGCTCCTTCCCACTCCTGGCTGCCAACAGCTCTCCTTTACCGCAATCCATGTTGCTCCCTTACTGTGGATCTAGCCCTAAGGTGGCATTGTCAGGTTATGAGTCTTTTCATTTTTTTTTTTTCTTTTTGGGCCAGTGATACTCAGGGGTTACTCTTGGCTACGTGCTCAGAAATAGCTCCTGGCTTGGGGGACTATATGGGACGCTGGGGGATCGATCCAAGGTCTGTCCTGGGTCAGCCACGTGCAAGGCAAATGCCCTACTGCTGTGCCATTGCTCCAGCCTGAGTCTTTTTCATTTTGTAACTTGTCCGGGCAATGAACCCCGCTGGCTTTTTTTGAGAAAGGTTCACACCTAGCTTTCGTGCTGGTGCCATGTTGCAGACACACCTGCCTTTCTAGAAGGTTTCTACTCATCTGGTTCTCCATCCTTGCTCTGTGGCAGCGCATTGGGTTGCTCCAGTCTTGGCTGGGGTATAGAACTCTCCAGTCTGGGGTGGGTGGGTGGACTGGTGGGTAGATGGACTGGGAGAGCAATAGAGTGCCACCCTCCCTGCTGACCCCTTTCTGTCCCTCCAGCCACAGGCCAGGTATTACGCTGTGATGCCATCGTGGACCTCATCCATGGCATCCAGATCGTCTCTACCACCCGCGAGCTTTACTTGGAAGACTCACCTCTGGAGCTGAAGATACAGGCGCTAGACTCAGAGGGTGATTATCTGCCATCATGCTTCCCTCCCAGGGCAGTCCATGGAGGGAGGGAACGAGGGGGGGCAGCTCCACCCAGGAAGATGTTGTGAGTGCCTGATAGTTTCCAACCACCTCAGGAGCACCCCATGGGTGTACACCGAGGGGTGTGGGTGGTACCACAATCCCGAGGCCAGCTCCATGCCTGTGCATTGGGACTGGATGGGAAAAGCACACCTAAGAGGGAAAGAAACTGGGAGAGGCTGGCTGGATCCTTTAGCAGGACGTGGTATCCTTGTGTTTGAGAGTGTTGCATGCGTGCACATTTATATGTATATGTGTGTATATGTAAATATGTGTGCAAATCTATGTCCCGATCTGATCACTCATGCCTTCATGTCACCAGTCTGCACTGGGCATGTTTGGGGCTGTCCTGTGGGGGAAATGTCGACTGAGATTCTGAGGAACAGAGTAAAAGATGTCAGGCAGTTTCTTTTAGGCAAAGGATCTTCCAAGGCAGGTGCCTCAGTCAAAACTTAGAAGCTCCCATTGGTTCTCTTTTTCTTGCATTCCCCCTTGTAACAGTGCTCAGTCTGACAGCTCATCAGGTGGTGCTACCATGGAACCAGATTCCCAGAGAAGCAGGAGGCTGGTTAGTATGTTCTGGGCAGTTTGGAAGTGTCCTTGGTGTATCTCTGCAAATGCTAGCAGCATATTGTGTGGCGATCCCTAGGGTCTCCAGACACTGCCTGACATCCCTGGAGGCAGCATTGCTGACTGAGCATGGATCAAATCCTTCTTTCCTTTGAATTTATTGGTCAGAGACTATTACCTCTAGAATACACTATTTCCTGCTGCTACATTTTTCCAGGGTCCCTCCAGGCCTTTTGTGGGGTGCCTGCCTTCAGTTAGACTGGCTCTCTTCAGGTTAGATAAGTTTGTTCCTTCCTCGGATTCTCCTCAGATTTGAAGTCCTGTGCTCAGCACCTTCTTCTCCCGAGAATCTCTGTTTTCAGGAGCCTGGCCTTAGACATACCCTCTCAGATAGCCCCTCCTCCAGGAAGGCTCTTAGACTGCCTCTATGTGTGTGTGGGTGTGTGGGTATGGGGGGGATTGCTTCTCTTCTAAAGTCTGCAGTAGACCAGGGCTCTGCCTTGTGGTGTTGTGGGCTCAGCATTGTCCAGATCAGAACTTAGAGGAAGAATTGGGGCCACTCCATTCTTCTGGATGTTTCTGTTTCTAATGCGAGACTTTGAGTCAAGTGGGTATGTGGCAAATACTTGTTAATTTGGATGGCTTTCGGTTTTGCTGGCACATCCTGAGGTTGTGCTCTTGTTGTCCTGGTTAGATTTTGACTAAGCTATGAGGGTCACCACATCACAACCACTTCACACAGCACTACTTCACGTACTGCCAGTAACTTTCCTGCTTACAGTGTGCCTTGCTGGTGTTGGGTTTGCCCTCTTACAGCAAAAACGACTGTCAGAGTCCTGTGAGACTTAAAAAGTCAGGATCCTTCCTCTCCTCCAAGTTATTTACTCAGTGCTGATTCTGGTCATGCCCCATCCTCACACCAAGCAGTGTAATGATGCCTGCCACTGGGGCTGGTGCTCATGGCCTCTTTCCTGGGAATGAGGCCACTGGTCTCTGTGGCTGTTCCCTGGGGCCTGTCTGGCTACCTGCCCTGTTCTAGTTCCTTCCACAGGCAGGAACTGGGTGACCTCTCCTTGGAACTGTCCTAGGTCTACCCTTGAACCTCAGAGAAGAAAAATTCTCTGAGCTTGTATTCTCTGGAGATGGAGCTTGTCTTTTCTCCCTCTGGTCTGCTGCCCACATCCATGGCTGGCCATGTTGAGAGCTGGAGCAAGTGGCCTCCTTTAGAAATGCTTGACAAGTTCTCATGCCTATGAGATCTCTGGGGATGAGGGGTTTGTGCAGGGGAGACCAGGATCCTGGGCCCCTGTGACTGCTCAAGAGAGACACTCTTGGGAACTCAGTGCCCTTCTGCCTTCTGTCTGCCCTTCCAGGAAACACCTTCAGCACCCTGGCTGGGCTGGTCTTTGACTGGACAATTGTGAAAGACACGGAGGCCAATGGCTTCTCAGACTCCCACAATGCATTGCGGTAAGAAGAGGGGAAGCAGGGAAGGATGGATTTTTGGGGTGCTTCCTGTCTCTGTGGGACCTGGGGCTTTCTGCAACAACCTCAAGGTGCCTAGACAGTGCTGAGTGAAAGCTTGACACTCCTGGAACTGATTAAGGGGATAGTTGCTATGTTCTGTGAGTTCTGTCAGGGAGGCTGGCTGCAGAAGAGAAAACTCACCTCAGAAAGCTAAACCAAGGTTGCCATGGGGTGGGAGGTTTGGTAAGACCCCCAAGGGAATCTACCAATTGGGTTCATTACAGGGGCCAGGTTTTAGCGAAGATGTGGCTCTACCAGGACAGTGAGTACAGATGTGAGAGCTATGCCCCGCCCCCCAGCACTGGGGTACAGAGGCTCCTTTCCATGGGGCCTGGTTCGGTTCCCTCAGCAGCCCCCAAGGCATGAGCCATCAGCTCTCAGAGGTGTGAGCAGGGCAGGGTGGTGTAGCTGGCTCAGGTGGGGACTCAGACCCGGAGTTGAGTCTGGAGCTCTGCTGGAACCACCCACAATGGCATTTTAGGTGAAAAGTCAGCCAAAGGCAGAGTTTCCCCATTCCTAGAATGCTTGATCAGCATGGGCAGTGCCAATGTGCACTGCCTTGTGGGGAGTGAATGTCTTAGCAACTGAGTAAGGGAGAGCAGGAGGGGAGCAGAGCCCCTTATCCCTTATTTCTTCCCCATCCCTGTTAGCCTCAGCCCGGGCTTCAGTGGATAAACACTCAGAGATGGGGTTCCTGTTGGTTGGGGGAGACTCGATCACAGCAAAATGAAACAACTTTGCAGCAAGTTTTGGCCTTCAGTGTAGCTAACCATTCATGAAACATGGTGTCCCTAACATCTGTAGCAACACACTGCCCACATGGTGACCCAGTGGTTTCAGGACACTTTATCCACTCTTTTGGTATTCCTGGGACCCACCATGGGCCCTGGGCAAAAAGGCAGCATTGGGACCCATGATCCCTCATCCAGGGTCGATCCATTGTCCTTAAAACCCTCTCCATATTCTGTCTGTTTCATCCCAGTTGGCGGGCCCCCAGCCCCTGTGAGGACATCAGCCTGCTGAACAGCAGGACCCTCACCCTTTCCTGTGTTGATCCCTTTCTGGTTGTTTTGCCCTAAAGAAGATTGCCCTGTTACTTGTGTTTGGCCACACCTTCTGGCCCATTATTGGTGGCGTTCACTGCTGACTCTCCTGGGGCTGCCTCCAGGGAGGGTCCCATTGCAACTAAGACATCTTATTCATTTCTTTCAGGGGAGAGGAGACTGGGCCATACCTAATAGTGCTCAAGGTTTCTGTCTCTGCTCTCAGGACGACTTCTTTTTTGGTTTGTTTTGTATTTGTTTTTGAGCCATACCCAGCCAGGGTTTGCTTCTGGCTCTGCACTCAGGACTTATTCCTGGCAGTGCTCAGGGGACTATATGGGATGCCGGGGATAGAACTCAGGTCCACTGCATGCAAGGCAATCACCCTCCCTGTTTTTTGCATTATTTCTCTGACCTCATAGGGATCATGTGCATGCCTGGTGCTGGTGGAGACACTTACATAGAGGCAGGGAGAATGTGTGTGTGTGTGTGTGTGTGTGTGTGTGTGTGTGTGTGTGTGTGTGTGTGTGTCTGTTTGGTTCTCACATCTCAGCTGTGGTGACACGCCTCTTTCACAGAATCCTCACCTTCTCGGAGTCCACGTACATACCCCCTTCCTACATCTCAGAGATGGAGAAAGTGGCCAAGCAGGGTGACACTGTCCTGGTGTCAGGGATGAAGACCGGAAGCTCCAAGCTCAAAGCACGCATTCAGGAGGCCGTGTACAAGGTGGGCAGGGGATGCGGGCAGAGGGGCTTTCCGGGATGACCACTGTTCTCCCACCATACAGGATTCCCTCTCCCTGATAACTTCAGGGTGTGAGTCCAGGCTTTGGAGTTTGCTTGCAAGGATGTTGGGGCACCAACTCCCTCTCTTGCTCAGTATTGCCATTCGCCCAAGCACCAGGGATCCCCTTAAGTTTATTTTCAGCAACTTCCCCAGCTCTGCAAGGACACATGTAGGCACTGGTGTGGATGGAAAAGCAAGGGTCAAGGGGCGCCATCTCTGCAATTGTCCCTATTCTAGGGTCTCCCAGGTGTGAGGGCTCCCTCTCTGACCACAATGTCTCCATTCTGTTGTGTTATTCCAGGTCTCTGTTAGGGCCCACTTGGAGGATCAGGGGAGTGAGGGTTGGTCGAGGTTCTGGTTCCATTTGGTTTGGGTTTGGTTGGGTTTTGAGGCCACACCTGGTGATGCTCAGGGATCACTCCTGATTGCACTCAGGGATCACTTTCGGGGGTCCAGGGAATCATATGGGATGCTGGGAATTTAACTCGGACCAACTGGCTGGAAGCCTGGAGATGCCAGCTGGAAGGTGGGATAGGTTGCAAGGTGTAGTACCCCCCCCCCCCCCCCGCCCCAGACTGGTAGCTTGAGAGATGGGCCAGGCCTGACTCCAGGGTCTTTCTTCCATGTTCTCCCCAGATATTTCCTGGCAGGGGAGAATTGGGGTGCAGAGGCAGTGGGAGTGGCTGCAGGCCTTAGGTCTCATCTCCTTCACACACACACACACACACACACACACACACACACACACCCCACACCTCTCTCCTCTTCAGCTCTCTGCAGTTTCCCAACTGCTCTGGCTTTTTGAGGTTTGTGGGGTGACCCCTAATCCTTGAAATCTTCAGCTCTCTGCAGCTTCCCAACTGCTCTGGTCCTTTGGAGCTTTGTGGGGTGACCCTAATCCCTGAAGTCTCAATCTCTATGGACCTCACTCCTGCCTTTCATATTTCCTGGCTGCTTATTTCTGTAACCTCCACACTGGTGGGGTCTGCCATCCTCATGGGCTGCTCTAAGATATGGAGTCTTTGCCAATGGCTCTGTTAATAGCCTAGCTGCCTCTCCAGCCTTCCTGTCCCTCCAGGAGCAGGCTGAGACATGTTGAAGGCTCCGGGCTCCCTCCTCACCCTCCTCTGCTGACCTCTCCCCTGCCCTGCTCCACTGCTTCCCCTTCCTCCCCTTACCCCTCCAGCTCCCTGTCTGCACTGCGCCCAGCCCTTCCTCACCTCTTCCCATTTCCTTCATGCCAGAATGTCCAACCAGCTGAGGTGAGGCTGCTGATTCTGGAGAACATCATGCTGAGCCCGGCGTCCGATGTCTACCTGCTGGTGGGCACATCCATCCGCTACCGGGTGCAGAAGATCAGGCAGGGAAAGATAACCGGTAGGTCATTGTCAGGTCCTGCACTGTGGTCCTGGTCATTGGGTCACCATTAGGTCCTGCCCCATGGCTCACTGTCGGGTCATTGGGTCACAGGCAG
Source organism: Suncus etruscus (assembly GCF_024139225.1). NCBI lineage: Eukaryota > Metazoa > Chordata > Mammalia > Eulipotyphla > Soricidae > Suncus > Suncus etruscus. The sequence continues at coordinate 30,487,049 of NC_064867.1, read as the reverse complement.
GTTCTGCCCTATGAGTGACTGTTGGGTCCTGCCCCATGGAACAACACCGGGTCTTGTCCTATAGGGCACTGTTGGATTCTGCCCTGTGGGTCACCATCAGAGGGTCATTGTCAGGTTCTGTCCTGTGGGTCACTGCTGGGTCCTGCCTAGATCCCTTAAGATTGTCCACACATACCCAACACAGAGGGGCTGTGTTGGGCCTTTGCAGGTAACATTGACCGTGCTTGCTGGGGTGACATTACTGTCCTTCTCCCTGAGTGCCACCCAATACTGTTAGGACCCAGCTCCCTGCCCCCACACTTCCCCCCTGCTTCTGAGTCAGTGAGTATGGCTGACCTGGGTGTGGGCCAGGTACATGCTGGTCCTTTGGGGACTCTGGTTTCACCTGCCCGGCCTGCTCGGGCTGCACTGTGGACGTGCCTGCCCTGGGCAGTGTGTATAGGGGGCATGTGTGGGCTGAGGGAATGTGTGGAAAAGACTGTTGGAGGTTGAGTGCATGTGTGTGTATGTGTGTGTATGGTATATGTAGTTTGTGTGCCTGTGCTGGGGTGTGCTATCTGTGTATGGTGTTTGTGTGGCATGCTATGTGCAGTAGGATTCATGCTATGTACAGTAGTACATGTAGGGTTCTTCGTGACTGTGTAGTGTATTTGTGTACCATGTGCTATGTGTGGGCTGTATGTATGTGGGGGGGGTTGTGCACACACGTATATGGTATGTTATGCGTTGTGTATATGTGGGTGGTGTTAGCCACATCCCTGGTCCCCGAGAACCCACACTTTTTTTTTTTTTTTTTTTTTTTTTTTGGTTTTTGGGCCACACCCGTTTGACGCTCAGGGGTTACTCCTGGCTATGTGCTCAGAAATCGCCCCTGGCTTGGGGGGACCATATGGGACGCCGGGGGATCGAACCGCAGTCCGTTCTTGGCTAGCGCTTGTAAGGCAGACACCTTACCTCTAGCGCCACCTTCCCGGCCCCGAGAACCCACACTTTGAACTCTCTTGGGGGCTTATTGGGATGTACAAATATAACGAAGGACAGAGAAAAAAAAAACAACCCTGAATTCTGTAGTATGGTAATGGAAACTCTCTTGATGCTTGCCCAGGGTGGCCCCAATCTGGGGGGCACTGAGCTGGGCCCCAAAATGTGTGGTGACATCTCATGTTCCTGGTCAGAAAGCCTCTGTCCTGGGAACCAGCACACAACTCCAGCAGGCCAGATTTGCCCTGAATCCCACCTCTGCTGTGTATGGCTGTGGAAAGGTTTCCACAGTCCTACCAGTTAAGGCTGGGGGTGTTGGTAGTGCTTGTTTTCATAAGTTTCCAAGGGTTAGCGCAGTCCCACCAACCTGTATCTCTGTCCCATGGGCAGTCCGACATCAGTGCTCACCTACAGGCCTTGGGAGCCAGCTGGCAGGGCAGCAGGTGCTTGCCATTACTTCCCCCAAAATGGACTTGTCCCAGGCACACAGGGTGACTTCCCTTCCATGAGGGAGACCATAGGGACACTTACTCAGAAAATTCGCTACAAGTTATAGGAGTCTATCTTCCCATCCCCATGGGACCCCATAGTCTTTCTGGAAGCCCCAAAGGAGACACAGCTCTGGTGAGCCTCAAGCAAAAGCTAAAAGGTCACAAACTGCCCAGATTGGTAGGGACAGATTAATGGGCAGTGGGCTGCCAGGATCTTGGTTCAAGTTATGGTGAGTTGCAGGAAGCACAAACCATGCTTTCTGAACTTCCATAGGGTGTTAACTTTGCCACAGGCATGGAGAGACCACATTGGAACTTAAAGTGTTAAAAAAAAATAGAGGAAGATAGGGCCAAAGAGAGCACAGGACCGAAGGCATATATGCCTTGCCTGTGGCTGCTTTTGGGGGGGCCCACTTCAAGCTCAATCCCCAGCACCACTCATGGTCCCCTGAGCCCTGCCAAGGGTCACACCTGAGCAGAGTCAAAAGTAGTCCTTGAACTCTGCCATGTGTGGCCCAAGAAACAAGCAACCAAAATGATGAAACCACAATAGAAGAAAATCTGCAATGCTTAGATGAGCCTGGCAGTGTTTAATAGATGCACAGTTTCCTCACTTCTTTTTTATCTCTCTCTCTTTTTCTCTCTCCCTGGTGGCCAGAACTCACCATGCCTTCTGACCAATATGAGCTGCAGCTGCAGAACCACATCCTGGCCCCGGAGGGAGACCCAGGCCGGCCAGTGGCGGTGTTGGCTCCGGACACACCAACAGTCACAGCTGTCCAGTTGGGCCAGAGCAGCCTGGTACTGGGCCACAGGAGTATCCTTCCCGCGGACATGCTGGAGACCGCCTGCGTCTGAGAGTGGGGGGGGGGGGGAGTGGTGTTTTTCTTCCTAAAAGCTTGGCCAAGTTAAAAATAGCCCAGTTCTCCCTCCAAGTCTGAAACTCAGAAAGGACCAAAATAGCAATCTGGCATAATGGACGGCTCACCTCCTCCCTTGCCTGCCTCTGGAACCTTCCATGTCCGTAACTCTCCTTAAGGGGCTTATCCCCATCCTGGCCTTGGTGGTCTGTCTGTTATCAGGACCCTCCCAACTTTGTGAATATAGGAAGTAGGGGTGCCCTCCTGTCCACAGAGCAGCAGGGACTGTCCACCTTTTTCTGCCCCACTGCTGAGGTCGCTGTCCCAGCTGAACCCCTTAACTCAGACCACAGGTATCCGCATGCAGGAGGCGTCACGGTTACCCAACAGCACCATCTACGTGGTAGAACCCGGATACCTGGGTGAGTTCTGGGTGGGGACCCTTTGATGATCGGTGATTAAAAAATAGCCATTTAAGGGCCAATGAGTTAGTGCAGTAGCTAGGGATCTTATCTTGCGTGCAGCCAACCCAGATTCTATCCCTGGCACCCCATGTCTTGTCCCTCTAGGTGCTGCTAAGAGTGACCCCTGAACCCTGCCAGCCCCCAAACAAATAGCAACAAAAAATAGCTAATCAGGACATGTACTATTCTGGACTCAATTCCCAGCACCACATGGTCCTCTAAGCACCACTGGGTACAGCTAGGAAGGCAACAGAACACCTCCAGGTGTGGCCCTGTACCCAGCATGACAACACCCCAAAAAGCAGTATGTCCTCTGGCTCTTGCACTAATGCTGGTTCAGTTGGCTGAGAATCGCCCAGCAAGGCCTGGAGACCATTGCTAGAGGTACAGGGGACAAATAGTTGGAGTCGTGAGTGAGACTACCCCAGCCCAGTCTTCTCCATCTTGCTTCTGAGAAGCCATCAGGAGGGTTGGGAGGGCAGGGAGAAGGGAGAGAAATGGGGTCAATGGGGAGGCTCTGTGCAGACCAGCCTTGGCCATGGATATCCACGATGGGGGCCTAGTGGTCAGCTCGTCACAGAGGGACCTGAAAGACCCTGTGAAAGTGTCAGTTTCCAGACAAGGAGGTTGTTGGCCATGGAGGACACTGAAGGGCACTTTGTCAACCTGAAGCTCAGCCTGTGGGTCCCTTGGGTCACAGTTCTTAGTTTCTCTCTTTCTTAGTAGGGCTCCAGGTCAGGGGTTGTATTGTCGGGATCCAGGCCAGGGGCCATGGAACCCCAGACCAGAGGTTGTGGAATCTCAGGTCAAGGATCTTGGGTGTCCAGACCAAGATTTATGTTCCAGATCAGGGCTTATTGGAGGTCAAGTTGTGGGGTTCCAGATAAGCCAGCACTGAGGGTACTTGGCTCCTCCTTCTTCAGCTTCAGGCCTGCTCTGAGGGCTTAATCTGCCACCTGCTCTGTTGTAGGGTTCACAGTACACCCTGGGGACAGGTGGGTGCTGGAGACTGGACGCCAGTATGAAATTGCTGTTGAGGTGCTTGACCAGGCAGGCAGCAGAGTATTCCTGTCTGATGTGAGTACCCGAATGTGGTGTGAGTGTCTCTTGGAGTTACCCCATGCGTGCAGGCTGAATTGGGGTGTTGGGCTTGTGGGAGCATCTCACACCTTGTAGATGTGGGATTCCTTCGATGTCTTGCTTCGTCCTTCAAGAAACCCATGGCCATCACAGTCTGGCTACCCTTCTCTTCTGCCCCTGCCAGCCTGTCAGCACCCTGCTGTGGACCCCCTGATCCCAGCAGGCCTCTCACCCATCCTTTTGCCTTCCAGAACATCCGCATTGAGACATATCTGCCGCCCGAATTCTTTGAGGTTCTCTTCTCCTCCCAGAATGGCTCGTATCATCTGGTTAGGGCTGTGAAGAGAGGCCAGACGGCCATCGAGGCCACCCTCACCTCCGTGGTAGACCAGGTAGGTCACAGAGTCTGTCCCCTGCTGGTGAGAGCCCTGTGTGACATAGAATTCAGCCTCTAGGCTCAGAGGGTTGGGGGGATTGCTTGGGACTCCTTGTTCACTGCCCTCACATTGGGCTCCCTTCTTTTATGCTCTGCTGGCCTATCACCCTTCTAGAGCTGGGGCTCAGCCCCTCACTGGGGAAGAATGAGAGGCTCAGGTGTGCCCCAGGACCATTAAGCTCCCAGGTTCTCATGGCCACTGAATCCAGAGCCTGTGGTTACCCCCAGATCAATACTGACAATATAGCATTCCCCTCTCCACAGCATGGGAGCAGGCAGCTGTCTACCCCTCTCTACCACTGTCTGCATGGATCTGGGGACTTTGGCAGAGCTGACTCAGTGCCCGTGCCTCAGTTTCTCTGTCTATAAAGTGGGGTACTATAAAAATGAAGCTCAACAACATTAACTCAAATGGGATTCCAGAGCCATGGAAACTATCTGCTAGGTGGTCCTGTATCACTCTGTCACCTGCCCTCGCAGATTCTGCCTTTGGCAACTGACCCCTGACCTCTGAGCCCCAGGAACGGGTGGTTTCTGGTGGGGGGAAGTTGTCACAACTTGGTTGTCATGGTGACACTCTCGGCTCCTTGCAGGATGGAGGTGTCCACACACTCCGGGTGCCGGTGTGGAACCAGCAGGAGGTGGAAATTCATGTCCCCATCACCCTCCTTCCCAGCATCTTGACGTTTCCATGGCAACCAAAGACGGGCGCCTACCAATACTCCATAAAGGTAACTAGAGACCCCTGGTGCAGGTCCTAGCCTGCTGCGTGGTGCTGCCCTCTAGTGATCCGGGGGCATTTAAACTAGTACCTGCACTTGATGTTTTCTGGGTTTCTTCATTGCTGATCCTTAAAAGGGGGGTGGTTGGGTTCCAGAATGATAATATACAGAGAGGGCACTTGCCTTGTACCTGGTTGACCCAGGTTTGATCTCTAGCACCACCTATGGTCCCCCTGCACCCAGCCAGCAGTAATCCCTGAGCATAGAACCAGGAGTAACCCTTGAGCATTGCTGGGTGTGGCTCAGAAAATAAAAGGGAAAAAACCTAAAAAGAGAAGACAAAGACAGGCTGGAATGGTTTTGTACACATTGGTTTTGTAAAAAGTGATTGGAGTTGACCTTTCATAGTTGCAGACAAACATGTAGTTGATTTTATAGAAAGTGATTGCTTTCTATGGTTTCTATGATTCTCATAGCAGTGCGAATATCCTTAGAGGAAAAATTTAAAAATTCAGGGAAGATGTCTCCCATCCTGTCACATGGCACATCTTGATCTTTGAAATTTATGTGCCTCCTGGCATCGGTCAGTGGATCAGACCTTCGTTTGGGTCTGATGACCCATCATCAGCACCAGTGACGATCCCTGTCCCATCCACCCTGCTGCCCAAAAACATTTCACTGAGTAATTGATGAGCTCTAATTGGCCTTATCAAACTGCTTTTTATTTATTTTATTCTATTGGATTTATTAATCTATTACTTATTGAATTACCATGAGTCACAAGTTAATCATGATCGTGTTTCAGGCGTACAGCATTCCAATACCAACCCCTTCACTAGTGTCCCTTCACCACCATCCCAGTTACCTTCTTACCCCCTGTCCTGTCTCTCTGGTAGGCACTTCCTTTCAGCATTCCCTTCTCCAGGGATATGCTTCCCCCCACAGTGTCATATTTTATCCAGACTGTTGTTGGGCATTTGTTATTTTCTGAATGTGTTTCTTTATCTACCACACATGACAGAGATCATCCTGTGTCTGCCTCTCTAACTGCATTCAGTGAGATATTCTTGATATTCTTTAGATCCATCCATGTAGCAGCAAACTGCATGACTTCATCTTTTCTTATGTCCAAATAGTATTCCGTTGTGTATAAGCCCCAGTGTAATCTACTCATCTGTTCTCTGACAGACAACTTGGGTTGTTTCCATATTTTGACTGTTGTATATAGTGCCACAATGAACATAAAAGAGCAAAACTCTTTTTCTTCATTGTGTTTTTGGGTCCTTGCAGTATATTCCAAGGAATGGATTTTCTGGGTCCTATGGACATGCAAATACTAGATGTCCTTTTTTTTTTTTACAAATGCATATATTATTTTCCTAAAATATAAACTATAATATAAAAATATAAATATAAAACTGGTTGTTTTCGTTTTTTTGATATATGATAGCTGCCTATGTTTCTCTCTGTGTACCTTATAGTTTCAGGTCTGATATTGAGGTCTTCAGTCAATTTTGATTTTACTTGTGTGCGTGGTATTAGAAAGGGACTTGAGATTTTTTGATTGTTTCTTTTGTATGTGACCGAACTGTCACCAATAGCTAAAGAGGCTTTCCTTGCTCCACTTCATATTTTTTGCTCCTTTGTTGAATATTAGCTGTTCATATATCTGAGGTTCTATCTGAATTTTCAGTTCTCTTCCATGGATCTGAGAATCTATTCTTACTCCAGTATCATGCTGTCTCAGTTACTACCACCTTCTAGCACAGTTTGAAGTTTGGGAAAGTGATGCCTCCCATCTTCTTTTTTCCCAAGGATTATGTCAGCTATTTAGGGAAAGGAAGTTTATTGTTACAAGTGAATTTCAGGATTGTTTTATCTATTAAATATGCCATTGATATCCTTAATTTGTATTCCATTGATTCTGTACTATAGAATGCTTTGGGAAGTATTGCCATTTTGATTTAATCTTTCCAATCTATGAGCAGGGAGGTCTGTCTCCTTTTATTTCTTTTAGTATTCTGTAGTTTCCTTTGTATAAGTATTTAACTTCTTGTTAGCTGATCCTTAGGTACTTGACTTCCTGAGGCACAATTGTGAATTGGATTTAAACTATTTTCTCTCTCACTTTTATTTCATTATTTGCACATAGGAAAGCCATGGACTTTTGCGTGCTGATTTTATAGCCTGCCTCTTTACTATATAGAGCTATTGTTTATAAGAGTTGTGTGTGTGTGTGTGTGTGTTTGTGTGTGTGTGTAGCTTTTAGGATTTTCTGAGTATAACATCATGTCATCTGAAAATAGTGAATGTTTCTTCTTCTTCTTCTTCTTCTTCTTTCCTTCTTCTTCTTCTTCTTCTTCTTCTTCTTCTCTTCTTCTTTCCTTCTTCTTCTTCTTTCTTTCCTTCTTCTTCTTCTTTCTTCTTCTTTTCTTCTTCTTCTTCTTCTTCTTCTTCTTCTTCTTCTACTTCTACTTCTTCTTCTTCTTCTTCTTCTCCTTCTTCTCCTTCTCTTCTTCTTCTTCTTCTTTCTTCTTCCTCTTCCTCTTCCTCTTCTTCTTCCTCTTCTTCCTCCTCCTTTCTTCTTCTCGCTCAGAAATTGCTCCTGGCTTGGGGGACCATATGGAACACAGGGGGATCAAACCGCAGTTCGTCCTAGGCTAGCGCCGGCAAGGCAGATACCTTACCGCTCTGCACCACCACTCTGGCCCCTTTCTTTTTAATTGTTATGGCAATTATTTACTGTACTATAATGAATAGAAGTGGTAAAAGTGAGCAACGTTGCCTTGTGTCAGATCTTAGAGTGAAAACTTTCAGTTTTTCACCATTGAGTATAATGTTTGCTTTGGACTTATAGTAGTTGGGTTTATGCTGTAGAAAATTCCTTCAACTCTAATTTTCTTTAGAAATTTTTGGGGGGCTAAGGGACCACCCTAGGGTATTTAGGACTTACTCCTGACTCTGCTCTTGTGGGCTCAGGGAACCATATGGCATTCTAGAGATCAGACTCTGGTTGGCCATATGCAACTCTATCTACTATTATTATCACTCCAGGCCCTTATTGAGAGTTTTTTTTTATCTTGTCATATGCTTTCTCTGCACATATTGATATGATCATAGGATTTTCATTTTTCTGGTATTTACATGGCATGTTACATTGATTGACTTATGTGTGCTAAGCCATCCTTGTATCTCCTGGATGAATCCCCCTTGGTCTTGTCATGCTGTTGGATTTGATTTGCAAGTATTTTGTTGAGGATCTTTGAATATGTGTTTGTTAATCAGGGATATTGATCTATAATTTCCCCCTTTTTTAGCTTGCTCTCTCTGCTTTTATTGTCTGGGTAACGTTTACTTCATAGAGTATTTCTGTTTCTTCCATTTCTTGAAAGAGCTTGAAAAGGATCAGCAGTAGCTCTTTTTTCTAGGTTTGAGAGAATTCACTAATGAATCTTTCTGGGCCTGGGTTCTTGCTTTTAGGGAGAATTTTGTTCGCCACTTTGATTTCTTCAATAGTAACTAGCCTGTGAGGCATGCTGTATCTTCTTGGTTGAAGCCTGTCAGACATGAGACCTGGGAATGAGTGGGATAGAGAGTCTTGGAGCGAGGAGAACTGTGGTTGGATGTGGACTGAGTCCAGAGTGTGTTTGGGGGAGTCATGCTCATGGTGTGTCAGTGTGTGTGTGTGTGTGTATGTGTGTGTGTGTGTGTGTGTGTGTGTGTGTGTGTGTGTGTACTGGTATGCATGAGAGACTGTGAGAAGTTGGTATGGGTGTGAGAATGTATATGGAATATGTGAGAGGATATGAAGAGTGAGGGTTCTAAGTATGTGCCGACCATATGTAATTTGGAATGATTGAATGTGTGTGGAATACATGTGTGTGTGAGATGGTGAAGGTGAGTGAGCAGGCAGCTGCTGACAGACTGAGTATCCTCCCCAGGCACACGGCGGAAGTGGGAACTTCAGCTGGTCTTCGTCGAGCAGCATGGTGGCCACTGTGACAGTCAAGGGGGTGATGACCACGGGCAGCGACACTGGACTTAGTGTGATCCAAGCACACGATGTGCAGAACCCACTTCATTTTGGGGAGATGAAGGTAAGACCTCAGGGCCAGGACTGTCCCTCCCCTTAACCTCAACCTGGTTGGTGTCAGGAAAGCTAGGGCTGGCAGGAGGGAGGCCAGAGAACACAGGAGATATGAGATGACCAAGGGGGTCTAGAAATCCCCCCCCAGATGGGAAGATGGGACTTTCTTTTTTTTTTGGTTTTTGGTTTTTGGGTCACACCCAGCAGTGCTCAGGGGTCACTCCTGGCTCCAGGCTCAGAAATCGCTCCTGGAAGGCTCAGGGGACCATATGGGATGCCAGGATTTGAACCACCGACCTTCTGCACACTAGGCAAATATTTGCCTTACCTCCATGCTATCTCTTCGGCCCCCAAGATGGGACTTTCTAAGTGTGACGCCATCCAGAGCGGTGGATTCAGGATCTTTGTGAACAGGGAATGAGTCCAGCAGACAGGGCCCAACCCCCTCACTCCTGATCAGGTGAGGGACCCAGGGTTTCTGAGTGCAGTCCCTATACCTGGCTTCCAAAGCCAAGAGCTGGACCCAGTCTTGGGAGCTAGGTGCCAGGCCTCTGCCAGCCTGCCTGACCATCTCCTTAACACAACTTTTGACTCAGTAGAATGCCCTGAACCTGCCTCCCTGACCCTTCTCCAGGGCAGAAAGCGAAGTCCCCCCAATGCATCAATCCTGACCATTTCTTAGGAGTGAAGGCAGTGATAAGCAGGTGGTTATGGCTTCACAAATGCATGCGGACTTTCTTACACATATGCACACATCTTCTAACACATATGCACACCCTTAACACATACACAGACTCACTCCTAATATGTGAGCGCACACTTATCTCCTAACATATGCATTTGCACATATCCCCTTAGCATACATGTATACACACAGAAACCCTTAATACTTGAATGCGCAAACATCACTCTTAACATACACACGTACTGGGCTGGGAGTAAAGTCAGAGCTTGACCTGGACCTCAAATGTCTGCCTTTTTACCACTAAAGATTTTGCTAGAACCTCCTGGGTTTGGGACTGAGGGGCTCTCCTGAGTTCTTGGTACCCTCAGGAGGAACCGGGAGCAAAGCCAGCATGGTTTCGTGGCTCTGTGGCTGTCGGTACAGAGTGGCCACTTCAGCACCATGACAGCTATAGGTATCCCACCTCACACCCCCTCAGCCCCGAACATCTGACTCTCACTGGTTTTTTTCCAGCAGCCTCCTGCTGCAGTGGACACAGAAGCCCTCTTGCCCTGGCTGGGCCTTGCCCTCTGGACCCCATTCTCTCCATTTTCCTGCTCATTCTATCACTGTGCCCCCCTTGACCTGGCAGCCTGGTTTTTGGCCTTTACACAAATCATCTTTCCCTCCCGGAATGTTTCCCCCAGACATTTGGCTACATTAGCCACAGCTCTTGGCCTGCGATTTCATGTCCCCTCCACGGTGGCCCTGTGCCCTTTTTGTCACTGCCCTGCCCTACTTCCCAGATCCAGCCTCACTTGTGAGTCCCACCACTCTCAGTGAACTGGGGCAGCGTCCTCCTCACCTTGCAGGGGTGCCCAGTCTGTGCCCTTGTCCCTAGGTCTATGTGATTGAGCCCAGCAGCATGGCCTTTGCTCCCTGCCCAGTGGAGGCACGCGTGGGCCAGAGCCTGGAGCTGCCCCTGCGGATCATTGGTGTCATGCCTGGAGGGGACGGCAAGCTGGTTCCCCTGAGTGACTGCTCACACTTCGACTTGGAGGTGCAGGTGGAGAGCCAGGGTGTGTTTCGGCCGCTCCCAGGTAAGCCGGCCCCAGGTGTCCCACGTAAGGTCTTGAAACTTGGGAGGGGGGGGGTCTCCGAAGTGGACCTAGTACCATGCCACACAGAGCAACCCCTTGTACTGGCCCTCACTTCCCACTTTGAGGGTTTCCAAAATGCTGAGCCATGCTCTGTTCATGAGGTACCCCAGGTCATGTGATCAGAGGGTAGGAATGCGTCCGCCCACTTCTGCAAGCCTCCAGGGAGGGAGACTGAAGGTGCAGTGAATTTTGTGGGTCATGAGATTTCGAGGGTCATTTGTGTGTTACAAGATACATGCCCAGAAAACCCGGGGACAAGGCTCCAAGGTTTTGCCTTGGTGGACATGGAAGGTTCTGGAAGAGGGCCTGAAGACCCAGGCCCCCTCCAACGTGGCCTTCTGGCTACTTCCTGATAAATTCTGCATTTCTGTGATGCCTCACACACAACAAGGTCCCATGGACCCTGATTTAGAGGCAGGTGAGAAGCCCAGGGGGGGTAATGGGACTGACGAGTGGACTCAGGGGAACCATTGACAGCCTGTTCCTAGGACTTCTAAATTTTGGGGGCAGTCTTGTGGGACTGAACCCTTAAATATAGGCTCTCAAAGTAGGCAGTCATAGGGCAGATATAAATTTCTGACTTTTCTTTTTTGTTTTTGGGCCACATCTGGTGACGCTCAGAGGTTACTCCTGGCTATGTGCTCAGAAACCGCTCCTGGCTTGGGGGACCATATGAGACCCTGGGGATCGAACCAAGGTCCATCCTGGGTCAGCCGTGTGCAAGGCAAATGCCCTACCACTGTGCTATCATTCTGGCCTCACAAATCTATGACTTTTGAGAAGAGCTGAGTGGAGGAGGGCAGATGTAAAGGAGTATGCACTCAGCAATGACTTTGTTTTGTTTCGGGGCCACATCTGGTGATGCTCAGGCCTTAGAGAATATTGAAGACAAGAGAGAAAATAGAGAAGCTCGCTCTTTGGCTCCCGTGAGCAGTGGCTTTGGGGGGAGGCCACAGGAGACCTGGGGTGGGGGTGGGGGTACAACCACGTTCTTCCATGATGCCCATCTTGAAATCTTAAATGCTGGGTTTTGTGCTGAACTTTGAAAGCCACTCCTGATATGGGGCTCAGCCCAGAGGATTGTGAGGGAGACTTGTGGGCTGCACACCCCAGGAACTTGGGTAGACTGAGCCCTGGGCCCAGGGATGTGGGCAAAGCCAGGGAGAGGGTGAGTCCCTAGGGCTCCCTCACTGCAGTGTTCACAGCCTGAGCCTTTCCTCCATAGTGCTCATGGCTTGAAACTTCCCCTAGAGTGCTCACAACTTGGGTTCTCTCTGGGATGCTCATGGCTTGCCCTCCTCTCTTGCAGAGAGGCTGCAGCCAGGCACTGAGCATTGCAGTGGCATCCGGGTGCAAGCTGAGGCCCAGGGCTACACCACCCTCCTTGTCAGCTACCAGCATGGCCACGTCCACCTGAGCGCCCGCATCACCATCGCTGCCTACCTGTCCCTTCAGGTGAGTCCCGCCTGCCTGTCCCTGCTCCCTGGGTCATCCTCCAAACCCTGAGGGGTCGTATGGGGGATGCCAGGGACACCTCAGAAGGATCAGAGCCTCCCTGGCCTATGGATGGCTGTTTTCACAGAGAATCGGACCTGACTCCACATATGAGACAGTGGCCTGTTGTGTGTGGTTCAGTCTCTGGGGACCCACACAGATAGGACTCACAAGTTCTCCCTCCATAACTAGTGCAGACACTGGGCTTCTCCTGCCCCATACCCCAGCGACAGTTCTGTAGCCGGGCAGGCTGTTCTGGTGCAGTGTGTTGCTAATGTGGGCTGAGAGACAAACAGCTTGGCCAAGTAGCTTTTCTCACACCCCTTCCCTCACCATGAGCATGTTGGGGCCCTCTCGAAATTGCTCTCAGACATGCAGCCTGTCATTCTGAGTTGTGAGGACCCCCTCCCCCCCCCAGAGCTGGCTTCTTTGTCCCAGAAGTCTGTGCCCATTTCACAGCCTCCTACCTCCAAAGGCAAGCCTGAGTGTCCTTTGTGTCTCACAGGCCGTGGACCCCACCTCCGTAGCCCTGGTGACCTTGGGCTCCTCAAAGGAGATGCTGTTGGAAGGGGGTCCTGGGCCCTGGGTCCTGGAGCCGTCTACCTTCTCTCGGAACGTGACCTCAGAGCACCCTGCCAGTGTCCATGTGGCTCTCCTAGGCCCCCTGGCCTCCCGGAATCACCAGCAGCATCGGGTCTTGGTAACGTGTCAGGCGCTGGGTGAACAGGTGAGAAGGGAAGGCAATTCTGTGATCCTCACATGACCCACACTACTGCCCACGTCACAGGCAGGTCCAGGGAAGGGGAATAGCTGGTTGTGGGGGCAGGTTGGGGTTTCTGCCCTGAGTCCCCTCTGCGCCCACTCCTTGCAGCTCAAGGTCAGGCTGGCCACTGTGGGGTTCTCTGGGAAGAACTACTAACCCCAGTGTTTGTTGTTGTAACCACGGGAGGGCTCTTCAAAGACCCTCAGCAGGGATGGGCAGCAGGCAGATACCTGCAGAGGGCCGGGGGGCTCCCCGGTGGCTCATATCTGTACAGAGGTGCTGCCACCTCGGCTCTTCCCAAAACCCTTAGCACGCTACATGCGACATGGTGTCATGTCATATTCTCACCCCGTAGACTGGAGGGGATGGTGTGAGAAAGGGATCCAGGCCACAACTGGGGGTTACAGCAGCACTTCTGCCCCCAGATCATCTCCCTCTTCGTGGGGAACAAGCCCAGCGTCACCAACCCCTTCCCAGCGCTGGAGCCGTCCGTGGTGAAGTTCGTGTGCACCCCACCCTCACGCCTCACCCTGACGCCTGTCTATGCCTGCCCCCCACTGGACATGTCCTGCCCACTGCTGCAGCACAACAAGCAAGCGGTGAGTGTCAGTGGGGAGGATATTAGTTTTATTGTGCTTAGTCTCCTGGGGGTGAGTGCACTGAGTAGTAAGTGTGGACATGGATAAATATCCTGAAGTTCAGTGAGTGACTCTGGGAGGCCACTTAGGTGGTGAGTGTCTTGAAGGGGGGTGTTGAATATCTGGGGGTCAGTGAACATGGTGGGTGTTCAGGGATCAGTGGAGGTGATAAGTATCCTAGGAATGGTGGTGAATGTCCAGGGTTTAAGTGGAGGTGAAGAATGTCCTGGGGAGTGGGTTGGTGAGTGTTGGAGGGCTGTGAAAATCCTGGAGGGTGAGTGTTCAGGGGACAGTGGATGGGGGGGACGACAATGGAGGTAATGAGTGTCCCCACCTCTCCACGGATGGTTGTATGGGCTCTGAGCACCGGTGGCAGCACTGAGGTGAAGGAGAGCCCCACATGGCAGCTGGTCAGAGTAAGTCTGTGCCTGGCAGCCCCCCACTGGGGAGGGGACCAGCGAGACCAGATCTCCTGTGCAGAGGTGACAGCTTGGGGTTCCTCTGGGCCCCTCTTACAAACTCCAGAGGCAGCTGGGAGCCTAGGAGCAGGCCCTATGTGTGGCAGGGTGGAAACCAGGGGTTGACCCTCACCCTCTTCTTGTGCCAAATCCCCTTGAAGGACGGTGGGCAACAGGTTTTCCCACAGCTGCTCCTAGAACAAGTGCTGCAGGGCTGTGTCTGAGCTGAGAAGTGACTTTTGGGAGCTGAGCTGAAGTCCAGCTGGGGTCCTGGGGTGCCATTCCCCCAAAATCCCATCGCCTGAGCTCCGCCTATACAGTCCCTGCTGGAGCACCTGTCGTGTCATAAGCACACAAATAGTGCCCTCCGCGGGTTCTCAACTCTTTCTGCCTCCCCTCAGTCTGGAGTCATATCTTCTCAGGGCCATCCCCAACATTCCTCTTTAAGTCTTCTTCCCACCCCATGGCACGTACTTGCCTTCTGTCGCCAGCACATTGGTTCCCTCCTCTTAAGTCTCTAACTCATGGTGGCACTCCTGGACAGAGTGAACAAAGCAAGGGCACAAGGGCCATGTGGATCTATATCCCTGATGGCTTTTGTCCCTACCCAGTATGGAAAGTGCTGCTTGAAAGGAGTTGGGAGAGGCCACAGGTCTGGTGCGGGGGGCGAGGGGGTCCCCTCAGAAGACCTCCAGCCACCAACCTCACCCAACCAGGAAAGCAAGCCATCGGTTCCCAGACATCTTCTCCGTCCTTGTGTGTGTGTGGGGGGACTCAGCGAGGGGGTCATATCTGGCCATCTGTCTCCTATCACCCCTGGGGTCAGGCCAGGGCTGGCTCCAGACCGAAGGATGGCAGCCAGGCAGCTCCTGTACGTCGTAGATCTTGCACCTGCCAGAAATAATGACCTCGAACGGTCTCGCTGTGTGATCCATCAGCCCGGCTGGTGGAGCCCGGGGGCCGCTCAGGCATGGCCCCTGCGATTTATGGTCTCATTAGGGGACCTTGAGAAAGATCTAACCCTGTGAGGCATCCTGGGTACAGTATCAATTTAATTTTACGCCTTTCCAAATCCGGAGGTCGCCTGGGAAGTGTTGGCAGGGTGAATTATCGACAAGGCCAGAGGCCGGGACACAGCTGGCAGAGGAGAACTGTGGACTTGCTCTCTGTGAATCCTGTTTCTGTGAGCAGGTAGCAGGGCAGTGGGGGGCTGAGGAAGAGCTGGGAATTGGAACTGTCCCTCAGGGTGTCCGGGGTCCAAGGGCTTTAAGATAAACAGGTGGAGTCCTGCTCCTAACCCTGTGCGTACTTAGTGTGTGTCTCAATGTTGTGGCACCTTCATATGTAAGGGCACACACGCCTGCTGGGGGTACCCAGAAAGCACATATGAGTGTTTGAATCTCTCCAAACATGGTTTCTGGGGGTGTCCAGAAATAGGCAGATGGGTGTTTGAAGGTCTCTTGGAGGAGCAGAGGAGGCTGTACCTGGCTCCCCCAGGCTGTGTCAGGGAAAAACAGCATAACCAGAGTGTCCCTTGCCATCACCACCATGCTCAGGCCATGGCCCTGTCCTTCTCTGCTCCAGGCCCAAGTGGTCTCATGCAGAGCATTCATAGCCATTGTGACCCCTGATCTCTGAGAGCTCATGAGGGGAGAGCACAGGGAGGGAGTTGCATCCGTCAGGATGAGGGCGGTGTTGCTGCAGTGACAAACAGCCCTGGCCTCCCATAGCTGCCCCAGCTGCAGCACTGGGTGTGCATGGGCAGCTGGGCCCATTTGAGGGATTGGGGGCTACTGGAGAGTATCCACACCACAGAACCTGCTCAGGACTGCAAGCACCACCTGCACTTACTGATCCTTCATGTTGCCCCAAAGTGTGGCAAGCCCACTCCTAAGGTCCTTGCTGGGTCTTGCTTCATGGGGCTGTAGTAATAGTATAGTGGGGAGGGTACTTGCCAATCCTGGCTTCACCTGACTTTTCCTTACTAGTGACAGGACACAAGCAGTTCTTCTTTAGGGCCCCAAGCTCTTTGCAATAATCAACCAGGGCAGTTGGAGCTATGGGGCACATCCTTGTTCCCTCTACCCCAAAACCACTGTGTTACCTAATCCGGGATGTGTCGTGTTGGGAGGTTGGGGTGGACTGCAGTTTGGCAGTATCCTTTCATCTTCCTTTGCTAAATTGGGGTTGGGAACAGATTGGGTGTGGTTGTGATTCTCCCACACCTTGGCACCTCACTGTTCCCTCCCTGGTTTTCACATCCAACCTGCTGATAGGGGGAAGGGTACAGGGTTCATCCTCATTCTCAGATTGTCCTTTCTGGTGCATGAACCAGGTGTGGTCAAAAAGACACCTTGGTGCTGTAGGGGGGGACGGGATCTGTGGAGTCTTCATTACTGATTTCATTTTCAATAAGTCTTGATTTGTTTCATCAGTTTTCCAATAAAATAAATAAACTTCTGAAATAAAAAGTTCAATCTTGGCATCCCATATGATGCCCTAAGCGCCCCACCAGGAATGATTTTTGAATTCAGAGCCAGGAATAATCCCTAAGCATTGCTGGTATGGCCCAAAATATGAGAGAGAGAGAGAGAGAGAGAGAGACAGAGAGAGACAGAGAGAGAGAGAGGAAGAGAGGAAGAGAGGAGAGACAGAGAGGTGAGAGAGAAAGGGGAGAGAGAGAGGAGTGAGAGAGAAGAAAGACAAGATAAAGGAGAGGAGAGAGAGGAAGAGAGAGAGAGCTAAATTTCTGCCATTAGCACTTTCACCCTCCTAGGCACTAGCCAGGTTCTGTAACACAGGCCGCCCAACCCCCCTGTGACCCTCACAGTGGCCCTGTGACTCCTCAACTGAATGGCAGACCAGGCCCCCCGAGTGTCGCCCTGATTCCTTCCACCAAGATGGAGACTCAGGCTACAGCTGGGTAGACCCAGAGATCTGCATTGGGGCCCCCACATTGCTATCCTCCATGCTGCCCTGGGCCATTATAATGGGGAGAGAAAGGGACAGACTCTCTGTAGGAGGAGTGAGGAGATTGGGTGAGAGGGGGACTTAGGGGGAGAGAGGGGTGGGATTCTGCAGGGGAGAGGGGAAGAGGGCTCTGCTGGGGAGAGAGGTGGCGTCTGCGGGGTGTTGTTCCAGGATGAGGGGATGGGCTCTGGCAAGTGTGGCCCCTTCTCTAACTGGGAACTCTGCTCCCCAGTCTCCAAATAGGGAACAGGGCACACTTTACTGGGGTATCCACAGTCCTGTCCATGGACTCTCACTGGCATTCTTGTTAGAGCATTGGAGAGGTTGGAAGTAGACAGAAAGAGACTTTGGGGTGTGGTGTTGGAGGAGACACTCCCTGGCGGCTGCAGGTCAGGGTGGTCGCTGCCTCAGCACCACTGAGCTGGGGGACCCAAGCCTGAAGTATTCTTGGGGCCCCCCATGCGCTGCCCTTCTGAGGTGCTGTGACCTGCACTAGACCCCACAAGCCCACAAGGCATCTGACAGGAAGAAGCTTCCCCATCTTCCTCACACCTCCCCATTTTCGTCAGCAGGTTCCCGTGTCCAGCCACCGTGACCCCCTGCTGGACCTGGCGGCCTATGACCAGCAAGGACGCAAATTTGACAACTTCAGCTCCCTTAGCCTCCACTGGGAGTCCAGTCGGCCGGCTCTAGCCAGCATCGAATCGACAGTACCCCTTCGGCTGGAAGCTGTGGACGATGGGAGTGGCCAGAGGAAGCTACATGGTGAGGAGGGGGATCTCCAGAAGGGAGATCCTGGGAGGGCTGGCTGGAGCTCCCCTGTCAGGACTCAGCTAAACTGTCTCCTCTGCTCCCAGCCGGACATTCTGGGGTTCATCTCTTTTTTTTTTTTTTTTTTTTTTTTTTTTTGGTTTTTGGGCCATACCCGGTGATGCTCAGGGATTACTCCTGGCTATGTACTCAGAAATCACCCCTGGCTTGGGGGGCCATATGGGACAACAGGGTATCGAACCCCGGTCTGTCCTAGGCTGGCTCGAGAAGGCAGATGCTTTACACCCTGCACCACTGCTTCGGTCCTGGGGTTCATCTCTTGAGGTGGAGATCTAGGCACGTGTAGCACCTCCTATGTTGTGGTGCTGGCACCCCTGTATTCTGCTGCCCCGACAGACCATTCAGAATGGATTTCACCCTCCCTCACTTTTGCCAATCTGTTTAGGCCTGCAGTACCCAGGGTTCAGACAGAGACCTGGTTTCTATAGGGCTCAACCCTGACATGGCTTCTGTCCTCACAGGTTTGCAGGCCATCACGGTTTACCAGATGTCGGGGACTACAACTGTGACAGTCACTGCCACTGGCTACCAGCAGGCCCACCTGCGTGCAGCTGGAGCAAAACAGCTGGTAATGCCCGGTCCTCTTGCTCCATGCCCAGCACCTTCCAGAGGAAGCAGAGACTGACCTTGAGGCATGGAGTACATTCACCATAGAGGGCCTTTATAATCATATATGGAGCCCTGTCTCTTTTTCTTCCCTGACTTTCTCTTTGGGGGACACAGAGTAGAAAACACAAGAGCTGGATGGTTCAGTGGTAGTGCCCAACAGGTGGTACCAGCAATGCTGGGAGATAGCCAGGTAGTGCCAGGGATCATGCTCTAGGCCTTGCACACATAGGCTCATGCCCCAGCCCCTAGTTTTTCTTGTCAGTCCTGCATTGGCCTAGAGCAGTGCTTCTCAATTATTTTCTGTCATGCCCCCTAGAAAGAAGAAAACCGTGCAACTGTAAA